>NW_028261394.1:10883594-11214844 GCF_051295495.1 Thamnophis sirtalis
AAAATGTTAACAGATTAAAATAGTTGGAAGGGACCTTGTACTGTAGAATTGGCTAGAAAAGTGTCAGATGGGAGAGCCACATGGTGTGAAAATTTCACCTCAAGGTTCCGGTACTTCTGAAGTTAATCAAATCTGGCATAGCCATCTCTTGGGATATTCTTATTAATGCAAGCAGATTGAACAAATTTCTTAAGTGGTGTTCGAAAAGGTTTGTGCTGAAACTCGATTAACAGAGTTGGAAGGGTCCTTGTAGGTCATCTAGTCCAACTCCTCCCTTGCCCCAGGCAGGAAACCCTACACCATTTCTGACAGATGGCAGTCCAGTCTCTTCTTGCAAACCTCCAGTGAATGAAGCTCCCACAACTCCCGAAGGCAACTTCTGTATCATTGGTTGATTGTTCTCATTGTCAGAAAATTCGGAATTGGGCGGCCTATAAATCTAATAAATTGAATTGAATTGAATTGAAGCTCCCACAACTTCCGAAGGCAACTTCTGTTCCACTGAATATAGAATACCAGAGTTGGAAGGGACCTTCTAGGTCATCTAGTCCAACCCCCACCGCCAAGCAGGGGACTCTATACCATTTCTGACAGATGGCAGTCCAGTCTCTTCTTGCAAGCCTCCAGTGAATGAAGCTCCCACAACTCCCGAAGGCAACTTTTGTATCATTGGTTGATTGTTCTCATTGTCAGAAAATTCTTCCTTATTTCTAGAGTGAATCTCTCCTTGATCAGTTTCCATCAGACATTATTCCTTGTCTGGCTTTCGGGCACCTTGGATCACAGGGCTGGAAGGGACCTTGGAGGTCTTCCAATCCAACCCCTTCTCAAAGCAGGAGATCTTATGCTATCCTGGTCAAAGAGTTGTCCAGTCTATTTTGGGGGAAAAAACCACAATTCACGAGGGCAAGCTATTCCGTTGATTATCTGTTCTGACAGCCAGGAAATTTCTCCCTACTTCTAGGTTGGATCCAGGGGTGGGTTACGGCTGCTGCTGCTGCTACTGCCGGTTCGCTCAAGGATGTGCTGCGCATGCGCAGTATTAGAAAATGCTTCTGCGCATGGACAAAAACAAAAAACAAGATGGTGCCACCAAGAAGAACGGGTTTGGGGCGTGGCAGGCCGAGTTACTACCTACTCGGCCAAACCAGTCTAAACTGGTAGGAACCCACCTCCGGTTGGATTTCTCCTGGAAACCCCCACCCCAGAGGCAATCCTATGGATGGGAGCTCAAAGCTCACCCCGCACAAAACCGTTTTCAATTTCATCCCCATCTTTTCCCAAAGCAAATAGTTCTTTCCTGTAAGGTGTGTGCGGGCTTGTCCCTCCAGTCCTGGAACTGCCAGCGGCCGGTTCCCTCTTTCCTTCCTCTCCTCTTCCTAAAGTTGTATTTTGTTACGGTTGTGGGTTTTTTTCCCTTTTGTTTTCTTTTGTTGTTTCCAAAAAAGGATGCGCCTCTCGGGAGGATAGGCCCAGGTGGCTGAAGTCGAAATGAAGCAGGGCTGGCAGCCACCGTGTCAGCGTGATGGCAGGTGCTGGCTGGCCAAGGTCAGAGGTTTTTTTTAGGGGGTATTTGAGGTAGGTTTGGCTGAAACGTCCTGCTTTCCTTGGTAACGTTCTTCCTCTTTTGGGATGCGACCAGTTGTCAGGTCTGCGGACTACGAAGCTGGAATGAAAATAAAGCTCATGGGCCAAATGAATATGTGTACGTCATATCGTTGGCTGTTCCCTGGACGGAGAGGCTCGCTGTTATGACAACAACTCTATTTGTTGTTGTTGTTAATTTTGGAATCATTTCTTAAAAAAAAAAGAATATAGTTTTCAGAGTCATTGGAATACTTATGTAGCTACAACAATATTCAGGGCCCTCGGTCCTTTCTGAGCCTGGCGAGGGTTTCTTGCAGACATTTCATTACCAAACTAGGTAATATAATCAATGCTAGAAGGGAATGGGGTTTGACGGGGGGCGGGCAGGAGGAGGAGGAAGACAACGGTGTGGTCCTTGGTGCTCTCTGAGGTTGGTGGTTTTCTTGCAGACATTTCGTTACCAAAGTAGGTAACATCATCAGTGCTGGAAAGGAGTGGAATTTGTGGGCGACGGGGGGGGGGGGAGGGTAAGAGGAGGAGGAGCTCTAAATTTGGTTGTTTTCTGGCAGACATTTCATTACCAAACTAGGTAACATCATCCGTGCCAGTGATATTACCTACTTTGGGTAAGGAGTCACGGTGGCGCAATAGCAATAGCAGTTAGACTTATATACCGCTTCATAGGGCTTTCAGCCCTCTCTAAGCGGTTTACAGAGTCAGCATATTGCCCCCAACAACAATCCGGGTCCTCATTTTACCCACCTCGGAAGGATGGAAGGTTGAGTCAACCCTGAGCTGGTGAGATTTGAACAGCTGAACTGCAGAACTGCAGTCAGCTGAAGTAGCCTGCAGTACTGCATTTAACCACTGTGCCACCTTGGCTCCCTAACCACAAATGGTTAGAATGCAGCGCTGCAGGCTAACACAGCCAGGAGTTCAATCCTGACCAGCTCAATCCTTCCACCTTTCCGAGGTCAATAAAAGGAGACCCAGATTGTTGGCAGGTAATAAGCTGACATGGTAAACCACTCCAAGAGTGCTGTAAAGCACTGTGAAGCCGTATATAAGTCTAAATGCTATTTCTTTTGCTATTACTCTTGGTAATGGAACGTCCGCAAGAAACCCACCAAGCTGAGAAAGCACCAAGGACCCCCACCATTTAACCCTGAACTGCAAATACTCTCTTCTAAGGCGGAATGTTTGTTTGGGTCCACATCTGGAAGTTTGGAAATGTGCCTACAATTGAAATGAAGTCAATCATCAATAGGGACCTAGTTTGGGTTTCTACCAACGTTTTGGGTGTGATTGCTCCCATTCAGTGGTTTTGATTCATGGGAGTTTGCAATACTGCGATTCATTTTCCAAAGTGGAGATGGTATTCAGCCAGTTCTGACTGGTTCTGGCAAACTGGTAGCGGAAATTTTGAGTAGTTCGGAGAACAGGCAAATACCACCTCTGGCTGGCCGCGCCCCCATCTATTCTCTTCCTCCAAAGTCCCAGCTGATTGGCTGGGTATTCTTTTATTGCCCTGAACAGGAGAACGGAGTTGGAAAGCAGGTTAGTGGGGGTGGGGAGGCAATGGGGATGTTGCAGTATCCTTCCCCTGGAGTGGAGAGGGAATGGAGATTTTACAGCATCCTTGCCCTGGAGTTGGGGGGAAATGCAGATTTTGCAGTATCCTTCCGCTTCCATGCGCACCAAGCCAAAATGTTTGAATCCCACTACAGTCTTAAGGCCTGCTTCAGGGGGTGCAACGCTACAAACACAGCACCTATTGCGCAAAGCGTCCCATCGTTTTCTGGACTTCGCAAAGCTGTGATTCTGGAAACCAAAGCTGCTTTACCAAGTTGTAGACAGGGGCTGCCTTCGCACCCTTGGCTCAAAGCCCATCTACTTCGCGAAAACCTGCCCTTTGCATTTTATCCAGGTGAGATGCAAATACGGCCAAGGGATGTCCTTTCTTTTTGTCCCTTCATTCAGATAAAGCCCAAGTTCATATGTGAATATTTCCATTCTGTATCTCAACACAAAAGGCCAATTTAAAAATCTACACCCCTCCCAAGAAACATATGGAATATGTTACTGGAGTTTATCATCTTTGTTCTGTCCAATAAACATTTCTCAGATGTGGGTTTTGAACAAGCATTCCAGGATTGACCCCAGCACAATAGGGAGAGAAATTGCCAAGATAGTTAGACTTGAAGGTTGGCATGCTGTACCATGCTGCAAAGACCGGTCCAACCATCCAACCGGTCAGTCCTAGAGGAGATCAACCTTGACTGCTCTTTAGAAGGCCTGAAGAGGAAACTCAAAGACTTGGGCCACCTAATGAGAAGGAAGAAGGACTCCCTGGAGAAGAGCCTCATGCTGAGAACGATGGAGGGCAAAAGAAGAAGAAGGGGACGGCAGAGAAGGAGGTGGCTGGATGGAGTCACCAAAGCAGTCGGCATGAGCTGCAATGGACTCCAGAGGATGGTAAAGGACAGGAAGGCCTGGAGGAACGTCATCCATGCGGTCACAATTGGTCAGACACGACTTCCAAACTAACAACAACAATGCTGTACATATTGGAGACATTAGATTTCTTTGCTTAGATCTGGTATTTTTTACACCAGGTTGTTTTTCAGTGGCTAAGATGTATCCGACTCTTCACGACCCCATGGACCATGGCACAGCCAGCCCTCTTGTCCTCTGTTGTCTCTCCCGTTTCTCTCTCTCTCCCCCCCTTTCTGTCACTCTCTCTTTCCCTCTTTCTCTCTCTCTTTCTCTCTCTCTCTTCCTTTCTCTCTCTCTCTTTCTCTGTCTCGTTCTCCATCTCTGTCTCTTCCTTTCTCTGTCTCTCTTTCTCTCCCCCCTTTCTCTCTCTCTCCCTTTCTTTCTCTCTCTTTCTTTCCCTGTCTCTCTCTGTATCTCTTTCTCTGTCTCTCTCTCCCCCTTTCTGTCTCTCTCTTTCCCTCTCTGTCTCTCTGTCTCTTTCTCTCTCTCTTCCTTTCTCTCCCTCTCTATCTTTCTCTGTCTCTTTCTCTCTCTCACCCATTTTTTCTCTCTCGCTCTCTCTGTCTCTTTCTCTCTCCCTCCCTTTCTCTCTCTCTGTCTTTCCCTCTCTCTTTCTCTGTCTCTCTTTCTCTGTCTCTCTGTCTCTTTCTCTCTCCCCCCTTTCTCTCTCCCCCCTCTCTCTTTCTCTCTCTCTCTCTCTCTCTCTCTCTCTCTCCCTGTCCCTCTCCCTTTTCCACTCCCAGTGCTGAGGATTTCAAGGTTCAGCTTGCATAACAGGTAACAGCAGGCATTTCCTTCTCCTGTGTCGGGAAATCCTGGCGCCCTTCTGTCTCTCTCTGACTGTGTTTAAAACAGACTGCAGCCTAGGGGGAAAAAAATCCCTGGGCTAAAATTAGCAGCCCCGATAGAAGAAAGGCACACGGCCGCTCTCTTGTACTGTTTTTCAATGAAACAACAAATCTAAACCCAGCCAAAATGCATTTCCTCTCGGCGGAAAAAAAAAAGAGAGAGAGGAGCAGAGCCCGGACAGCGTGGCGGGCAGAGCCAGTGGGAAGAGAAGCTCAGGCTGCTCTTGATGGGAAGGAGCAGGGAAATGGAGGCAGGATTTCTAGTAATACAGAACACGAGAGCTGGAAGGGACTTTGGAGGTCTTCTAGTCCACCCTCCTGCTCAAACAAGAGACCCTATGCCAGCTTTTCTCAACCTGGGCGACTTTAAATCCTGTGGACTTCAACTCCCAGAATTCCCCAGCCAGCTGTGCTGGCTGGGGAATTCTGGGAGTTGAAGTCCACAGGACTTAAAGTCGCCCAGGTTGAGAAACACTGCCCTATACAGTTCCAGACCAATCGTTGTCCAGTCTCTTTTTTTTTTTTTAAAGCAGACCAGTGGGTAGCTCATGGTACTCCAGTGAATTTGACCCAATATTGAGGTCAGTGGCAATTGGTTTTACCGTGGAGGTAGTCCTCAGTGTATGGCCACAATGGAGCCCAAAATTTCCCTCGCCAAGAGAGACAGTTGTTAAGTGGGTTTGGTCCCATTTGGCATCCTTTCTTGCCACCGTCGTTAAGTGAATCGCTGCAGTGGTTAGGAACACGGTTGGTAAGTGAATCTGACTCCCCCATTGGCTTTGCTTGTCAGAAGGTCTCAAAACGGGGTGGGGTGGGGGTCATATGACCCTGGGATATTGCAATCGTTGTAAATAGGACAGGGGGAGAGGGAGAGACAGAGAAAGAGAGACAGAAAGAGAAAGAGAGAGACACACACAGAGAAAGATACAGAGACAGTGAGAAAGAGAGACAGAGAAAGGGGGGAAAGGGGGAGGGAGAAAGAGAGTCAGGAAAAGAGAGACAGAGAAAGAAAGAGAGAGAGAAAGGGAGAGAGAAAGAGTGACAGACAGAAAGAGAGACAGGTAGAGAGAGAGAAAGGAAGAGACAGAGAGAGGGGGAGAGAAAGAGAGGGAGAAAGGGGGAGAGAGAGACAGAAAGTGAGAGGCAGAGACAGACAGACAAAGAAAGAGACAGAAAGACAGAGACAGAGAGAAAAAGAGACATGGAAAGAGAGAGAGAGAAAAGGAGAGAGGGGGAGAGAGACAGAGGGAGAAAGAGGGAGAGAGAGACAGAGACAGAAAGAGATAGAGAGAAAGGGAGAGAAAGAGAGACATGGAAAGAGACAGAGAGAGAAAGGGAGAGAGAAACACACACACATACACACACAGAGTAAAGCATCATAGCATGGTTGGTGCTCACAGCAACCTAGATACACATTTATTTAATTGTCTTGAAAAAGAGACCAAAAATTCTCAGTCACCAATACTTTAGAGGAACTCCATCATCCCACCTAAGTTCTCCCCTGTCTCCATTTTTTTTTTAAGTGGAGAAGGAGCGGGGGGGGGGGCATCCTTTCTAGGTCCACCGCAGATGTAGCTACGGAGGGGATCCCTACCCACTTGTGCCACGCTTTCACCTAATTGGAAAGCTCTTGAACAGGGAGCCCTTTGGTTCCTCCCAGGCGAGGCAGTTTTCATCTTTTGCAACCGAAGGTACTCACTGGCAAGCTGGAACACGGCAGCGATGGCTTCTTCCCACCATTGGGTATCCTGGGAAATGATGGGCAGCTCCATCAATCCCAACACGAAGAGGAGCTGGCCGGCGGTCAAGGCGACAGTGGCAATCAAATTGCAGGCACGCATCATATCGAATTGCACTGAAACAATGGTAAGAAAGAAACCTGTTAGCAGGGGTGGGGCTTCCCCCCCTTTTTTTAAACTCAAAAGGGTGCTCTGAAAACCAGGGCCTAGACACAGGTAGTCCTCGACTTACGACAGTTCATTTAGCAACTGCACAAAGTTTCTACGGCTCTGAAAAATGCGACTTACGACCATTTTTCACACTTATAACCGTTGCGGCGTCCGCATGATCAGGTCGTTTACGTTCAGATGCTTGGCACAAATTGATTCACATTTATGACCGTTCGCAGCATCCTTGGGTTACGTGATTCCCTTTTTTCCAGCTTCCGGTGAGCAAAGTCAATGGAGGAAGCCCGATTCGCTTAACAATCGTGTTACTAACTTAACAACTGCAGGGATTCGCTTAGCAACGGTGGCAGGAGAGGTGGTAAAACGGGGCAAAACTTGCATAACAACATTCTTGCTCAGCCACGGACATTCTGGGCTAGATTGTGGTCGTAGATTGACGGCTGCCAGTCTAGTAAAACCCGTTGGTGCTGACCTGATTATTGGGACAAATTCAAAGGGCTCTGTGTGTTGCCCACAGGTTTTCCAGATGTGCCTATCGGCAGGCCACAATGTGCCAAGAACATCGGTTTGTATTGGTGTCCTCTGACTTCCAGCCAATGGAGAGATGGACAGTAAGAAGAGCGGAGGTGACATAATGAAGATCAGAATACTACAAAGACACTGGGATAAACAATTGGGTCTATAATTACATCAGTACAAATTGCAGCATTTAGGGTGTGAATCGAATCTCGGGTAACCTGGCCAATGGGCTACTGAAGAATTCTAAGCATGCCATAAGTTATCCGCTCCCTGTGAAGTGTTGTAGGAATTGATGTGCTGGATTACTAAGGATAACTCAGAGATTTCTTATTGGTCAACCTCCGTGTTTAAAAATTAATCTATAATACCATGCAAAATCTGCCCTGCCACATACATTGGACAAACTAATAGGAGAATAAATGCACGCATCGCAGAACACAAGAACGCTGTCAGAAAAAAGAAAAAAACTTCCTCCCTTTTCCAGCACCTTAAAGCTACAGGACAGGAAATTGATTTTGAAGGAACCAAATTAATCTCCAAAACAGAACACTTCAACAAGAGAATAATTATGGAAGCTATTGAAATAGAGAAACACCCCCACAACATGAATAAACGTGACGATACCTCCCGCCTACTAGACATCTGGAAACTAGCCCTAGTCAACAAGGGAACCCCACCCACCACCCAGCTCATTACAACACAAAAGAACAACAGGCACACAGCCAGCACCTCAGCCACACAGGATGATACGAAACAGCCGACCAATCTACAAACATCAACTCCATCTACCAATCAGGATGCAACTACACAGCCAATCAACCCACTTACAGCAACAAAGCCAGAACTTATATATGTATGTGTATGTATGTATGTATGTATGTATGTATGTATGTATGTACATACATTTATATATATATAAATGGCTCTGTGTGTGTGTGTGCATGTTCGAGCATAACTCTGGAACGCCTCAAGCAATTTCAACTAAGCTTGATACACAGATGACTTACTCTCTGGAAAAAAATATCGTGGGCGTAAGACACCCCTATAGCCCCTCAGTCTGTGTGTTCTGTTAAACTACAGCTTGCTGTGCCGTAAAATGGCTTCTACTGTACTGCTGTAAAATGGCTTCTAATGTGCAACACAGTGGAATTGCCATGGTAACGGCTTCACAGTATTCCACAAGGGGGCTCCCTCTGGTAAGGGGGAAAATCCAACATTGGAAATTATGTTTGATCTGGACATTTTCCCCCTATAAATAAATACCCAGGCAATGCTGGGTTATCAGCTAATATAAAGATAAAAAATAAGAGGGGTAAAGACCGCAAGAGCTCTTTATCTATATTATCCCAATTTCCTTCGAGGAAAATCACAAATAAAATGTGAAAGCTGGGATTTAAATGAGGTGAGATACAAATTGACATTCCACACACACACCTCTTCATATTTGGTTCTGTGTTTCTATTCTGAAATATTTCATAAATATTTAAACTACAAAATATAAATGACTTTCTCTCCCTGAGGGATATTTAACCGAAGCTGTGGAACCGGGAAGAGTCGAACATGGCTTTTGTAACTGAACAATGGCGACAACAACAATATCATCCGATCGCCTAGGCAGACTGGTCAGGCATATTTTTTTGGACTTCCTAAAAGTTGTACTTTTGGGAATCATGTCCATGCCCTGAGAAGCATGAACATGGCATCTCCAAAGGATAATATTGGTGTTTATTTTGAAAAGGAGACATTTGTAAGGCAAATTTCCAGGCATTGTTCCAGAGGTTGGACATCTCCTGTCTGAAATCTCACACGTGCGTTTCTGTTACCATCGTTTCTATCCCTCATGTTGCTCACTGTTGGGACTTCAGGGGCTAATTTAAGAAATTGGAAGTACCTACCTACCTACCTATCATCTATCTATCTATCTATCTATCTATCTATCTATCTATCTATCTATCTATCTATCTATCTATCTATCATCTAACTACCTACCTACCTACCTACCTACCTACCTACCTACCTACCTACCTACCTACCTATCTATCTATCTATCTATCTATCTATCTAAATGGTTGTGTTTTTTTCCAGCATAATTCTGGAATGCCACAAACAATTTCAAACTTGGTACACAGATGACTTACTCTCTGGAAACAAATACTGTGCGGGTAAGATACCCCTAACACCCCTCGTGTCCGTGTGTATGTGTGTGTTTCGGCATAACTCTGGCATGCTGAAATGAAAAGGACTGAATTATATCTATAGTGTCAAGTCACAGTACTTTTGACAGTGATAATGTGCATTTTGGATTCACGTTTTGTTAAGATAACAGCCTGTTGTGCCTTAAAATGGCTTCTACTGTACAGCACAGTGGAATTGCCATGGTAACGGATTCGCAGAACTCCATGAGGGCTCCCTCTAATACAGGATTGGGATAACATCAGGGGTGGGTTGCTGCCGGTGTTACTACCGGTTCGCAACCCCCGCGCATGCGCAGAACAATTTACAGTGAACTGTGCACACGCAGTCACTAAAAACCAAAATGGCAGTGATGCAGTGGGGACGAGGGAACCGATTTGCAGCAGTGGCAGGCCTGGGACGCTGCCGGTTCTGCGAACCAGGCCTGAATTTCACAACCGGTTTGGCCAAACCGGGCCAAACTGGGAGCAACCCATCTCTGAAAGACATACCCAGACTATGCTGAGTTATCAGCTAATCCCTCATAACAAAGAAAGGAATCATCTCACGTAACAGTTCATTGTTTCGTAACAAAATCATTGGTACACCATTAAGTATTTTCACAATCCATGATGCATTATTGGGGTGATATTTCTTAACCTTTCTCCCCAGAGCAAAACGACACGTACAAATCTCTGTGGAAATGAGGAGAAGCAAGGAGACTACTGTTACGGAAGGAATGGTGGCAGCAGCCAAAAAAGCCAATGCAATCCTAGGTTGCATTAACAAAGGAGTAGAATCAAGATCATGTGAAGCGTTAGTAGCCCTTTATAAAGCCTTAGTAAGATCACGCTTAGATACTGCATCTAGTCTTGGTGACCATATTACAGAAAAGATGTAAAGACTCTGGAAAGAGTGCAGAAGAGAGCCATAAAGACGATTAGGGGGCTGGAGGCTACAACATACGAAGAACGGTTGCTGGAACTGGGTATGTCTAGTTTGATGAAAAGACGGACTAGGGGAGACATGATAGCAGTCTTCCAATATTTGAAGGGGCTGCCACAAAGAAGAGGGAGTCAAACTATTCTCCAAAGCACCTGAAGGTAGAACAAGAAGTAATGGGTGGAATCTAATCAAGGAGAGAAGCAACCTAGAACTAAGGAGGAATTTCCTGACAGTGAGAACAATCAATCAGTAATTGAAATTGTGAATGCTCCATCCCTGAAGGTTTTTAAGAAGAGACTGGACAGCCACTGGAATGGTATAGGGTCTCCTGCTTGAGCATGGGGTTGAAGACCTCCAAAGTCCCTTCCAACATGGGATGGCTTAATCTCTCTGCTTCAAAAGCACTTAATGCCGCTTATGTGGATGTAATGTCTGGTCTCTTACATGAGAGCAGTGGCAGCTGATTCCTAAGCCAAAATAGCTGTGAGCTCCTAAATCAGTCAGCCTGTTTGCCTGACCTAAATTGGCTTTTCCCACAAGAGGAAAGCCTATATGTGCGCAATGCTTGAACATGAGCCAAACATGGAGGCACACAAGAGTTATCAGATTTCAGCGCCCTATCAATTGAATGAATAACCTAATTTGCCGTATCAAATTCTCCATCTCCAGAGGCTTGGGCAGATGAACTCTCGCTTTCAAATCGGAATACCGGGAAGGACAATCATGTTAAAAAAGATATTAGAGGAGCAGTGTGGTATAGTGGTAATGGCAGAGATGGGCTTCATATAATTTTAACAACCAGTTCACCTATGGCAGGACCGAAAATGGGAACGCACACGTTCGCTTCACTCGTGCGCCTTGCGCACTTGCACGCGGCTTAAGACCCAGGGACTTCATGTGGGTGGCTTCCAGCGCACCTTCTCGGACCACCGCAGTGAGTGGATTGGGTGAGGTGCGCCAATCAGCTGGGCTGCGTGGGCGGGAGGAGCGGACCAGAGAGTGAGATATATAGGATGGGATCATGCCGGTTTGAGTGAGCAGGCCCAGCCGGTGGTCAGAACTACCCTGTTTCCCTGAAAACAGAGGTGGGTTCCTACCCTCACCAGTTCGGTAGAACCGGTTCATCAAATCTACCAAACCGTCTAGAAGAGGTTCCACCAGTGGACCCGGAAAGCAGGCCGCACCTACAGAAGAGATTCCAAAAAATTTTGAAACCCACCTCTCTCTCTCTCTCTCTCTCACACACACACACACACACACAGACAGACTCACAGAGAGAAAGAGAAAGAAAGGAAGAAAGAAAAAAAAGAAAGAAAAAGTGAGAGAGATGAAAGAAAAAAAGGAAAAAGGGACAGACACAAAAGGAAGGAGAGAGAGAGAGAGAGAGAGAGAAAACACATGGCCAGCAAGCCACTCCCACCAGGTCACATGGCCGGCAAGCCACTCCCACAAAGGAGGCCACACCCACAGAGTAGGTTCGAATTTTTTTTGAAACCCACCACTGTCTGAAAATTACACCTCCCTGGATAATAAGTCCAATGGGGCTTCTGAGCGCATGCACTAAAATAATCCCTCCCCCCAAAATAAGCCCTCCCCAAAAATATTGCAACACAGCAGCAGCCATGAAGTGACCACGCTCGCCGCCTCCTGCACCTCAAAAATAATAAGACCTCCCCGAAAATAAGACCAAGTGCTTATTTCAGGGATCAAAAGAAAATAAGACCCTGTCTTATTTTCGGGGAAAACATGGTACTGGTTCGCCCAAACCAGTACGAACCGCCAGCAGCCCACCTCTGGGTTAAGGCTTTGGACCAAGAGTGGCAAGATCTAATTTTAATTCTCTCTCAGTCATAGAAGCTCACTGTTTTTCAGCCTACCCTATTTCCAGAGTGGCTATTGTGGGGGGAAACAAGAAGGTGTGACACATTCATTACTTTGCACTTCAGAATAAAAGTCTGGATATGTAGGTAGGTAGGTAAACAGGTAGGTAGTATAGGGACGTGCTGGCTTAGTGGCTAAGACGCTGAGCTTGTCAATCAGAAAGGTCGGCAGTTCGGCAGTTTGAATCCCTAGCGCCATGTAACAGAGTGAGCTCCCGTTAACTTGTACCAGTTCCCTCGCACATATGTGCTAGTCGTTCCCAACTCTGAGGGTCGGTGCTCATCTCTGTTTCAAAGCCGAAGAGCCAGCGCTGTCTGAAGTTGTCTGCGTGGTCATGTGGCCGGCATGACTCAACACCGAAGGCGCACGGAAGGCTGTTACCTTCCTACCAAAGGCGATTCCTATTTTTCTACTTGCATTTTTTACATGCTATCGAACTGCTAGGTTGGCAGGAGCTGGGATAAGTAACGGGAGCTCACTCTGCTGTGCAGCACTAGTGATTCAAACCCCTAAACTGCCGACCTTTCTGATTGACAAGCTCAGTGTCTTAGTCACTGAGCCACCATGTCCCGGGGGATTACCTTTAAGAAACAACAAATTTGACATCTTTCCTTTACATTCCCCTTTTGAACAAGCCCCAAATCCTTTTTTCATGCAAATGACACAAGGAACTTATATTTTTAAAGTCCTGTAAGCAACATCTGAAATTATGTCGGGATTTCGGCAGGCACATGGTCCTAAATTGTGGTTTGTTTAACTGTGGCTTATGGAATAAAACATAACTGAAACTGTGTTTGCCGAATAGTTAAACCAGAAGCTAAGGTTAAAAACTTGCAATGTATGGCTGTGAAGGTTGGACCATAAGGAAGGCTGAGCGCCAAAGAATGGAGGCCTTTGTACTCTGGTGCTGGAGAAGATTCCTGTGAGTCCCTTGGACTGCAAGGCCATCAAAGTGGTCAGTCCTAGAGGAGATCAACCCTGGCTGCTCTTTAGAAGGCCAGATCCTGAAGGGGAAACTCAAAGACTTTGGCCACCTAATGAAAAGGAAGGACTCCCTGGAGAAGAGCCTCATGCAGGGAAAGATGGAGGGCAAAAGAAGAAGGGGACGACAGAGAATGAGGTGGCTGGATGGAGTCACTGAAGCAGCTGGCATGAGCTTAAATGGACTCCAGAGGATGGCAGAGGACCAGACGGCCTGGAGAAACGTTGTCCATGGGGTCGCGATGGATTGGACACGACTTTGAAACTAACAACAACAAAAAGTTTAAAAAGCAAAACTGGGTGACTTCACACAACAGCCTTAAGTTAGAAATAAACAAGCCATGTAATGGCCTCAGATTAAGCCACAGCGAAGCAGGTCTTAATAGAGAAACCAAGATGAGCTACTGGGAAAAAAAAATATCTGGGCTCATCCCAAGTTTGAGCCCTTACAGAAGGACCAGTTTTGGTCTTGGAAAGTCAATTTCTTTTCCCTTTTTGGTCTAAGAAGACATGAACCTCCAAGAACTCTTAAAGTTTTGGAGAACTCCTTTGGGTTGTTTTTTTAAAAAAATTTTTTGGCCTGGCTGTTTTCCAAAGCTTCTGAGACGTGATTAATAAATCCCAGCATTATCTGGTCTGTTGCCTCTGTAAACATTTCTTTCTTTCCCATTCCCACACAGAGGGAGGCTGGCCTGGCTCCCCTCTCTCCCCTTCTCCCCTCTCCGCCTGGGAAATGTCCCTCTGTAAGTCATATAATTCAACTGGACAGGTGTTTATATTTAGCACTCCCTGAAGATCACGTAGCCCCTCTTCGCTCCGGGACCTCTTCCCTCTTCTTGAACGCTTGACCCAAAGAGCTATAATAAGGCCAGCCAGGCTTGCCTTCACTGCTCCTCCTCGCCCAAGTTTGTAGGAAACCAGCTTTCCATCCCCGGCTTCTTTCCTGTGTCTTTTGAAAGGAACTTTCACGCCCTTGGCACTTGGACGCATTTTTTTTCCTATCCTGCGGCTGCTGCTTTCAAAATCATCCCCAGTATCGTTCGACGTATGGCCACAATCGAGCCCGTTGAGTTTATATTTGCCAAGGGAGAAATTTCTTCCGTGCGTTTTGCCCTATGTGTTAGGATTCTCCTTGCTGTTCTGAGCGAGGCTTCCCAAGAGCACGAAGCAAACTCCTTGTCCCGGCAAAAAAAAAAACCTTTTATTAATTGACTGTGAATTCTGCTCATTCACATCCAGCAAAGTCTTAAAAAGGAAGATTTACAGTCACAGACCTTCTCTGGCTTGGAGAGCTGCCAGGCCGATATCTGCAAAACTTGGCCAGGAGTCTCGGAGAGTCACGAACCAATTAAGCGAACGGATTGTCTCCTGCAAACTCCACTCCCCTTTCACTCCTCTTTTATTTCCTCTGGGAGGGGCCATTCATCATCCACCTGTGGCTTTACTCCTAAATCAACCCCTGTTCTTTAGCCGTTCTCTTCGTCTGGCAACTCTGTGCACACTGGGAACAGGCTCCAGCTGTTCATCTGCCTCACTTAATGTCTGACTCTGAAGGCAGCTGATAACTGGCAAACGGGCCTGGCCCCCTCTCTGCCTCCGACACAGAGCCCTCATCAGAGCCTTCCCCAGACTCCAGGACTGGCCCAGGTTCCTCCCCAACCTCCTCACTCTCCGAATCTGCTGCCAGCTCCACTGGCGGCTGGCGGGCCATAACATTTGCCACGTTTGTTTAGTGAATGACTGCGGTTGTTAAATCAGTTGCACCCTTGTTAAGGGAAACGGGTTTCCCCTTTGACTTGGCTTGTCAGAAGGTCGCAAACGGGGATCACATCGCGCCCAGGATGACAGGGCCGTCATCAATGTGAGTCAGTTCTCAAGCCTCTGAATTTTAAATCATATGACCCTGGGGATGCTGCCACGGTTATATGTGTAAAAAAATGGCCATGTCAGTTTTTTCCAGTGCTGTTGTAACGTCAAACGGTCATTAAACGAACTGTTCTAAGTTGAGGACTACCTGTTGTAGCTTTGGGCTGTGTATAGCAGTGTTTCTCAACCTTGGCAACTTGAAGATCTCTGGACTTCAACTCCCAGAATTCCCCAGCCAGCATTCGCTGGCTGGGGAATTCTGGGAGTTGAAGTCCGGACATCTTCAAGTTGCTAAGGTTGAGAAACACTGGTGTATAGGATTCCTTTGCAGCCACAGCCATTGGTCTGAGCACATCGCTCATTGCCACACTATCTAGAGAAACAATCTTTGGATAGCAATCCCTTATTGATGACCACTAGGACAAGCTCTTGACAAAATAAGCAACAAAACAACAACAACAACAACAACCCACCAACGAGCAACAGATGATTTGGGAGCTGGAGGCTAAAACCTATGAAGAACGGGTGCAGGAATTGGGTATGATGAAAAGAAAGACAAGGGGGTGATATGAGAGCAGTCTTCCAATATCTCAGGGGCTGCCACAAAGAAGAGGGAGTCAAGCTATTCTCCAAAGCACAAGAAGCAACGGATGTAAACTAATCAAGGAGAGAAGCAACTTGGAATTAAGGAGAAACTTCCTGACAGTGAGGACAATTAACCAGTGGAAAGGCTTGAAGTTGGACTGTTGGAGCATTCACAGAAGTTGTGAATGCTGCGACACTGGAGGTCTATGGAGATTCTCAGTCCTCCAGGTCACGATTGTCCCAAAGATGCTTTTTTTTCCCCAAGAGGCAACAGAACTTTCTGGTTTTTCTTTGACACATTTCGCTTCTCATCAGCTCTGAAGAAGCTTCTTGGGTGAGAAGCGAAACGTCTTAAGAAAAACCAGAACATTCAGTTGCCTCTTGGGGGGGAAAAAAGCACCTTTGGTCCAACACTGGAGGTTTTTAAGAAGAGATTGAAGAGCTATTTGTCTGAAATAGTATAGCATTTCTGCCTGAGAAGTGGGTTGGACTAGAAGACCTCCAAGGCCTCGTCCAACTCTCTTCTTCTGTTATTTGACAGGTCGTCTTTGACTTACGACCACAATAGTGCCCAAAATTTCTGTTGCTAAGTGAGATGTAAACCGCCTGCAGAGCATCTTCATAACATTCTCCATGCAACAGACAACTCTGGTTTTGAAAAGCAGTAAGCTTGGTTTAATCACTGCTCCAGACCGATAGGGGTACACACAAAAATGAAATTTTATTACCTTATAGAAGCAGTCAAAATAAGGAAAAGCTGATGTGTTGAAAGTTCTTTCTCTTAGAACAAGACTCTCCAAACTGGGCAACTTTAAGACATTGGCATGGCTGGCCGAGGAATTCTGGGAGTTGAAGTCCCACAAGTCTTAAAGTGGCCCAGTTTGGAGATTCCGCATCTTAATCACAAAACACCACATTTAGTGAAAATCATGGGCTACTAATAAGCAATCAAATTGTACTAGAAAATAAATAAAACAATATAAATTTTAAAGATACAAGCAACATGATTGTATCTTTAAAATTTATATTGTTTTGCTTGTTTCCTAGTATAATTTGATTGCTTTTTAGTAACCTGTGACTTTCACTAAATGTTGTGTCTTATGATTAAGATGGGGACTCTGCAAACTTGGCAACTTTAAGACTTGTTGGCATGGCTGGCCGAGGAATTCTGGGAGTTGAAATCCCACAAGTCTTAAAGTGGCCCAGTTTGGAGATTCCGCGTTTTAATCATAAGATACAACACTTAGTGAAAGTCATAGGTTACTAATAAGCCATCAAATTATACTAGGAAACAAATAAAACTATAAATTTTAAAGATACAAGCAACATGGTAATATCTTTAAAATTTATATTGTTTTGTTTGTTTCCTAGTATGATTTGATTGCTTATTGGTAACCTATGACTTTCACTAGTGTTGTATCTTATGATTCTTGATGAATGTATTCTATTTTATTTTTCTTTATGTACACTGAGAGCATCTGTACCAAAGACAAATTCCTTGTGTGTCCAATCACACTTGGCCAATAACGAATTCTATTCTATTAGAAAAAAGGCACAAGATCGGATAAACATTTACAAAATAACTGGCCAAAAGTTGGGGGGGGGGGAGAGGCATTTCCCTCACCAGGACATAACTCAATGCCCTGGAGAGTCCCAATTTCCAGTGCCTTCCCTGCAGATCCGATGGATGGAAGAAACGCCATGCACAGACATCATGTTTGAAATTTTCACTAACTCAAAATGTGATGTGTCCTCTGGCTTAAAAGACTTAAGAAGGAGAACAGTCAATTTTGTGAAGATAAGAGCTGTTCTATCTAGAAGCAATAAGTCACCAAAATACGGGTTCTTGCAGAGCAGCAATGTAGAAAAAAGGTGTCATTGCCCCCCCTCCCCTCTGATTTCTGTGAAGCCTGATGGGACATGATGGGATGCAGAGTAAGGGATGGAATTAACAAAGTTCCAGAAGGATCCATCTTCGTTTTCCTTTCCGCCATCAACCGCAGACCCTGAACCAACTCTGTTTCCCCCTAAGCGCCTTCCTATTCTCTTTCATTGGCTGTGATAGGAAACAGCTTTCCCTGCTTATTTCTCTTGAGTGGTAGCTAATCCCTCTATTTATAAAAATCATTCAGTAAAGGCACACATGCTTCTCAAACAATAGTGGCAATTCTTGAGAATTCTTGAGTTGAGAGGATGGCCCTGTGCCAAAGTCAAAATCAGGATTAAAGGAATTTTTCCAGCCACGAGAATTGCACCAAAAATGACAAAAATACTGATGATTTCTCTCTGTCTCTCCCTCCCTCCCTCCCTCCCTCCCTCTCTCTGTCTCTTCCTCTTTCTCTGTCTCTCTGTGTGTGTGTCTGTCTCTCTATCTGTCTGTCTGTCTGTCTCTGTCTTTCTCTCTGTGTGTGTGTGTGTGTGTGTGTCTTTCTCTCTCTCTGTGTGTGTGTGTCTCTGTCTCTCTTTCTCTTTCTCTGTCTGTCTCTCTCTGTGTATGTGTCTCTCTCTCTCTCTCTCTCTGTCTCTTTCTCTCTCTGTGTGTGTCTCTCTCTCTGTCTGTCTCTGTCTGTCTCTGTCTCTTTGCCTCTCTCTTTCTCTGTCTGTCTCGCTCTCTTTGTCTCTCTCTCTCTCTCTCTCTCTCTGTCTCTCTCTGTGTCTGCCTCTTTCTCTCTCCCTCCCTCCCTCTCTTTCTCTCTGTCTCTGTCTGTCTCTCTCTCTTTCTCTGTCTCTCTCTCTGTGTGTGTCTGTCTCTCTCTCTTTCTCTCTCTCTCTCTCTCTCTGTGTTTCTGTCTCTCTCTGTGTCTGACTCTTTCTCTCTGTCTGTCTGTCTGTCTCTGTCTGTCTGTCTCTGTCTCTCTCTTTCTCTCTCTCTCTTTCTCTGTCTCTCTCTGTCTCTCTCTGACTCTGTCTTCATCTGTACTGTCTAAATTGGCTGATGTTGCTAATTAGTCCTCACTTATGACCACAATTGAACCCCATATTTCCGTGGCTAAGCAAGACAGTCCTTAAGTAAATCCCACCCCCACCCCCATTGAAGGTCTTCCTTGCCACAGCTGTTAAGGGAATCACTGAACTTGTTAAGGTAGCAACACAACACGGTTGTGAATGGAATCTGGCTTCTCCCTTGACTTTGCTTGTCAGAAGGTGGCAAAAGGGACATGTAACTCTGGGACCCTTCAATGGTCATAAGTACATACCAGTTGCCAAGACATCTAGAGTCCCTCAGCTTCATCCTGACTATTCTAAAGCAAGTCTCTCGATGGAGATTCTCAGTCATCCAGGTGATAGTTGTCCCAAAGGTGGGTTTTTTTTTCAAGAGGCAATTGGACTGTCTGGTTTTTTTCTTCTTAGACCTTTCACTTCTCAGAGCTGAAGAAGCTTCTTGGATGTGAAAGGAAACGTCTTCAAAGAAAAACCAGAAAGTCCAGTTGGAAAAAAAAGAAGCACCTTTGGGAGAAGAAGATGGATGTTTTGCAACCAACCAGTTTCCATAACATTGTCTTTCTTCTGAGCTACTCCATTCTATCAGGCTGGATCAATGAAGGAACTATCTTTCTTTTTCTTTTTTGAAAGAGTAAATCTCTGGTCCCAGTGACCGACCCAAATTCTATCTTGCATCATTATCCTGTATATTTGCCTTCATTCTTGAGAAACTATTTTAGAATAGAATAGCAAGAGTTGGAAGGGACCTTGGAGGTCTTCTAGTCCAACCCCCTGCTTAGGCAGGAAACCCTACATCACGTCAAACAAATGATTGTCCAACATCTTCTTAAAAACTTCCAGTGTGGGAGCTTTCACAACTTCTTGCAGGCAAGTTGTTGCACTAATTGTTCTCACTGTCCGGAAATTTCTCCTTAGTTCTAAGTTGCTTCTCTCCTTGATTAGTTTCCACCCATTGCTTCTTGTCCTGCCCTCAGGTGCTTTGGAGAATAGTTTGACTCACTCTCCTTAGAGGCAACCCCTGTGATATTGGAAGACTGCTATCCTGTCTCCCCTGGTCCTTCTTTTCATTAAACTAGACATACCCAGTTCCTGCAACCGTTCTTCATATGTTTTAGCCTCCAGTCCCCCAATCTTCTTTGTTGCTCTTCTCTGCACTTTTTCCAGAGTTTCCACATCTTTTTTACATCGTGGCAACCAAAACTAGATGCCGTATTCCAAGTGTGGCCTTACCAAGGCATTATAAAATGGTTTTAACACTTCATGTGATCTTGATTTTATCCCTCCCTGTAGCCTAGAACCATGTTGGCTTTTTTGGCAGCTGCTGCACACGGCTGGCTCCTATTTAAATGGTTGTCCAGTAGGACTCCAAGATCCCTCTCACAGTTGCTGCTGTTGAGCAAGGTACCACCTATACTGTACCTGTGCATTTTGTTTTTCTTGGATGGTTTATGCAGCCTAGAACATTTGCATCACTATTTTATATAGTGATGTGGATGTGGAGACTCTAGAAAGAGGGACTGGAGACTAAAACATATGAAGAACATTTGCAGGAACTGGGTAGGTCTAGTTGAATGAAAAGAAGGACTAGGGGAGACAAGATAGCAGTCTTCCAATATCTCAGGGGCTGCCACAAAGAAGAGGGAGTCAAACTATTCTCCAAGGCACCTGAGTGTAGAACAAGAAGCAATGGTGGAAACTAATCAAGGAGAGAAGCAACTTAGAACTGAGGAGAAATTTCCTGACAGTTAGAAGAATTAATCAGTGGAACAGCTTGCCTCCAGAAGTTATGAATGCTCCAACACTGGAAGTCTTTAAGAAAATGTTGGATAGCCATTTGTCTGAAACCATATAGAGTTTCTTGCCTAGGCAGGGGGTTGGACTAGAAGACCTCCAAGGTCCTTTCCAACTCTGCTATTGTATTGTATTGTATATTCCGGAATGAATTCTGACCCAGATGAGCAGCAGAAAGAGACTGTATTTGGATTAGAGAGCTGGATGATCAGGAGCTAAATTAGAACTGTATTTAAAAAAGACAACAACCAAACAGCAGAGAATTCCATCTCTGAAACAGATTTGGCCATGATATTCTTGGAAGAAAACCTGGAAGGATCCACCTCCTAGATTTGGAAAGGTCTGTTTCGGAAACAGCTGGAGCACAATGGGAGTGGGGAAATTCCCAGGTAGTTCCCAGGCAGCAGATAACATGAATGTCCTAAAATTTGGGGGGGAAGCGTAACCAACGAGGAACAGACAGTAATGGATGCAATGGGCGGAAGAATTCGACCCGCTGGAAAGAAACTTCCTATATTCCTCTTTGATTTGTCTTCCCTAGAAATTTTCTCACACCTTGCCAAGTATTGCCACCTAGTGAACTGGAAATAGCACAACAGAAGGTCAAACTTCCCGTGTCACGGAGCTGAGTATATAGTTGTTCTCTAGTTTCCTTTTTTCTTTTTAAGAACTAATGTACAGTTGAGAACACTGCAGTTTGCAACTGATTTATAAAAGGAAGGGATTCAGGGCGGAAGGGTTTCGTAACTGGTTGTTTTCTGTCATTCCTCCCACCCCCTGCAAAAATGACCCCTTTTATCATCTCCCACCAGGAAGATTTTGCAAAGGGAGGTCTTTAATCACATTTGCTTTTTAACCAAGAGTTTTGAGTGTTGAGACTCTAGAAAGAGTGCAGGAAAGAGCAACCAAGATGATTAGGGGACTGGAGGCTAAATATATTAAGAACGGTTGCAGGAACTGGGTATGTCTAGTTTAATGAAGAGAAGGACTAGGGGAGACATGATAGCAGTCTTCCAATATCTCAGGGGCTGCCCCAAAGAAGAGGGAGTCAAGCTATTCTCCAAAGCACCTGAGGACAGGACAAGAAGCAATGGGTGGAAACTAATCAAGGAGAGAAGCAACTTAGAACCAAGGAAAAATTTCCTGACAGTGAGAACAATGAATCAGTGGAACAACTTGCCTCCAGAAGTTGTGAATGCCTCAACACTGGAGGTCTTTAAGATGTTGGATAACGATTTGTCTGAAGTGGTATAAGATTTCCTGCCTACGCAGGGGGGTGGGCTAGAAGACCTCCAAGGTCCCTTCCAACTTCTATTCTATTCTATTCTATTCTTCTATTATTTGATCCAGGGTAGTATGAACTGGGAAGACCACACAGATATTTCATCTTGTCTCCATGGGACCCATCTTTACAGTGCCACATTTGGATTGCAAACCTTAAAAGGAATCAGCTAACATCATAGAAATTAAGGTTTAGAGATCACGTTTCTCAACCTTGTCGATTTTTAAGTCTGGTGGATTTCAGCTCCCAGAAGTCCCCAAGCAGAGAAATGCTTGGGGGAATTCTGGGAGCTGAAGTCCATGCATCTTAAGAGTTGACACGGTTGAGAACCAGTCTCTAGTCTAATCCTTGGGCCAGTGCAGGAATGAGCTACTACAGGAAATTGTCTCGGAAAGCCACTGCTGATGGCTTTAAGTGAAAATTGATAGATGCCGGCCTTGCTTACAAACCTTTTTGTTTTATCTAGCTTTGAATGCAGATTTTACTCCTGTATTTTTTGTGTCTTTCTCCATCCCTTGTAGCTCAATGGTGTTATTTTGTGGGACCCAATCTCTTTCCATTTGCCCCTAGATATCTTTCTTGCTTCATTGAAGCTTCTTCTGCAGAGAAAGCAAAGCTTCTAGCCTTCAGTCCTTTCCAGAGGGAAGCAAATATTTCAGTCTGCCTTCTAAGTTTTCAGCTGCTGCAACCTTAGCCATGTTTTCTGCCTAACAGAAATGGAGATGCTTAATCATCCGGATCACGATTGTCTCAAAAAGGTGCTTTTCCAAAAACGAACTGGATTTCCTTTTTTTTTTCCCTTTGAAAACCTTCCACTTCTCATCCAAGAAGCTGCTTCTTCAGTTCTTCAGAAAGAAACATGTTTTCAAGGGGATTTAAAAAAAAAAACAAGGAAGAACTCCAGGTGTCTTTTGGAAAAGTACCTTTGCTGTGTGCATCACGGACCATTTTTTTTAAAGACCAAGTCAAGAGGGACGGGGAGAAAAAAAACGAGAGACTTACATTTGACGGTGTTTCGGGACTCCTGGAAGCCTGCCGGCTCTGAACCCCAGCCCAAGGCTTCGCATTCGTGCTGCTCCGCCCCTTGCCCGTGCTTGCCACCTGCGCCCACACCTCCTTTCCCCTTCTCTGCCAGCCAGCACATCCTCCACAGCCCCACGCTGCGTTTGCGCCCATCCTCCAAGGTCTGGTAGACCCAGTTGGGAGTGAAAGCGGCCGCGTTGTTGAGGATGAGAGACACCAGAGCGACCAAGACGGCTGTGGCGACCAGTTTCTGGACTGTCATATCTGGTAGAAGATCCAAGCGTTTTCCCCCACCCCCGCCCCAGTCAGCCGCAGTACATTGGATTTGCTCCGTCGGTGGAAGGCAGGTGCAGGAGAAGGTTAGGAATGGCTAGAGAACATCCCCATTCATTCTCAAAAGTCAGCTGCTGGGGAGACCCTGGCTGCGGGAAGAACCCCAAGGCAGAGTGGAGGACTCCATGCGAAGAAATCAGGCCAGGTCCAGATTGATTGTCTTCCTCAGGGGTGCTTTAGCCACCTTCCTCCCCTTTGAGCCAGGACCAAGGTGGTGTAGTAGTGCTGAACGTCGAGGAGGCGCATTCTTTCCCAAACCTCCCCAACTGGCCAAAGGGTCGGCGTAAGCAGTCTCTACGCCGATCGGACAGCCGAGGCTTCCACCCCACAAAAGAGTTGCCCCTAAAGGCTGCCCGTCCTCCCTTCAGCCTTCTGGAGCTCGCCCGTGAGAAGACCCTGGGACCTGCATAAGAGGTGTCGGAGACCTCGGTTTTGCTGCCTCCTGAATTTCAGCAGGGCTCCAAGAAGGCCCTCCTCGGCTTCAGCCCTTTGCGCCCAAGCAGGTCCCAGAGAGAAGAAAATGACAATTGCATCCCCCGAGGATGGAGTCTGTAATCCCAGGGACTCTCCTGCAACCGCTGCAGCTCTTCCCTCGAGGACGGGAGCTCGCAAACTGCCGGAGCAGGAAAAACAGAAATCCTTTGCTGCAAGGAAGTTTGGTTTCCCCCCCTTCTCCTATCTCTCCATGAAAAGGAAATGGTTGTTTGTGCGGCCCCGGCTTTTGGTGAAAACCTCTGGGCGTAGCCGATTTGCGAACCGACGAGAGCCACTGCCACGGCCGTCCGATGTGAACAGGATGTGTTTCCTGAAAGGAAAAGTCAAAGACAGACTTCTAAAGTCCCCGTCTCTTTCTCCCTCCCCTCCCCTCCCCTCCCCTCCCTCCCACCTCATTCCGTTGCTGTCCTCCTCTTTCCCCCTCCCCTGCTCCGCAGGAGGAAGAGTTCCTTCGGTAATATTTCTTCTTTATTCATTTCATCAGGCACGTCTTAGTCAACATATATATATAGAGAGCAGTGTTTCTCAACCTTGGCAACTTGAAGATGTCTGGACTTCAACTCCCAGAATTCCCCAGCCAGCGAATGCTGGCTGGGGAATTCTGGGAGTTGAAGTCCAGACATCTTCAAGTTGCCAAGGTTGAGAAACACTGATATAGAGAGAGGTATAAACGTGATTTTGGATACACGAAATGGATAGGGATAAAAAAGGAACATTAGGACAGGGATGGTAGGCACGCTGGTGCGCTGATGCACGCCCCCTTACCCCTCTTAGGAATGGGGTGAGGTCGACAATAGACAGTCTTAGAGGTTAAAAGTATGTTTGAATTGAACTTACAAATTGGATTAACGCAATTCACATGTTTGACCTGAAAATTCAAATCTGATTTAGAAAAAAATACATTTGGATCAGATCTGATTTGCACAGGTCCATTGTCTTGCTTTTGCTTATAAAATTTCGATGTAGAGAAAATTCCTCATGTGTTGCACTTGCTACAGTAGAATAAGTAACAAGGAGAGAGCTGTAGACAACTGTACACAGGAAATTGTTGATGTCTTGTCAAATTAGGCTTTGAAATAATTATAGCAATAGCAGTTAGACTTATATACCGCTTCATAGGGCTTTCAGCCCTCTCTAAGGGGTTTACAGAGTCCGCATATTGCCCCCAACAACAATCCAGGTCCTCATTTTACCCACCTCGGAAGGAGGGAAGGCTGAGTCAACCCTGAGCCGGTGAGATTTGAACAGCCGAACTGCAGTCAGCTGAAGTAGCCTGCTGTGCTGCATTTAACCACTGTTCTTCCTGTATATTTTTTTGGGATTGCATAGAAATTTTACAACCTACCAGTTCAGATTAGTTTATACCTTTTAGGAAACTGAGGCAGCAGATACTTTGGCTGTTGGACATACCTGCTCTGTAAGGGATACACAAAATGCTCCATGGTGTATCTTTGAAGGTTGACTTATTTGCTAATCTGTTTTCTTTGCAATCAAAACTGTACCTTGTTGGAGCAGACTAAAAGAAAGGAAAATCAAAAATAAAAGATACTTGGATTTTTTGTCTTAGGTTAAAATGATTGTGGGGGTTTGGGGAAGAAACCACAGAGTCGGGGTAGTGCATTCCAGGCGTTGACCCCTCTGTGCTGAAGTTGTATTTTCTGCAGCCGAGTTTGGAGCGGCTTACCTTGAGTTTGTATCTATTGTGCGCTAGCGTATTGTTGTGGTTGAATCTGAAGTAGTCGTTGACAGGTAGGATGTTGTAGTAAATAATTATATGTACTACACTTAAGTGGAACCAAAGGCGGCGAAGTTCTAAGGTGTCTACACCCAAAATTTCAAGTCTGGTGGCATAAAGTATTCGGTGGCAAGCAGAGGAGGGGAGGACTCTTCTCGTAAAAGACCTCTGGACTCTCTCGATTGCATTAACGTCCACTATGCAGTGCGAGTTCCAGGCAGATGAGCTGTATTCGAGAATTGGTCTGGCAAATGTTTTGTATGCTCTGGTTGGCGGTCCAATGTTGCAGGAGAAGAAGCTACGCAAGATTAGGTTAACAGCTCTTGATGCCTTTTCGGCAATGTTATTACCGTGGGCTCTGGCCCTTAGATCGTTCGATATGAGTACTCCAAGGTCCTTGACAGAGTGAGGGGTGGTCTACAAGGACGTGTCCACCCACTTTGTATTTTGTGTCCTGATTTATTTATTTTTTGCCAACGTGTAATTCCAAATAATATTCGGAAGGATCGGTATTATGACGTTGGAACCCTCAAGGGTAGCGCAGAAGAAAATAGATCCCATATGCGGTTCCTTGGTGCGGTTCTCTGAGCTTGGTGGTTTTCTCGCAGGCGTTTCATTATCCAGCTAGGTAATATCATCAGTGCTAGAAGGGAGTGGGTTTTGTGGAGAGGAGGAGGAGGAGGAATGTGGTGGTTCTTGGTGCTCTCTGGGCTTGGTGGTTTTCTTGCAGGTGTTTCATTCCCCAAACTAGGTAACACCATCAGTTCTACAAAAGGGTAGGGTTTGCAAAGAGGAGGAAGGAGGCGGAGGAGAACTGTGGGGTCCTTGGTGCTCTCTGAGCTTGGTGGGTTTTCTTGCAGACATTTCATTACCCAATTAGGTAACATCATCAATGCTAGAAGGGGGAGGAATTTGCAAAGAGGAGGGAGGAGGAGGACTGTGAAGTCCTTGATGCTCTCTGAGCTTGGTGGGGTTTTTTTGCAGATGTTTCATTACCCAACTAGGTAACATTGTCAGTGCTAGAAGGGAGTGGGGTTTGCAAAGAGGAGGAAAGAGAGAAGGAAAAGGAGGAGGAGGACTGTGAGGTCCTTGGTGCTCTCTAAGTTTGGTTGTTTTCTTGCAGACGTTTCATTACCTAACTAGTTAACATTATCAGTGCTAGAAAGGAGAGGAATTTGCAAAGAGGAGGAAAGACAGAAGGAAAAGGAGGTGGAAGAGGAGGATTGTGGAGTCCTCGGTGCTCTTTTACACATTTCATTACCCAAACTAGGTAACCTCATAAAAAAAAATAGATAGATCCTCCAAAATAGCCCCCGCTTTATTATTAATCCCTTTGGATTGGGATTCAACGGTTGGGTCTCATCAAACCCATCAAATTCAACTTGGGAGATTTTAAGCAGAAGAAATATGCAGCTCTCTTGCCAGCCACACTCAGAGTTCAGTGCTAAGAACAGCCTAAGAGAATATTTTTGCTTTTTTGCTTTTCTTTGGCTTACTCCAACAAAAATAATCAGAACTGTTATTATTTTTCAAGGGTTCGTTGGATGAGATGGAAGGAATCCAGTAGGATTACACTTCCAGGAGAAAAAAACAGCATTTTGTAAGATGTATGTATGTATGTATGTATGTATGTATGTATGTATATATGTATGTATGTATTATGTATGTAAGTAATGTAATGTCTGTCTGTCTGTCTGTCTGTCATGCAGTTGGCTTTCATGCCACGGCAGGACTAGAATTCACTGTCTCCTAGATTCTACACCAGGAGATGTTGAGTTCTAGTTCCACCATCCACAGCCATGAAAGCCAGATAGGTCTCGGTCTCTCTCTCTCTGCCTCTCTCTTTCTCTGTCTCTCTCTCTGTCTCTGTCTTTGTCTCTCTCTCTCTCTCAGCTCAACACACTTCACAGGGTTATTGTTGTGGAAAAAATTGGAGGAGGAAGGAGCATTTGATCCAGAAGTGCTTTTTTCAAGAGGCAACTGGACTTCCTTTGAAGACGTTTCCCTCCTTATCCAAGAAGCTTCTTCAGCTCTGACTGGATGGTGGGGAGTGGAAGGATTTATACTCCTTGCAGACAGCTGGTCATTTGCATTCTCTGCAAGGAATCTAAAGCCTTCCAATCCCCACCCTAGGGCGCGGTGGCTCAGTGGCTAAGACGCTGAGCTTGTCGATCAGAAAGGTTGCCAGTTCAGTGGTTCGAATCCCCAGCACTGCATAACAGAGTGAGCTCCCGTGACTTGTCCCAGCTTCTGCCAACCTAGCAGTTCAAAAGCACGTAAAAACGCAAGAAGAAAAATAGGGACCACCTTTGGTGGGAAGGTAACAGCGTTCCCTGCACCTTCGGTGTTGAGTCATGCCGGCCACATGACCATGGAGACGTCTTCGGACCACGCTGGCTCTTTGGCTTTGAAATTGAAACGGAGATGAGCACCGCCTCCTAGAGTCAGGAACGACTAGCACATATGTGCGAGGGGAACCTTTACCCCTTACCTAGAGTTTGTATCGATTGTTTGCCCATGAATTCTGGGAATGGAGAGAAGAGTAGGGACCAGTTGGGAATACGGCTTAGGCCTCCAAGAATTTTTTTTTTAGCGCTCAGAAAACCTTGAAGTCCACCGGAGACGTCTTCGGTATGTCTTCCACCCTGCAGGCGATCCGACAGGATGAGCCTTTTCCTTCTCTTGTTCCTGTCTTCCCCTCGAGGGAAACAGGTGGGTTTGGGACAAAGTTGTTTGTCCCGTTTCGCTTTACAGAAAACTTTTTAGTTCTCTTTACCTGTTAAACAATTATTATTTTTCTAAGTTGAAACCGGAGCCCTGAAATTTAAGTTAACCGTTGAGGTCACAGAGTCCTCTGTCCTCAACTTATAGCTCTTCATTTAGGGACTGTTCAAAGTTACAGCAGCCCCGAGTGAAAAAAGAGATTTTTTTTTACACACTTAACAACAGTTGTCCTTTCCCCACAATCATGTGATCAAAACTCCGACGAAGAATTATACGGATTGGAGGATTGGAAAGAGCATGAATAGGTGTATGAATAAGAATTAAGTTTTCATTGGAAAATTAAGAGTTTGAATGATGCTATTAGAAAAAACATGAAAGAGATATATTTTAAATCCTTTAAAAGATTGTGACCTTACCAGAAATGTCCATTGAGATATTGAATAATGAAAGAAAGAAAGAAAGAAAGAAAGAAACTTTAATATAAACAGATGTGAAGAGCTAAATAATGGAAACATGAATAACAAAACAGATGGAAGATGGGAAACAGAAATGGTATTATCAGGCCTGAATATAATAGTGACAGAAGGGGGCAGTCACAATAGAGATAGAAATAAGAGTGGAAATATAATAAAATATAGTCTCTCTCTCTCTCTCTCTCTCTCTCTCTCTCTCTCTCTCTCTCTCTCTCTCTGTGTGTGTGTGTGTGTATTCGTAGATTTTCATGGGTGTAGGTATGCTGGTCTTGTTGTATTTGGGTCTTTTCCCGTGTAAGATTGAGATTGTCTTGGCAATGTTTCGGAGAGGTCTCACTCGCCATCTTCAGGATGGTGTTTTCGGCTTAAAGCATGATTGGAGCTGTCGACTTTCTAAAAATCTTGATGAGGGGGGGTTGGAGTGCTGGCTTTGTTTCAGTAAGTGGATTGATTGGCTGTGTGGTTGTATCATGATTGGTAGATTGGTGCTGGCTGTGTATCCGTTGTTGTTTTGTTGTTGTACATACACACACATACATATGCATATATATGAAAGAGTAAGAAGAAGGGTGGTACCGTGTTTCCCCAAAAATAAGACAGGTTCTTATTTTTTTTTGACCCCAGAAATAAGTGCTTGGCCTTATTTTCGGGGAAGTCTTATTATTTTTGAGGTGCAGGAGGCAGTGAGCTTAGTCATCTCATGGCTGCCACTGTGTTGCAATATTTCTGGGGAGGGCTTATGTTAGCGTATGCGCTCAAAAGCCTGATTGGGCTTACAGTATTATCCGGGGAGGTCTTATTTTAAGGGAAACAGGGTAGTAAAAGATATGGGTAAATAATATGAAATAATAAAAATGAAATCTAATAACTATGAGTAATAATACTATGTCTATTTGTATTGAAATGTATGATACTCAGGGATCACCCCATTCACACATCGATATGTATATAACAATATAAAATTAAAAACTTGATTAAAAAAACCCTCAGATGCTTGGCCACCAGTGTATATTTTTGATGGTTGAAAGTGTCTTAAGGACCCACACCAAGAAGACTAATGGCCAATCCTTTCCGAAATCTAGAAGTATCCTTGCTGCCCTACTTTTTATGACAGTCTTCCTCAACCCACTTCTTTCCAGATGTGCTAAAACTGCAATTCTCAAAATTCCTGACCAGCATAGAGAAGATAGTGAGATCGGGCCTTTGGCCAGGAATTCTGGACAGCACCCGAGTTCAAAGGCCTCCATTCTTTGGCGCTCAGCCTTCCTTATGGTCCAACCTTCGCAGCCATCCATTGCAAATGGGAAAACCACAGCCTTGACTATACACACTTTTGTTTCTGGGGGATGTCTCTGCTTTTTAGGATGCTGTCTAGATTTGCCATCACTTTCCTCCCCAGGAGCAAGCGTCTTTTAATTTCTGGGCTGCAGTCCCCACACCGCTTTAGTGGGTTCACGAACTGGGGAATTTCTCCTTATGCCTCAGGCGCTCCCGTATGCAGTTCTACGGGTCGCTTTTGCGGTTCGAGATGCAGAATTCTTATGGCCAGAGGGTCAGCGTGCTCTTCTTTAAATGCAGGAACAAAAGGCAGCCATGTGCGCGCCCTTCCTCCACTGCATCTGGTATTCATTAGAACAGCAAGCTAGAGTTGATGAAGGACAGATGTGAGGTAGAGTTCCAAAGATAAACTCAGGAAATTCTCCCAGTTTGATATAGTGGGGGAAGGGTTGAACAGTTTATGGCTTCATAATATTTTTTTTTGTCTATCTGAGTGAATGCAATCATCCTTTGATGAGCCTGGGCAATGAAAAGAGAGCCCGTTGAAGATCAAAACAAAAATTCAGAAGTTGGATTCAGTCTTCAGTCATAGAACAGACTCAGCTGAAGCCAGTGTAACAAGCCAGCTTGGCTAACTTAGATCCATTGAGTTAGTATTACGTCTCTGATCCTCTGGCCTTGGTTTAGACATCCCTCCTAAGTCAGGGGTCTTCAAACTTGGCCACTATAAGACTGGTAGACTTCAATTTCCAGAATTCCTCAGCCAACTCTGCTTGCCCACAAGTCTTAACGTCGCTAAGTTCGGAGACCATCGCTCTGAGCTATGGTTTCTATGGGTTCCTTGTCTTCTGAAAAAGGGCCCGTTCACCCTTCTGTGTTCTTGAAGATCTTCATACAGTAGCTTGACTTGAACGGTGTATCATCTTCTTGCATTCTGAAGGGAAGCTGTCTGGGAGAACGTGGCCCTCCCATTCATGACGATCTAAAGGCCAGGTGCTTGGTTTGCCCATCAGTCTAAAGCTAAAAGGGACACGGTGGCTCAATGGCTAAGACTTTTAGCTTGTTGATCAGAAAGGCCAGCAGTTCAGCGGTTCGGATCCCGTGACTTGTCCCAGCTTCTGCCAACCTAGCAGTTCGAAAGCATGTAAAAAATGCAAGTAGAAAAATAGGGACCCCCTTTGGTGGGAAGGGAACAGCGTTCCGTGCGCCTTTGGCATTTAGTCATGCCGGCCACATGACCATGGAGACCTCTTTGGACAGCGCTGGCTCTTCGGCTTTGAAACGGAGATGAGCACCGCCCCCTACAGTCAGGAACGACTAGCACGTATGTGCAAGGGGAACCTTTGCCTTTATCAAGCTATGGGCCCTCAAGAGGTCTTCTCTCTTGCAGAAGGGCCAGTTCATACTTCTGTGTTCATGATGGTCTTCATAACCTTGACTGGGACCACATCCCTTCTTCTTGTATTCTGCAGCGAAGCCGTCTGGGAGAACATGGCCTGCATGTGCGTGAAGACCCAAAGGCTGGATGTCGCCAAAGTCTGCCTGGGGAACATGGGCCATGCCCGGGGAGCCAAGGCATTGCGGGAGGCTGAACGAGAACCAGAGCTGGAAGCCAGGGTGGCCATGTTAGCCGTCCAGTTGGGCATGCTGGTGAGTGAAAAGGCTTTCTTCAGATTGTTATTTTTTAAAATGTTTTTATTACACATTTTCCTTTATAATACATCACATTTTCCATTTTACAACAGTCCATCTGTTTCTGTCTCTTTCCTTCTCCTTCCCTCCCTTCCCTTCTCCCCTCTGCTTCCTTCCTTCACTTCTCCTTCCCTTTCTTCTCCTCTCCTCCCCTTCCCTCTTCTTCCCTCCTTCTTTCTCCTCTCGCCTCCCCTCCACTTCCCTCTCCTTTCCTCTTTCCTTCTCCTCTCCTCCACTTCCCTCTTCTTCTTCTCCCCTCCCCTCCACTTCCCTCTCCTTTCCTCTTTCCTTCTCCTCCCCTCCCCTCCCATCTCCTTTCTTCTTTCCTTCTCTTCTCCTTCCCTCCTTCCTTCTCTCCTCCCCTTCCCTCTCCTTCCTTCCTTCTCTTCCCTTCCCCTTCCATCTCCTTTCCTCTTTCCTTCTTCTCTCCTTCCCTCCAGTTCCCTCTTCTTCCCTCCTTCTTTCTCCTCCCCTCCACTTCCATCTCCTTTCCTTCTCCTCCCCTCCCCTCTTCCCTCCTTCTTTCTCCTCCCCTCCCCTCCACTTCCCTCTCCTTTCCTCTTTCCTTCTCCTCTCCTCCACTTCCCTCTCTTCTTCTTCTCCCCTCCCCTCCCCTTCCCTCTCCTTTCCTCTTTCCTTCTCCTCCCCTCCCCTCCCCTTCCATCTCCTTTCTTCTTTCCTTCTCTTCTCCTTCCCTCCTTCCTTCTCTCCTCCCCTTCCCTCTCCTTCCTTCCTTCTTTCTCCTCCCTTCCCCTTCCATCTCCTTCCCTCCTTCCTTCTCTCCTCCCCTCCACTTCCCTCTCCTCCCCTCTTTCCTTCTCCTCCCCTCCACTTCCCTCTCCTCCCCTCTTTCCTTCTCCTCCCCTCCCCTTCCATCTCATTCCCTCCTTCCTTCTCCTCTCTTCCCATCCACTTCCCTCTCCTTCCTTCTCCTCTCCCTATTTCCCCTCTCCTCCCTTTTCCTTTCCTCCTCTCCCCTTTCCTCTCTCCTCCCCTCCACTTTCCTCTCTCCGACACGAGGGCTGACCCTTGTGTCGAATGCACCCTGCCCTCAGTGGCTTTTATCTCAGTCCGATTATTTATTATCCCTGTCCACTTTTTAAGGAGCCAGGATCCAAAGCCTTTCCTTCAGCGTCAAACATCCAAAGGCCCCTTCAAGGCTGACCGCACTTTCCAAGCCCCAATTATTATTTTTTTCCTGCTAGGAAATGGCTCCGGAGATAGCAGGGCCTTTCTTTCAGTTGGCTGTGTGTGGAGCCGTTTCCTAGAGCACCGGGAAGAGCAGGAGTTGGCGGTGTGGACGCCCCCTTGTTCTTGAAGTGACCTGCAGGTTGAATGGTTTAGTGCTTTTTCCCGCCTTGCTTTTCTTTAAACATCCTGTTACAGTCATAATGATTCTATTTTGAGCGTGCTCAGCGATCAGTCAGATTCCTCCTGCAATTAAACCCCTGCTAAAGTGACAAGATAGATGGCAACTCTAGACAGCATCCTAAAAAGCAGCGCCGTTGTAACTTTGAATGGGCATTAAGCGAACTGTTGTTAAGTTGAGGACTTGTGCGTGTGAAAGAAAAATTCTATAATGAAGATGACAACAACAATACAAACAGCATCCCTCTCTTATCAACTTTTTGGCCTCTGTTCCAGGAAGACGCTGAGCAGTTATACAAGCAGTGCCAACGGTACGACCTCCTGAACAAGTTCTACCAGGCTTCGGACCAATGGCAAAAAGCCATTGAGATAGCCGAGACCCAGGACCGAGTGCACCTGCGCACGACGTACTACAATTACGCCAAGCACCTGGAAGCCATAGCTGAGCGCAACTTTGCCATCACCTAGTAAGTGCTTGCAAGCTGCCCCATTCCAGATCTTGTCCAGATCTGACTCAAGACTCAATCAGACTCATCCTGGAGTGAGGGATCCTTGGGGGTCTCTGAGCTTGCTTGTTTTCTTGCAGACATTTCATTACCCAACTAGGTAACATCATCAGTCCTAGAAGGGAGTGGGGTTTTCAAGGAGGAGGGAGGAGAGAACGTGAAGGAGGTGGAAGAAGAAGACTGTGGGGTCCTTAGTGATCTCTCTGAGTTTGGTTGTTTCCTTGCAGATGGAAAGGACCCAAACTAGGTAATCTCATAAAAAAATAGATCCTCCAAAATAGATCCCGCTCTGTTATTAATCCCTTTGGTTTGGGATTCAACTCATCAAATCTAACTTGGGAGATTGAAACACAATACCGTATTTTCACGACCAAAAGCCGCACCGGATTATAAGCCGCAGTATCAATTAACGTTAATTTTTCAAACTTTTTCCACATATAAAGCGCACCGGGTTATAAGCCGCACATTTCCTGACGCTTCTGGACATCTGTTGCAGTCGCGAGGAGCGGCACGAGGGTTCTTGGCGCTCCGGGGGGCGCCGAGGGCGGCTGGGAGGGGCGCGCGGCTTGGTTTCTCCTCCCTGGACGTCGCAGCGGCGGCCCCGGGCGCACCGATCTCTGTGTTTTTCGCATCGGGGCATGCTCTTGCAGCGCGCCCCGATGCGAAAGGCACTGGGATCGGTGAGTTTGGGGCTGCTGCTGCAGCGTCCAGGGAGGGGAGGCCGGGCCGCGCGCCTCTCCCAGCTGCTTTCGGTGTTTCCTGGAGCGCCGGGAGCCTTCGTGCCGCTCCTCGTGACTGCAACAGATGTCCAGAAGCGGCTTTTGGGGCTGGTGGGGATTGGATTTCCGGCTCGGTGGCCCCTGTCGCTTCTGGACGTCTGTTGCGGTTGTGGGGAGCCGAGGAGAGTGTGGAGGGGAGCGCGCGACGGTTCTTGGCGCTCCGGGAGGCGGGAGAGGCGCGCGGTTTGATTTCTCCTCCCTGGACGTCGCGGCGGCGGCCCCGGGCGCACCGATCTCTGTGTTTTTCGCATCGGGGCGTGCTGCAAGAGCATGCCCCGATGCGAAGGGCGCGGGGATCGGTGCGCTTGGGGCTGCTGCTGCGGTGTCCAGGGAGGAGAGGCCGGGCCGCGCGCTTCTCCCGCTTCCCGGAGCGCTGGGGGCCGTCGCGCGCTCTTCTCTGCGCTCTCCTCGGCTCCTCACAGCTGCGGTGGACGTCCAGAGGCGACAGGGGCTGTCGAGCTGGGGGTCCGGTCCCCATTGGCCCCAGGGGCCGCTTCTGGACATCTATTGCAGTCGCGAGGAGCAAAGCAGCTGGGAGATCTTTTTCCACATATAAAGCGCACCGGGTTATAAGCCGCACTGCCGATTTTGGATCAAATTTTAGGATTTTCAGTGCGGCTTATGGTCATGAAAATACGGTAATTATGTGGTTCTCTTGGAAACGGAGGGTGAGCAGGAACCAGTTGGGAATGGAGGAGGAGGAGGAGGAGGACAACTGTGGGGTCCTTGGCGCCCTCTGAGCTTGGTTGTTTTTTTGCAGACGTTTCATTACCCAACTAGGTAACATCATCAGTGCAAGTAGGGAGTGCTGTTTGCTGTCAGTTTAACCACTGAAGTGCTGCATGATGTTCTTGTAAGATCTTGCAAGTCCAAGGAGGTTGAATTGTAAATAGTCTCCCTTCCTTGTAAATACTCTTTATTCATTATAAATATTCTTCATTCATTGTAAATAATACAATGCAATACAATAGCAGAGTTGGAAGGGACCTTGGAGGTCTTCTAGTCCAACCCCCTGCCTAGGCAGGAAACCCTATACCGTTCCAGACAAATGGCTATCCAACATCTTCTTAAAAGACTTCCAGTGTTGGAGCATTCGCAACTTCTGGAGGCAACTTGTTCCACTGATTAATTGTTCTACGGAACAGCTTGCCTACAGAAGTTGTGAATACTCATCCTGAAACTAAAGAAAACAGCTGTTGCTGTTTATTCTCCTTTCGTCTTGGCTTCCTGACCTGTTTTGTCTTCCCGCACAGCTATGAGAAGTCCGACACTCATAAATTTGAAGTGCCTCGTATGCTTTCAGAGGATTTGCAAGCGTTGGAGTCTTACGTCAACAGGATGAAAGATAAGTGAGTCAGTGGTGGGATTCAAATATTTTTACTACCAGTTTTGCGGATGTGGCATGGGTTGGTGGGCATGGCAGGGGAAGGATTCTGTAAAATCTCCATTCTCTCCCCACTCCAGGGGAAGGACACTGCAAAATCCCCATTCTCTCCCCACTCCAGGGGAAGGATACTGCAAAATCCCCATTCTCTCCCCACTCCAGGGGAAGAATACTGCAAAATCTCCATTCCCTCCCACTCCAGGGGAAGGATACTGCAAAATCTCCATTCCCTCCCACTCCAGGAGAAGGATACTGTAAAATCCCCATTCCCTCCCCACTCCAGGGGAAGGATACTGCAAATCTCCATTCCCTCCCACTCCAGGGGAAGGAGACTGCAAAATCTCTATTCCCTCCCCACTCCAGGGGAAGGAGACTCTAAAATCTCCATTCCCTCCCCACTCCAGGGGAAGGAGACTGCAAAATCTCCATTCCCTCCCACTCCAGGGGAAGGAGACTGCAAAATCCCCATTCCCTCCCCACTCCAGGGGAAGGATACTGCAAATCTCCATTCCCTCCCACTCCAGGGGAAGGATACTGCAAAATCTCCATTCCCTCCCCACTCCAGGGGAAGGATACTGCAAATCTCCATTCCCTCCCACTCCAGGAGAAGGATACTGTAAAATCCCCATTCCCTCCCCACTCCAGGGGAAGGATACTGCAAAATCTCCATTCCCTCCCCACTCCAGGGGAAGGATACTGCAAAATCCCCATTCTTTCCCCACTCCAGGGGAAGGATACTGTAAAATCTCCATTCCCTCCCCACTCCAGGGGAAGGATACTGCAAAATCTCCATTCCCTCCCACTCCAGGGGAAGGATACTGTAAAATCCCCATTCCCTCCCCACTTCAGGGGAAGGATACTGCAAAATCTCCATTCCCTCCCCACTCCAGGGGAAGGATACTGCAAAATTCCCTCCCCACCCCACTAACCTGCTTTCCAGCTCTGTTCTCCTGTGCAGAGCAACAGCAGAAGACCCAGCCGATCAGCTGGGACTCCGATCAGACGGGAGGCAGAGAATAGATGGGGGCGGGGCCAGCCAGAAGTGGCATGCCGGTTCTCCGAACTACTCAAAATTTCCACTACCGGTTCTCTAGAACTGGTCCTAACTGGCTGAATACCACCTCTGAAGTGAATGTCCTCTTACCAACTCCAAGAGCCGGCCTGGGCAATGCTCTTTGAGAAGCTGATCCTTGACTGACGGCGACAATTCAGCCCAAAATTTCTGCAGCTAAGCGAGACAGTTGTTAAGGGATGTCTGCCCCATTTTACCCCCTTTCTTGCCACCGCCGTTAAGCGGATTGCTGTGGTATTAAATTAAGTACCACGGTGGTTAAGGAAACCTGGCTTTGCTTTCAGAAGGTCGCCAAAGTGGATCAAATGATCCTGGGTCACAGCAACCAGAAATATCACCCAGTTGCCAAGCATCCACATTTTTGGCGAGCATGGGGATGCCACAACAGTTGTTAAATGTGAAAAACAGAAGGAAAAGTCACTTTTTCCTGTGCAGTTGTAACTCTGACCTGTCACTAAATGAACGGCTGAAAGTCAAGAACTACCTGGGTTTGCCAGGAGTTGATCTAAAACTGCTATGCCTGTGTCTTTCCTCCCTCCCTCATGAAAGATTTGCTCCCGCTGCCTAATTAATAGCTCAATACTTTGAGAAGATGTCATCCATCTGGATTTTGATTGATTGGTTGGTTGATTGATTGCTATCCACCTTCTCTCCTACCCTTTGTTTTTCCTCCTCCAGGGGTTTGTGGAAATGGTGGGCTCAGTATCTAGAAGGCCAGGCTGACTTGGAAGCGGCATTCAAATATTATGAGCTGGCTCAGGATTATTTTTCCATGGTCCGTATCCATTGCTTCCTGGGTAACATCCAGAAGGTAAATTCAATTTCTTTTAACATATTAACAGAGTTGGAAGGGATCTTGTACTGTACGTCATCTAGTCCAACTCCCTGCTCAAGCAGGAGACCCTACGCCATTTCTGACAGATGGCAGTCCAGTCTCTTCTTGAAAGCCTCCAATGATGAAGCTCCCACAACTTCCAAAGGCAACTTCTGTTCCATTGGGTTGATTGCTCTCCATGTCAGAAAATTCCTCCTGATTTCCAGGTTGAATCTCTCCTTGGTCAGTTTCCATCCATTTTTCCTTGTCTGGCCTTCGGGTGCTTTGGAGAATAGCTTGGCCCCTTCCTCTCTGTAGCAGCCCCGCAAATATTGGAAGCCTGCTATCCTGTCTCCCCTGGTCCTTCTCTTCACTAGACTAGCCAGGCCCAGTTCCTGCAACCATCCATTGTTTTAGTCTCTAGGTCTTTGATCATCTTAGATACTTAGATAATTAACAGTGTTCGAAGGGACCTTGTAGGACATCTAGTCCAACCCCCTGCCCAAGCAGGGGACCCTACACCATTTTTGACAGATGGCAGTCCAGTCTCTTCTTGAAAGCCTCAAGGGATGAAGCTCCCACAACTTCCAAAGGCAACTTCTGTTCCATGGGTTGATTGCTCTCCATGTCAGAAAATTCCTCCTGATTTCCAGGTTGAATCTCTCCTTGGTCAGTTTCCATCCATTATTCCTTCTCTGGTCTTTGGGAGTTTGGGGAAATAGCTTGACTCCTTCACCTACTCATTCATAGTCCCAAAGGTGCTTTTTTCAAGAGGCAACTGGACTTTTTCGGTTTTTCCTTGAAGGCGTTTCACCTCTCATCCAAGAAGCTTCTTCAGAACTGGAGAAGCTTTTGGGATGAGAGGCAAAAGATCTTCAAGGGTGAAAAAAACCCAAGAAAGTCCAGTTGCCTCTTGGAAAAAAAGCACCTTTGGACCACCACGATCTGGATGACGGAGGCTTTCCATGGATGCTCCTTCAAAGGGGCCAGTGGGTGGTTCAAAGTGGAGAAAGCATCGGGTTTTGTCTCTGTTCTGAGCGAGGCTTCCCAAGAGCATGAAGCAAACTCCTTGTTCCAACAAAAAACCCTTTTATTAATTGACTGTGAATTCTGCTCATTCACATCCAGCAAAGACTTTCAAGGGCAGATTTACGGTCACAGACCTTATCTGGCTTGGAGAGCTGCCAGACTGATATCTGCAAAACTTGCCAAGGAGCCTCCGAGAGTCACAAACCAACTAAGCGAACTAATTGTCTCCTGCAAACTCCACTCCCCTTTCGCTCCTCTTTTGTTTCTTCTGGGAGGGGCCATTCACCGTCCACCTGTGGCCTTACTCCCAAGTCGACCCCTGTTCTTTAGCTGCTCCCTTCATCTGGCAACTCTGCGCATGCTCACAGTGGGAACAGGCTCCAGCTGTTTCTCTGCCTCACTGATGTCTGAGTCTGAAGGCAGCTGATAACTGGCATACGGCTCTGGCCTCCTCTCTGTCTCCGACACAGAGCCCTCATCAGAGCTTTCCTCAGCCCCCAGGACTGGCCCATCTTCCTCCCCAACCTCCTCACTGTCAGAATCTGCCACCAGCTCTGCTTGCTGCTGCCGGGCCACAACAGTTTCTCTTTTTCTCTTCAGGCTGCCGAAATAGCAAACGCAACAGGCAATTGGGCAGCTTCTTATCACGTGGCCCGTCAGTATGAGAGCCGCGAGGACATCAAGCAGGCGGTGCACTTCTACACCCGGGCTCAAGCGTTCAATAACGCCATCCGTTTGTGTAAGGTACGGGTAACTTGCAATGATCCCTGAGCTGCTGAGGTTACTAATTGTAGACTTTCTGAGTTGTGCTGACTTGGCTCTCTCTATCAAAAGGTGGAGGTTTCCACCCCCTGGACGAGGCTGAAGACCCTTCACATCAGTGGTGGGTTTCAAAAATTGTTCGAACCTACTCTGTGGGTGTGGTCTCCTTTGTGGGAGTGGCTTGCTGCCCATGTGACCGGATGGGAGTGGCTTGCCGCCCATGTGACCGGATATGAAGATGCCGATGACAGTTGTCAGAACCACCTTAAATTACCTCACACACAGCACTGGCATGCAGAAGAATATGATGTAAACTTGTTTTTTAAAAGGCATCTTTGGTTTGTGTTAAAACAACTTCAACACACGCAATGTTCTGATTGCACCACAAACGCAGTAGTCATCCCTACCTTTCACAGAGGCACTGAGTTTTATAAATAGGAGCATGATAGTGTAGAATAATCATATCCAAGGACCAGTGGTGGGTTTCAAAAAAGTTTGGAACCTCTTCTGTAGGTGTGGCCTGCTTTCTGGGTCCATTGGTGGAACCTTTTCTAACCGGTTCGGTAGATTTGACGAACCGGTTCTACCGAATAGGTGCGAACTGGTAGGAACCCACCTCTGCTTCACATGTTCTCAGAAGATGCAACCAGAACCCAACGCTTATAGCTGGGCTGGTGGTCACAGGAATCTTGTTCTTTTTGTCAAAGTGACAAATTACACCTCAAGTTTTACCAGAGTCGTGACATGTCTAGAAAAGGAATGGGACTTTTATCATCCGAATTTAGTTTACAGGCAGTCCTCATTCAGCGATGAGCTTCTTAAGCAACTGTTTATTAGGAGAGTGATTCAAAAGGTGATATTCCTCATATGATCTTTGCAGGTTTGTAAAGCCAAGGAAAGCTGAAGGAAGATCGTAAGCACAGTCGCTGTTTTAGAAGAAAAACATGGGAAAGGGCAAGCGCAAATCTCTACTACTTTTAACCACGAAAGGCCTGAAAGTGAAGTTTGTTTGTTTGTTTTAAACCAGGAAAACCAGCTGGACGACCAGTTAATGAACCTGGCCCTTCTCAGCTCCCCAGAAGACATGATAGAAGCTGCCCGCTACTATGAAGGAAGAGGAGAACAAATGGACCAAGCTGTGACTCTCTACCACAAGGTACACCTTCATCCCAGTGTGGGTACAGAGTACAGAATATAACAGGGGATGGAAGGGACCTTGGAGGTCTTCTAGTCCAACTCCCTGCTTAGGCAGGAAACCCTACACCACTTCAGACAAACAGTTGTCCAATCTCTTCTTGAAAACCTCCTGTGATGGAGCCACCGCAACTTCTGAAGGCAAAGTTGTTTCATTGATTAATTTTGCTCACTCTCAGGAAATTTCTCCTTAGTTCTGGGTTGCTTCTCTCCTCGATTAGTTTCCACCCATTGCTTCTTGTCCTGCCTTCAGGTGCTTTGAATAAGTTGACCCCCTGTTCTCTGCAATAGCCTTCAAATATTAGAAGACTCTTACCATGTCAACACAAGTCCTTCTCTTAGTTAGACTAGACTAGGGGCCCTCACACTATGCCTGTGGGCTGAATATGGCCCACCGAAGCCATTAACCCAGCCTACGCAGGACCACAAGGCTACCCTGCTCACATCACCCCGCCTACCCACTGGCCTTCACCCGCCTTCTGGAGGCCGATGAAGCCAAAAACGGGATGCACTGAGGCCTCTGGAGGCCAAAACCAGGCACGTTTTTGCCTCCCTGGCCTCAAGAGAGGGAGAGAGAAAGAGACAGACATACGCCCACCCAGTTCATCCAGCCCCCAACAGTCTGAGGAACCATAAATTGGGCCCGTTTAAAAAGTTTGAGTCCAACTTTAGAACAGAATAGAATCACAGAGTTGGAAGGGACCTTGGAGATCTTCTAGTCCAACCCCCTACTTAGGCAAGAAACCCTACACTACTTCAGACAAATGGTTGTCCAACCTCTTCTTAAAGACTTCCAGTGTTGGGCATTCACAACTTCTGGAGGCAAGCTGTTCCACTGATTAATTCTTCTAACTGTCAGGAAATTTCTCCTCAGTTCTAAGTTGCTTCTCTCCTTGATTAGTTTCCATCCATTGTTTCTTGTCCTGCCTCCCAGTGCTTTGGAGAATGGCTTGACCCACTCTTCTTTGTGGCAACCCCTAAGATATTGGAACACTGCTATTGTTTCTCCCCTGGTCCTTCTTTTCATTAAACTAGACATACCCCGTTCCTGCAACCGTTCTTCATCTGTTTTAGCCTCCAGTCCCCTAATCCTCTTTGATGCTCTTCTCTGAACTCTTTCTAGAGTCTCCGCATCTTCTTCTTCTTTTTTTTTTTTTTTGTATCATCGTGACCAGAACTGGACACAGCAGTGAATGAAACTCAAACAAATTCTGCATCGGCACAAAGGAGTCGTCGCAAAGGAAGAGGTTGCAAAAAACTCAAAAAAATCTCTTTCCCCCCGACAGGCTGGACACTTGTCCAAGGCTCTGGAGCTGGCCTTTGCCACCGAGCAATTTGCAGCCTTGCAACTGGTTGCGGAAGATCTGGATGAGAAATCCGACCCGATCCTCCTGGCTCGCTGCTCCGACTTCTTCATCGAACATTCTCAGTACGAGAAGGCCGTTCAGCTGTTGCTAGCTGCCAAAAAGGTAATGTCGCATTTCCGGAAATAAGGCAGGAGGGTCTGTCCCGCGAATTGAAAAACCTGTACTATGGATTTGCTTTCTGAATGGTTTTCCCAGAACAAAAGTTTTTGTAATAAAAATAATCAATCTTTAAATATAGATGATAGATAGACAAGACAGATAGATATGATAGATGATAGATAGATAGATAGATAGATAGATAGATAGATAGATAGATAGATAGATAGATAGATAGATAGATAGATAGATAGATAGAATTGATAGATAGACAGACAGACAGAGGATGGATGCATAGGTAGATATAATTAATAGATAAGACAGATAGATATAATAGACAGACACAGACAGATATAATTAATAGAGATATAATTAATAGATATATTAACAGATAATTAACAGATATAATTAATAGATATAATAGACAGACACAGACAGATATAATTAATAGACAGTCCTCAAGTTATGACCACAATGGACTCTAAAATGTCATGCTTCTAAGCGAGACATTTGTTAAGTGAGTTTTGCCCCATTTTACAACCTTCCTTATCACAGATGCGGATAAAGATTTATTGCCACCTTAAATTCTCTACAAGAATTTGAGCTGCTAAGGGTCAAGGGGAAAATTCGCAGGAGATAAGAAAGGCATTCAAGATCTCTTGCCGGAGCGCAGAGACTCGTGACTAATGACGCATTTGACCCCACCGTCGGGTTCAGCCTGGTTATTTCCTACCTGGGCTAACTTAATTCCCTCCTCCCACCAGATGTTTAGCTGAGTTGGCTCTTGCATTCTTTCTATCTGTATCTCAGTACCAGGATGCCCTGCAGCTTTGCCTGGTGCAGAACCTGACCATCACGGAAGAGATGGCAGAGAAGATGACCATTTCAAAGGATTCCAAGGAACTTTCCGAGGATTCCCGGCGGGAGCTCCTGGAACAGATCGCTGACTGCTGTATGAGGCAGGGCAATTATCACATGGCCACCAAGAAATATACCCAAGCAGGGAACAAGCTGAAGGTAAGAAGGTGGGAGGAGGAGGAGAGCCTCAGCTGGTTTAATGGTCCTCGACCTATGACCACAATGGAGCCCAAAATTTCCATTGCTAAGGAAAGTGACGCGGTGGCTCAGTGGCTGAGACGCTGAACTTCTCGATTGGAAAGTTCAGCAGTTCGAATCCCTAGCGCCGCGTAACGGAGTGACTTCTCCAGTTCCTTGTCCCAGCTACTGCCAACCTAGCAGTTGGAAAGCACGTAAAAATGCAAGTAGAAGCATTCTGTGTGCCTCCGCTTTGGGATTTCTCCACCGGGAGAAATCAGCCTAGCTGGGTGTGTTTAACTTGCTCTCCCATTCCGAGAAAACGGGCTTCCACACAGCATCAAACTGGCCCGCCCAAGATGGAACTTGTGTTTATTGCAAAGGTAGCCTTAATTTGGAATTAAGATTGCCGGGGGAAATATCCACAACCTCAGATATGCAGATGATGCCACTCTAATGGCAGAAAGTGAAGAGCTGTTAGAATCTCCAGCGCCGCGTAACGGAGGGAGCTCCCGTTCCTTGTCCCAGCTTCTGCCAACTTAGCAGTTCGAAAGCACATAAAAAATGCAAGTAGAAAAATAGGGACCACCTTTGGTGGGAAGGTAACAGCATAGTAAAATAAGAGAGAGTGTGACAGGCCAAAGATCCAGCAAGGAATATGGCTGTAGGCCTGACAGACAGCCTCTCCTCAAAAGGAAAACGATTCCCTGAAACACAGCTTATATGTGCTCTTTAACAAACCTTGTTTTAGACCAACTGCTTTATGGGGGTTGAAAGATGTAGCACCTTATAAACATAACTGAAACACTCTGTATCTCTCGAGGTCTTTGCACCATCTTGCTTGCACTAACTGATGAACAAGTGATTCTAACCCCCTTATGCTGGTCGGCAACTGTCACGAAGATTGGCTTTGATGCAACTCTACCCTTTTGTTGTGTAGGCCATGCGGGCTCTGCTGAAATCTGGCGACACCGAAAAGATTGTCTTCTTTGCCGGCGTCTCGAGGCAAAGGGAGATTTACATCATGGCTGCCAATTATCTGCAGACCCTGGACTGTCGCAAAGATCCAGACATCATGAAGAACATAATCAGCTTCTACACCAAAGGGAGGGCGCTCGACCTCTTGGCTGGCTTTTACGACGCGTGTGCTCAGGTGGGCGAGACCCTGCTTCAGATCCTCCATGCCAAACCTTCTCAACGTGGTCAGTTAGGAAAGAAAGACCCCTGGCCCATGATTAGCCAAAAATATGCTTTACTAAAGCCAAGGGAGTTACCGAGCAGGCAAAGCCGGATCTGAGATTTTCGCGCGCAAAAGATACAATTAATTTCCCCCTTGTTCACAGCCAAGCTCCTAGTTATCAATCAATCAGGTGTTAATAAATTGCTTGGGACACAGTCCCTGTCTTGTTGTCTCCACATTCTTTTGGTGTGACTTTGAGACGGCTGGTACTTCCCACCGGACTGTGCTGCTTGGGTTTGAGTCCTCTGAGTTTCCTCCCTATGTTCCCCCTCCGCGCTGCTCCCTCCCCACACATTACTGATGTCAGGCCGTCAGCTTGCGAGGCTTAGCTTAGTACGGGTGTCGCCAACCCATGGCTCCTGAGCCGCACGTGGTTCTTTGACCCTTCTCCTGTGGCACCCTGCCAACCTAGTTGTGCAACCTGCTCTCCGTCCTGAGACACTGGCCCAACCCAGCCATGGCCGATGTCAACTTCGCTAACATGCGGGCTGGCGGGCTGGCAATGGGATCCAGGAGGAAGATACGAGAGAAAGGGGGGCAGGTCCGCCACTGAGAAATGAGAGGGAGGGAGAGAAATGGGAGAGAAATGGGGAGAAAAAGAGAAATGAGAAAATGATGGGAGAGAATGAGAGAGAGGAAAAAGAGAAACAAATGAGAGAGGGAGAAGGGGAAAGAAAGAAAGAATTAAGAGAGGGAGAGGAAGGAGAGAAAACAAATGAAAGAGAGAAGGGGAAAGAAAGAAATAATTAAGAGAGGGAACGAGAGAAATAAATGAGAGAGAGAGAGTGAGAGAGAGAGAGAGAAGGGGAAAGAAAGAATTAAGAGAGGGAAAGAGAGAAACAAATGAGAGAGAGAGAGAGAAGGGGAAAGAAAGAATTAAGAGAGGGAGAGGAAAGAGAGAAACAAATGAGAGGGAGAGAAAGGGAAAGAAAGAAAGAAGAGAGGGAGAGGAAAAAGAGAAAAACAGAAATGGGAGGGAGGGAGGGCGAGACCCATTTCCCACAGAAGACACCGTGAGGCACAAAACCTGGGTAGGTGTGGCTGGGGGTGTCATGTGACTAGGTGGGGGTGACCACACCCACCCAGGTTTTGTGGCTCCCAATGTTTTCTTTTCTGTGGGAAACGGGTCCAAATGGCTCTTTGAGTCTTTTAGGGTTGCCGGCCCCTGGATTAGCAGAACGACAAGCACGACACTCCATTTCAATTGCCTGACAGTAACAGAAGAGGCCGCTGCTCTTTTTCCTTCCTTGCAGGTGGAAGTGGATGATTTCCAGAATTACGAGAAGGCCTTGGGAGCCCTGACCGAGGCGTACAAGTGTATGTCCAAGGCAAAGACGCGGAGCCCAGTCGAGCAAGAGAACAAGCTTGCACACTTGCAGAGCAAGATGACACTGGTGAAGAGATTCATCCAAGCCCGGAGGTGAGATGGGGGAGCCTGGGGAGATCTTTATAGCAGCGTTTCTCAACCTTGGCTATTTTAAGATGGGTGGACTTCAACTCCCAGGATTCCCCCAGCCAGCAGTGCTGTTTTATAGTACAGGTAGTCCTCAGCGGAGGCCACAATCTTAAAAAATCTCCAATGATGGAGTACTCAGAACTTCTGGAGGGAAGCCGTTCCATTGAATGTTTTGTGAAGAAGTTTCTTAGTTCTAGGTTGCTTCTCTCCTTGATTAGTTTCCACCCATTGCTTCTTGTTCTGCCCTCAGGTGCTTTGGAGAAGAGCTTGACTCCCTCTTCTTTGTGGCAACCCCTGAGATATTGGAACAATGCTATCATGTCTCTTTTCATTAAACTAGACATGCCCAGTTCCTGCAACCGTTCTTCATAGGTTTTAGCTTCCCGCCCCTAATCATAGCAATAGCTACAGCACTTAGACTTATAGTCAAACTATTCTCCAAGGCACCCGTGTGTAGAACAAGAAGCAATGGGTGGAAACTAATCAAGGAGAGAAGCAACTTAGAATTGAGGAGAAATTTCCTAACAGTGAGAACAATTAATCAGTGGAACATCTTGCCTCCAGAGGTTGTGAATGCCCCAACACTGGAAGTCTTTAAGAAGATGTTGGATAGCCATTTGTCTGAAACGGTATAGGGTTTCCTGCCTAAGCAGGGGGTTGGACTAGAAGATCTCCAAGGTCCCTTCCAACTCTGCTATTGTATTGTATATACCACCTCACAGTGCTTCACAGCCCTCTCTAAGGGGTTTACTGAGTCAGGCTCTTGCCCCCAACAATCTGGGTCCTCATTTGACCCACCTCGGAAGGATGGAAGGCTGAGTCAACCTTCAGCCTGGTGAGCTTCGATCTGCCAAATTGCAGGCAGCCGGCAGTCAGCAGAAGTAGCCTGCAGTACTGCACTCTAACCACTGCGCCACCGAGGCTCTATTCATCTTTGTTGGTGGTGTTTTTTCCCCCCCTTCTAGGCTTTACTCCGAGGACCCTAAAGAGTCCATCAGGCAGTGCGAACTGCTCCTGGGAGAACCTGATCTGGACACCACCATCCGCCTGGGGGATGTGCTTGGATTCCTGGTGGAGCATCATTTGCAGATGCAAGAATTCCAGATGGTGAGTGTCTCCACAAACCACTTTAAATGATTCTTATTCAGCAGCGTCCACCGCTCTTTACAGCTGCAGATACGGGCAGGGGAACTTCGTAATTAAATGCCTCTCTAGGTTACAAACGGTAAACATTCCTAAAACATTATTCATTTTACTGTTTATGCCACGCGTTGGTTTGGGCAGTACATTTTAACGATTCCCCTGAAATTTTGAGCCCTCGGAAAATATATACTGCTATGATAGGTAGCCCTTGAATTGGGACAGTAATTGAGCCCATCTTTTTGTTAAGTTGCAGGAGTCATAAAGCAGGTCACTGCCTGATCAGACTCATGAATCGTTAAGTGAGCCCCCTTGTTTGCGATGGGACACTTTTCGCTCCATAGGGTAAAGCAAAAATGTCGTAAATCAGTTGTGTGACTACATTGTGCTGGCAACTGTTAAGTTGCTGAATACTCAAAATTCAGTCAGGTGATTGAGGAGTGTGTGTATGTGATGGACACCAGAAGTTTAAATCTGGATCATAAGTAGCTTTTTCAGGGTCCATTGTAACTTCAGTCACTAAGCGGTACTGAGCTTGTCGATCAAAAAGATCGGCAGTTCAGCGGTTCGAATCCCTAGCGCCACGTAATGGGAGTGAGCTCCCGTTACTTGTCCCAGCTTCTGCCAACCTAGCAGTTCAAAAAGCACGTTAAAAATGCAAGTAGAAAAATAAGAACCACCTTTGGTGGGAAGGGAACAGCGTTCCGTGCGCCTTTGGCATTTAGCCATGCCGGCTACATGACCACCGAGACGTCTTCGGACAGCACTGGCTCTTCGACTTTGAAACGGAGATGAGCACGACCCCCTAGATTCGGGAGCGACTAGCCCATATGTGCAAGGGGAACCTTTACCTTTTAAAGGTAGAGAGATTTCAGATAGAAGAGATCTCCTATTTGCCTTTTGCAGATTTGTTATTTCTGAATCTGCAGGTAGTCTCTGATCCATCCTGAATAACTCCCAGTCATTGGTGACAGGACCTGGGGACGATGTATAAATTCAGTAATCCGGGCCTCGCTATCTTACCATTCGACAGTATTCTGGTACCTCTTTTCCCCACCTGGATGGATGGGGAGAGAGGAAGTCAGAGGAAGCAATTATGCAGGGCCATCTGGAGAAGAGATGATTCACACGCTTCCAGCAGGAAGCATCCACATGGCTCACTTTCAAACAGGGAAGCCAGAATTACAGGCCAAAAGGAACTGCTCTTCTCAACCCCCTAGGTGCTCTCTAGTGTTTGAGCAAAGAAGAGACAGCATTAAAATGTACAGGAATGAATAGAAAGAGCACTTAGATTTATATCCCGCTTCACAGTGCTTTACAGCCCTTTCTACAGAGTCAGCCTCTTGCCCCCAACAATCTGGGTCCTCATTTGACCCACCTCAGAAGGATGGAAGACTGAATTAACCTTGAGCCTGCTGAGATTTGAACTGCCAAATTGCAGGCAGCCGGCAGTCAGCAGAAGTAGCCTGCAGTTTTACACTCTCACCCCTGCACCACCATGGCTTAATGGTTGTAGGTTGAGGACCACCTGTATGTATTAATCCAGGGGTCCCCAATCCCCGGTCCATGAACTGGCACATGGCCCTGGCATGCCAGTAGCCAGTCTGCACAAACAAGCGAAGCCCTATCCACGGGGTGCAGGCAGCATGCAATACCACGCCCCTCCGGTCCACAGAAAAAGCTTTCTCCGTGGAACTGGTCCCTCGTGCCCAGAAGGTTGGGGTGCCACTGTATTAATCCAGAGTACAGAGCAAGTTGGCCAAGGCATCTCCAGCCACTTAAGTGTTCTGGGCTGGGCTCAGACCGTAGAACAGCCTGTGAAGGCCATTCCCTTCTTTTTCATCAGGCCTATCGGTACCTGGAAGAAATGCGGAAGAAAATCCCCTGCGTGAATCTCAACTACTACGTCAACCAGCAGACGGTCGAGGCTGTGCACCGAGGACTGGGCATCCCGCTCAGCCGAAACGTCCCTCCAGAGAGAGTTCGCCACAACAGCGTGGAGGACAAGGAGGTCGAAGAAGTGGCCGACGAAGCAGAGCCCTCCTGAATGGCTCAGGGGCACACCGCCGTGTTTCAGATGTGGTGAGGGGAAAGACCAACGGACTCTGTAATCCTTGCTCTGTAATCCTGTCGATCCTTGGGAACCTGGGCATTCCCAAGGCCGCAGGTTTTTTATATCCCTTTTAAAATATTCCAAAACGGTTTCAAAGATGTATTCTTCATATTTGTATTAAATATTTTAGATACGCAAGTCGCTTGTGTCTTTTTGCGCGGCCTTAAACCTGAAGAACAAGAGGCTGGGAATGGCAGAAGAGTAATACAAAATAGCGGGAATAAACTGAATTCTAGGCAATCTTAAAAGGCTCCAGTCTGGATTGATCCACTGGGACCAGAGATTTAGTCTTCCGAGCTTTCGGACTCGTGCTGGAGCTCATCCTCAGGGAATGTCTCTCTATTGGAACATGTGCTTTGGACTATTCTATGTATAGTATTTATGTGGTACATGGTTAGGTGTGGCTTCTTAATGGTTGATTGGGGTGTCGATGGCTGGCTGTTGTTTCCTTGTGCTGCCAAGTCCTTAAGCTGGTGGTAAATCGGCATGCCTGTGGACAAAGGGGACCGTTTCGCAGCTTCAATCCTTTCCCTGGCTGTTTTTGTACCTGCTCAGCCAACAATCTGAATAGCTGCGAAATTGAATGCATGTCCTAATAGGCTTTCCTGTCAAGATGACTGAATTTGTCAAGTGGATCCACTTTCTTTGACTGCAGAATCCCTTGTAAAGAACGAACCCTTTAGAAAAATAGAGCCTGTCCCAGCTCAGAATGGTTTTTAATAAAATTTCCCCCTTTATTTGGCTTGGGAAATACATTGTCAAGCCCCCCCCCCCCCCCCCAGGCAAAACCCAAGGCAGGCATCATCAATTCCTACGCGGAGCAAATATGGGATTTTTTTTTTTTTTAAACCCTCTGGGAAAATGTCCAGCAGTTCTAAAACTTTGCTTTTGACTTTCAGTAAATTGGCTAAGACCAGGAGTCAGCAACCTGTGGCTCTGGAGCTGCACGTGGCTCTTTCATCCCTCTGTTGCGGCTGTCGCCGGCCAGCTCCACAATTGATAAGAGCTTTCAGTTCGGACAGGTAGAGGAAAAGGGATGCCACGTTAGGAGACTTTATGGTGGGGGGAACCGGACTTCCGGTCGTCTCCAGAATTGAACGTGGGGCTTCCGGTTAGGACTTTTGTGGCTCTTTGCGTGTTTAAGGTGGCCAACCCCTGGCCAAGACCATAAATAACTAGGACAAAATTTACATGTCGGTTAGCAACAACATCCGTCGGTTGTAGGTGCCACACTGAGCCCAGATGTCTTCCAGCTCGGTGCCCTTTGCCCCTTTCTCCTAAAGGCCTGGGCAACCTTTCCAACTTTTTAGAAAGCCCCTTTAGGCTCAAGCTGTCTTATACTCCAGAGTAGCCGATTCAAGCTTTTTCTTCAGGTTTTCCATCAGGAGCAGATTCTGCAACGCTAAATGCCTGCAGTCGCCATCTGGGTCCTTCTCCGCGACATCTATAAAAAAAAATAAAAATAGGAAGAGACGGAGAAGAGAGGGAAAAAAACCGACTTGAGGAAATTCCTGTAAAGCATTAGTTGAACTGTCAAGCGGAGGAACAATAAACGGAAGTGAAGCGGGATATGAAAAGGGTTTTCTGTTGGCCTTTTATTTAGCAACTTTTATTACATCGTGTCCTTCCAGTTACAACCGTACTTTCTTGGCATGAAGATCAAAAAACAAAAAACACATTTCTATTTTTTACACGACCCTTGACTTACGACTACAATCGAGCCCAAAATTTCTTCTGTTAAGTGAGACATTTGTTAAGTGAGTTTGGTCCCATTTTACGAGCTTTGTGGCCACAGTTGTTAAGTGAATCACCGCAGTTGATTAGTTATTAGCAATAACACTTAGCAACAGCACTTATATACTGCTTCACAGTCCTTTACAGCCCTCTCTAAGTGGTTTTACAGAGCCAGCCTATCGCCCCCAACACTCTGGGTCCTCATTTTACCCACCTTGGAAGGACAGAAGGCTGAGTCGACCTTGAGCCGGTCAGATCAAACTACTGGCAGTGGGCAGAATTAGCCTGCATTACTGCATTCTAACCACTGTGCGTCATGGAGGGAGAGAGGAGGGAGGGAAGGAGAAAAAAGAGCAAGAGTACTTAAGACATATACCGCTTCACAGTGCTTTACAGCCCTCTCTAAGTGGATTTACAGAGTCAGCCTATCGTCCCCAACAATCTGGGTCCTCATTTTACCCACCTTGGAAGAACGGAAGGCTGAGTTGACCTTGAAGTTGGGGAGATTCGAACTGCCAAACTGTTGGCAGCCGGTGATCAGCAGAAGTAGCCTGCAGTACTAGCAATAGCAATAGCAGTAGACTTATATACCGCTTCATAGGGCTTTCAGCCCTCTCTAAGCGGTTTACAGAGAGTCAGCATATCGCCCCCAACAATCTGGGTCCTCATTTTACCCACCTCGGAAGGATGGAAGGCTGAGTCAACCCTGAGCCGGTGAGATTTGAACCGCTGAACTGCTGATCTAGCAGTAGCCTGCAGTGCTGCATTTAACCACTGCGCCACCTTGGCTCCTGACCCAGTGACGATTAACCCAGTTGTTAAATGAATCTGGCTTCCCCATTGACGCCGCTTGTCAAAAGGTCGTAAAGGGGGAATCGCATAACCACACAGCAACGGTCATAAATATGAACCAGTTGGCAAGCCTCTGAATTTTGATCACATGATCATGGGGATGCTGAAAAGGTCGTAAGTGTGGAAAGAAAGGTCACAAGCCAAATTTTTCAATGCCGTTGTAACTTTAAAAGGTCACTAAATGTCAATGACTGCCTTCATTCTCCCTAGCCACAGGGCTGAGTAAATATTGAGGATGTTGTTTTTCCAGAAATGTGATTTTTAATCAGACATATAAATACTTAACATTGGTTTTCCCATAAATACTTGGTTTTTTTTCACATATGCAGTGGCAAAGTTCTGTGCTGCTGCAATGTCCATAAGAAAAAAAATGGCTACAGAGGTATAGCACCATCTTGTACCAATTATCAGGACATACCTCTAACAATCTTTGGACCATTTCCACTTTTAATGTCAATACTTTTTAATTATATTTTAATGTTAGTATTGTTTAATATAGTGTAAAAACTAATGTGTACTGCTGGTCTTTGACCGTAATAAAGATTTTACTTACTTACATACTTACTTGTGGTTTTTTTTTTGCAAAATATTAGTCGGTATGTTGATTGGGGCATCCTTCCATGAAGATGCATTTATTTGTATTTCATACTAGCCAATAGCCCAGCGTTCCCCGGGTATTTATAGGGGGGAAATATCTGGACGAAACCATACTTTCTAATGTTGGATTTTCCCTCTTACCAGAGGGAGCCCCCTTGTGGAATACTGTGAAGCTGTTATTGTGGCAACTTCACTGTGATGCACGCTAGAAGCCATTTTACAGCAGTAGAAGCCAAACATTGGTGCCTTAAATACTATGCAGAAAACCTAACAGAAATCAAGACGATGGATGTCTCTGAAGATTCTTAGTCCTCCAAGTCATGGTTGTTCCAAAGGTGCTTTTTTTTTTCAAGAGGCCACTAGACTTTCTAGTTTTTTTGTTTTTTTTTAAGGCGTTTCGCTTCTCATCCAAGAAGCTTCAGAGCTGAAGAAGCTTCTTGGTTGAGAAGCGAAACATCTTCCAAGAAAAACCAGAAAGGTCCAGGGGCCTCTTGAAAAAATAAAAGCACCTTTGGGACAAGACAATTGATGGCTCTCTACTCTTTACCCACAAGGATGCAGAGGCCACCATGCATCACATCTTAAATCGGCTCCAGTTTTGCCCCGAGACAGCTGTTGGTAGGTTTGGGGGGGAGGAGCAGCTGTGTGTGTGTGTGTGTGTGTGTGCGCACGCGGGCAGCCTGGCATCTTTGTTCCTGACCCGCTTGCAAAGTGGAAATCAGGATATGAGACTAGCAAAGTCCCAAAAAGGTTGAGGATATCCTGTGCGCATAAGTTGAGCGCTTGACTCCAGCCACCAGGTCAGGCTGGGTACATGACTCACTCCCACAGGCCCCGCTCTCTTGCTAAAGCGGCAGGAGACTTCGAGAACTGGGGCTAAGGGCGCACTAGAGGCCATCGTTCTACAAGTGCCCCAAATTACGCCAAAGCGCTAAGCAAAAAAATTTTTTTTCAGTGCTAGGGACCATCTTGGATATCAACCGAAGGGCAAATTCGCTCTGCTCTTATTTTCTGCCTCCTCTGAAGTTGACCCAACTGTGGCCATTTTCTTTTGGTAGCTTTTCTCTAGGGCAAGGGTGTCAAACTCGACTTCACTGAAGGCTGCATCAGGACCGTGTTTGACCTCGGGGTCAAACACAGTCTGGGGTCCACAGTGGTGCGGCCAGGGTGGGCATGGTCAGCTCAACGTCATATTGGGGGTGCCTGTGGTGGCCCACAAAAATGGGCTCCTGAGCTCCGTTTTTGGCGGCAACGGCCTCCTGCAGCCCTCCGCCAGCAAAAACAGAGCTCGGGAGGGCCGTGTGCAGCCCTCCCGAGCTCCATTTTCACTGGCAGAGGCGCCACGGGCTGGTCCTTTCCTGTTTCCAAGGCAGCCCCGCAGGCTAGATCTAAGCACCCCACCTGCCAGATCCGGTCCCCAGGCCTTGAGTTTGACACCCCTGCTCTAGGGAGTTTTCTCCCTGCTTCAGGGCTGACACAGCGTGTAGCAAAGGGGCAAGGAAGGGCCGTGTAGAGATAGCTGGGGTGCGGTAGCCAAAATAAAACTCTTTCGCCTGGGGAAGATGAAATAATAAGAAAGGTTATGGACTGTGCCGAAATGGACAAACTAACTAAAGAAATCCAGGGAAAAGAAGAATCAGAATTCTACCAGATATGGGATAAACGGTATAGGTGGATGGAGGAAAGAAACAAGAATCAATGAAGGAATATAACAAAACTCAAAAAATAATAGTTATGAGTAAAATAAGAGGGTTAAGAATGGTGAAATCCAAATGAAATACAACAGAAGGGGAAATAGTATAAGGTGAGTGGTATCGATTGATGATTGCTATTATAAATTCCTGTTCGTACTGTATTGTGTAAATGTGGTGTACGTCGAGGTTTTGTGTGTGTGTGAATTTTACATGTTTGTTAATAAAATAAATAAATAAATAAAAATTCTTTCGCCTGGGAATTAAGGACGTTGGTGCAGGTGTTCAAGAGGTGGAGACAGAGGTCACCTAGCAACTGGACTATATGCTGATTGGACCATGTGATTGGTGACTCTGGGGGGGGGGGGAAATGACAAAGTTTAACTTTTAATTGGGTGTAAACCCGGTGGGAACTTAGCACCAGTTTTTCACCAAGAATGTGCCAATTTGATATGTCCCAATAAAACTGTTCTTTGAGGAATTTGCCTGTCTCGGAGGGGATGTGTCACTCGGAAGCTTGACATCAGCTTCTCCTGTTAGCCTGAAAGCTCCTGTGAGAAATTTAGTTATTTTTTACACACGTCAGCCGGGGTTGAACAATTGGAGCACTGTTCTAACATGCCGATGAGCAAAAATGTCTCTCTTCCATCTTGAATATCTTACAGAATAGAGTTGGAAGGGACCTCTGAAGTCTTGTAGTCGAAGGGTCCACAACCCCCAGGCTGGTGACCAGCACCGGTCCTTAGCCCCCCCCACCCCCAGGAACTGGGCCATGGAAGTGAGTGAGGTCCCATCCAGGCCTCAGAAAAAAATGCTCTTAACAGGATCCCTGCCACCCGTAAGACTGGGGGCCGTTGTTCTAGTCCAGCCCCCTATCCACGCAGGCGTCCGGGTTCCAAGACACAGTCCCAACGCAATCAAACCTCTGAGGCTTACGTGTCCCTCAAAGTACACATTTATTAGCACACCGGGTGAAAAGCCGACTCTGAAGTTCCCGCAGTTTTCCCCGCCCAAATTAGAAGTCAGAGTTCTTTTCCCCCAGTCCACATGTCCAATCCAGCCATAGGCCCAACCCCAGTTGGTTCCAGTCCACGCCTCCCCAGCACCTTGTGAGAACGCCCTTGTTTCTCAGGAGAAATAGTTTTATTTTGGCTACGAGTCCCCAGCTATCTCTACTCCCCCCGTCCTCCCGTTTCCCACAGCTCCAACCAGCCCTGCAGAAGATCCCAAAATGGCTTCAGGGTTGACAGCACCTATTTTTGAATTTTGCACTCCCCACGAGACAAAACTGTTCCACCCACATCATCTAATGCCCCGTTTTTGTCCTTGACTGGACCGAATGCAACTCTTGCTCCTTTCAGCTCCGACGCAGGAAAGATATCGCTGACTCAGCGAGGACGGCCCAGAGGAGAAGGAAAGCCGCTTTCTCCACTGTGTCATGGGAAAGGAGGACTTTTGCTGGCCTCTTCCCTTTTAAGGGCACAGGAGATGGGCTCCCGAGGCAGGGATCAAAGGACCGGCTCTGTCAAACGTTACTTCCTCTCCATCCTTCCCCCCCCCCCGCCCCCGTGGGAAGCCGTCTTGCTTCCTTATTCCTGGCATCTCACCCTTCAGGAGTGAGTGGTGGTCCAGGCCCCCTGCTTGGTGACCTTCTGGGCACACGGAAGATCCCATCATCCATTCCCTCCCAGTGTGGGATGTTTTCTCCTCCACTCTGGAATGCCGGGAGAAATCAGCCTGGCTGGATGTGTTCAACTTGCTCTCCCATTCTGAGAAAACAGGCTTCCGCACAGCATCAAACTGGCCCACCCAAGATCGAACTTGTATTTATTGCAAAGGTAGCCTTAATTTGGAATTAAGATTGGTGGGGGAAAATATCCACAACCTCAGATATGCAGATGATGCCACTCTAAATGGCAGAAAGTGAAGAGGAACTAAAGAGCCGCACTTTGGCGAATCCCTAGCGCCGCGTAACGGAGTGAGCTCCCATTACTTGTCCCAGCTTTTGCCAACCTAGCAGCTTGAAAGCATGTAAAAAATGCAAGTAGAAAAATAGGGACCACCTTTGATGGGAAGGTAACAGCGTGCCATGCGCCTTTGACATTTAATCATGCCAGCCACATGACCACGGAGACGTCTTCGGACAGCACTGGCTCTTGGCTTTGACATAGAGATGAGCACTGCCCCCTAGAGTCGGGAACGACTAGCAGATATGTGTGAGGGGAACACACATTGTTTAAGAAAAAGGTTAGCTAAGATACTTTTAAGAAGTGTATTCAAACTCCCGTTTCTCATCCTTGGTTACGGCTGCATTTGCACACATAAATGCTTTGGTTGGGCTTAGCAGTGCTTCTGGCCATAATGACGTCTCCCCCTAGCAGTGGTGTCAGGTTGGCGCTGAAAATGACGTGTGCCTATCTAAAGCTTCAACGAACACATCAAAAACCTCCTAGCACTCCCCTTCCCAATGGCCCGTTTTCCCCAGCTTCTTCTCACCTGCCAGCCAGACTCGAGTCTCTAGAATTTCCTCCGTCAGGTCGTCCAGAAGGTACTCAGCAGGTACACTGAGGAGTATGGAGGAGACTGAAGACAAAAGGCCATGCCGCACGTATCTGCAGAAGAAAGAAATGCCCTGGTGAATGCAGGCAGGAAAGCAATAGCACTTAGACTTATATACCACTTTACAGTGCTTTACAGCCCTCGCTAAGCGGGTTACAGAATCAGCTTTTTGCCCCCAACAATCTGGGCCCTCAGTTTACCCACCTCGGAAGGATGGAAGGCTGAGTCAACCTTGAGCCGATCAGGATCGAACTGCTGGCAGTGGGAAGAGTTAGCCTGCAAGACTACATTCTAACCACTGCGCCACTAGCTTTGGGAGAGGAAAACAAGGAAAAAATCTTCCTCTGCCTCGAGCTATTTGTCTCCTTGCAGTAAACAGCCCGTTTCAGTTTCAGCACAGCCTGATTAGCACAAGCAACTGATTGTCGGTTGGATGGGCCTCCCAACGATCAGCTGTTTCAGGCTGCAGTGGTTGCCATAGCCTATTGCCACCTCCATGAGCCCCATTTCCGCCCGTTCCAAAAGGCGGGGATCAGAATGGGCGGAAAATGGGGTGCGCAGAGGCCGAAAACGGGGGGACGCAGAGGTCAAAAATGGGATGTGGAGGCCGAAAATGGGGTGCGCAGAGGCAGCAATAGGCAATGGCAATCCCTGCAGCTGGAAACAGCTGATGGGCCAACAATCAGCTGCTTGTGCTAATCAGGCTGTGCTGAAGCTGAAATTAAAACAGGCTGTTTGCTGCAAGGAGGCAAATTGCTGGGAGGCAGAGGCCAAAGGGTGGGGGCCGGCAGGAGGGCAGGGCTACATATGGTGTATAAGGCGTACCCAAATTTTCACCCTCCCTTGGGGGGGGGAGCGCGTCTTATACTCCGAAAAATACGGTACTTTTCAAATTCATCTAGGTCAGTGTTTCTGCTAGTTGGGGAATTCTGGGAGTTGACATCCAACCATCTTAAAGTCCCTGAAGTTGAAAAACCCAGATTTAGGTCTTCACAAAAACTTACGTGTCGGTGTGGAAACGCAGAGCCCAGATAAATTCCAACAATGCCTTTCCCATTGCAGGCGTTACCTGTCAAAAAAAAAAGAGAGAGAGAGAAACGCAGAAGAAAATCCAGGTGAGCAAGAAAGAGGAGGAGAATCTCAAAAGAGACCCAGAGAGTGGGATAGGGAGTCATCAGACATTCTGAGATAGGAAAACCAAAGGATGATAAAGCTAACACGAAGGGAAGGGTTCAACTGCTATTTAATTCTACGGCAGTTGAGATGGGTATGTCCCAGTGATGGGATTCAGCCGGTCCACATCTATTCGGGAGAACCAGTTGTTAACTTTCTAAGCAGTTCGGAGAACCGGTTGTTGGAAGAAATCTCCTTTTGTTTTTTTCTCACTTTACAGGACTAATCCTGGAAGGAAGGCAGGAAGGAAACATTCTGGTGTTGTTTCTAGCCTAATCTTTATTGCCCTGCTTACAGAAACTGCCTCTCCGGTTAACCCTTATGACACTATAACAGCTAAAGCAAAGAGCCCATTGACGTGACTTTGAGTTGGCTACACCCACATGGTCACATGATGTTGTGGCCCAGCAGGAGCCATTGGAGCTGCCACCAGACTCCAACAGCGAGGGGCCCTATGAGTCGGCTCTGGAGGATGTGGAGGACCCTGGACAGGGTTCCGACTCCGAACAGGGCGCAGAGAGGCTGGTTGGCCACCAGGAGGCGCCTGAGCCTTGGACCAGTGGGGAGGAGACAAGGGAGAATGATCCGGACACCAGCAGTGAGTTGTTCCTGGGTGCCCGGCACCGAAGAGCTAATAGGCGTCAGGAACAGTTGCGCAAGTACAGGAGGTAATTGCACTCAGCTGGTGGTCATTAGGCTCCTCTCCAGACTATAAAAAGGCTACTTGTGCACACGCCCTTCTTTGCAGAAGTCAACACAGGAACTAATGTTGGAGAACAAAATTGTGAGCTTGGCAGGCTGGATTGCTGCCAAGACTTATCTGTGTTGGATTGCTTCCACGGCTTATCTGTGCCGGTTTGGTGGAAGGACCTATCTGTCTGTTAATAAATTTCAGAAAGTATCTTTGACTCGGAGTGTGTTGGTGTGGGAAGAGGGGGGGGGGGTCAGAACACATGACCACTGGTCCACGCCTACCCAGCTGGACATTAGGGCAGAGAACCAGTTGTTAAATTATTTGAATCCCACCACTGGCATGTCCGCTGTACCTAAGGCCTTGGTTTCAGCCAAAGGCGTGACCCCAAAGGATGGGGCTGTGCTGACACTCTGAAGGTTCCCATAACCCCCAATAGGAGAGGAAGCACAGGCCACTAAGGGCTTTCAGACCACATGAGAGCACTCTCCGTTCTTCTCACCGCAGCATGGACAGCAAAGTACACGAGAATTGCCAACGTGTGCACCAGTCGTCCTAATACCATGTGATCGTCCCCCAAAAGGTCAAAGGTGGTCAGAGGCCTGGAAAGCAGAGAGAAAGCGAACATTTTGATTGGCTTAGCAAGGCATGAGCCGGGCAACTGTTACACTCGGTGGGTTCACCTCAAATTGTTTGAAGCTCAAGGTAATACAGAGGTGGGGAACTATGGCCCCTTTATGACTCTTGGGACTTCAAATCCCAGAATTCCTGAGCCAGCCAGCATGGGCCATAGTTTCCCCCATCCCTGTTGTAATAGGATAGGGTGATCACACAATTTGTGGTAGAGGATTTGCAAGGGTTGTGCAACGCTTCAGTATTACGGAAAACATGCAGATACCGAGGTGGCGCAGTGGTTAGAGTGCAGCACTGCAGGCTACTTCAGATGACTGCAGTTTGGCTGTTCAAATCTCACCGGCTCAAGGTTGACTCAGCCTTCCATCCTTCCGAGGTGGGTAAAATGAGGACCCAGATTGTTGGGGGGGCGATATGCTGACTCTGTAAACCACTTAGAGAGGGCTGAAAGCCCTATGAAGTGGTATATAAGTCTAACTGCTATTGCTATTGCTAGATACACAGTTCCGGCTCGTGGCCCATTAAAACCAGCTGCAGAACTTCCCTGGCTTGTATGTGATCTGCAACTCATTAAAGCAGCTGCATCCCTAAGAGGAAATCTGATCCGAAAGGACCTGAAGATTGAGGCGGCCTCACCTGTCGAAGTTCCGAAGAAGCGGGAAGAAAAAATGGCCAGCAACTGGAGCAAACTGGTTAGGAGTGCCCATCTGTTCTGCTTGGGACCGGCCCTATATCAGACAAAGAATAAGGATTGGATAAGAGGCGAGAAGAGACACCAGCAATAGGATATCTATCTATCATCTATCTATCTATCTATCTATCTATCTATCTATCTATCTATCTCTATCTATCTATCTATCTATCATCTATCTATCTATCTATCTATCTATCATCTATCTATCTATCTATCTATCTATCATCTATCTATCTATCTATCTATCTATCTATCTATCTATCTATCTATCTATCTATCTATATCTATATCTATATCTATATCTATATATATGATTTTTACAACCCCTGGTAAGCCCCAATTATGGGAGGAAGCTAACTGCTTCCATCATCTGTCAATCGGCTCGTCACAAGAGTCCATCACGTGACGAGCTAATTGACAGATGATGGAAGCAGTTAGCTTCCTCCCATAATTGGGGCTTACCAGGGGTTGTAAAAATCTAATAGATACCTTTCACCCTGGCTTCGCTGATAACGGATAAGAGCCTGTGGCCTAATGGCTAAGAAGTCTGCCTAGTATGTAATATAGCCCAGGTTCAAATCCCAGTAAGGGTATGGCTAGCTGATGAGAGCTAAATAGCTTGAAATAGATCTATACTAGTCTCCCTTCACTTATTTATCAGCACAAATTTATGTATGTACGTACGTACGTACGTACGTACGTACGTACGTACATACATACATACATACATATATATATATATATATATATATATATATAAATGGATGTGCATGTGTGTGTACCAGCATAACTCATTCACCCTGGGCGGTTGTGGGATGCTTAAGAGATTGCTGAGGTTAAAGGTTAAACTCAGTGCATTTTCCTGGCTCACCTTTGCAAACCTTCGGGTTTTGCTTCGGATCCTTTCATCCACCACTTTCTTCCAGTCTGGAGAAGAAGAGCGAGGAGAGATGATTTGGATACTGGGGGTGCTGGCATTTGGTTTTGAGGGAGATGAAGATGGCCGAGACAATTCCTGGGCAGACATGGCCAACACCTGATGGAGAAGCCAGAAACCGTATGAAGTGGAAAGATCGCCACAACAAGCATCCTAAAGCTGTCAAGGTTGAATTGAACTGAATTAAACCATCCCCGGCAGGTAACTATCAGCCTCTCCAAAAATTGAGAATTCACCACCCCCATAGGTGGACCATTCCTTTGTTGTACAGATCTTCCCAGTAGAAACTTTAATAAAGGTAAAGGTTCCCCTCGCACATGTATGCTAGTCGTTCCCGACTCTAGGGGGCAGTGCTTATCTGCGTTTCAAAGCTGAAGAGCCAGCGCTGTCCGAAGACGTCTCCGTGGTCAAGTGGCTGGCATGACTCAATGCGAAAGGTGCACGGAACGCTGTTCCCTTCCCACCAAAGGTGGTTCCTATTTTTCTACTTGCGTTTTTTACGTGCTTTCGAACTGCTAGGTTGGCAGAAGCTGGGACAAGTCACGGGAGCTCACTCCATTACGCAGTGCTGGGGATTCGAACCGCTGAACTGCCGACCTTTCTGATCGACAAGCTCAGCATCTTAGCCACTATTTAACTGCAACTTAAATAGTTTCTGAAAGTGGGAGTCACCTACATCCAGGATGTCCATCCGTTGACACAGACTGTAATTCAGGGAGTAAAATTCTGAAGTTAGGTATTTGGCCACCTGGAAAACAAGGAGACAAAACATTTCTTCAGGTGTTTTTCATATACTTCTGCGGTTTTCAATTCTCCCTTTATTTATTTTCATGAGTGTTGTGGCCTGCCAACGAAGCTGGCAGCAGATTCGGACAGTGAGGAGGTTGGGGAGGAACCTGGGCCAGTCCTGGAGTCTGGGGAAGGCTCTGATGAGGGCTCTGTGTCGGAGGCAGAGAGATTTAGATTTAGATTTTAGATTTTATTAATATTTGTAGGCCGCCCTTTTCCCTGAGGGGACTCAGGGCGGCTCACATAAAATCAGGGAGGGGGCCAGGGCCATCTGACAGTTATCAGCTGCCTTCAGAGTCAGACATCAGTGAGGCAGAGGAACAGCTGGAGCCTGTTCCCAGTGTGTGTGCATGTGCAGAATTGCCAGATGAAGGGAACAGCTAAAGAACAGGGGTTCGAACCACCAAACTGCCCACCTTTCTGATCGACAAGCTCAGCGTCTTATCCACTGAGCCCTTATTAGAAACTTGGGCTCGACTTGGAAATAAGGCCACAGGTGGATTGTAAATGGCCCCTCTCAGAGGAAATAAAAGAGGAGCAAATGAGGAGTGGGCTTTTGCAGGAAACAATTCCTTTGTTCCTTTGTTTCAGGAGTGTGAAGATCTGTCCGTGAATCCGAGAGACTCTGTGCCCAGTCTTTCCTTGCATAGCACCTCATTTGGAAAATATTTACATGGCAGCTTTCCAAGATAGATAAGGTCTGTGGTCATAAATTCACCTTTGAAAGATTGTTTGCCAGGCCTTTGCTGATGGTGAAGGAGAGGAATTCACATTTATTTAATAAAAGGGGTTTTGTCGGGACCAGGACTCTGCCTCCCGCTTTTGGGGGGAGCCTAGGTCACAACAATGAGCGACAAAGTAGGTACAAAAGACAGGGCAAAGAACTCCAGTAGCAACCGTAAAGATCCTTTATGTCTTAGATCTTCCTTGCTCCTTCCTAGAAAGACTCATGAGCTCTGCCCTTCTAGCACTGACTTTCTACTGCTCTGGAGTATAGGAAGAGGAACCTTCTACCCCTCCAGATGTTGAACTGACCTTCCTTGTGTGAAGTAAGCTAGCTGAGTTTTGCACAACCCCCATGGAAAGCCAAGAATTCTCCACCCTTTCTCCCAGCTCCTTATCTAACCTCATTGCAAGGTTGCAAATCCTTTCACCCAAACGGTCAACCCAAGGACTTACTCGGACGGGGTCTGCGACGGTAACGGCCACCAAAGCACCTTGCCGAAGCCCCGCAAAGCTTTCAATGTAGCTCCTCTCTTCCAAGTGGAGCAAGACTTTTGCCAGTTCCACGCTCATCTGTGCAAAAGGAACAGAATCCTGAATTTACCATGGAAGTCACCCTATACGTTCAGTTTAATTCAGGATAAATTCATAACCCTGAATTGGCGGTAGCCATGATGGGAGAACCTCTGGCACCTCATTTTTCGGTCCGTTTTCGGGCTGTTTCCCAGGCCGTTTGGGGGGCATTTTCAGGCTGTTTTGTGTGCCGTTTTCAGGCCGAAAATGGCCTGCAAATGCCCCCTCCCCCAAAAGGCCAAAAACAGGCATCCGAACTGTGATGCAAAGAGGTGTGAATTGCATTTACCTCTTGAGCAGTAGCTGTGTCCCTTCGGATCAGAGTTTCCAGGACGCCCAAAGCGGCTTCGTATTTTTCAACATCTTCCGGTCCCGTCAGGACTGAAGAAACAGAAAAAGGCCATGTGAAAAACGCAGAGGAGGCTACAAGGACAATTGGCTGTGTCAAATTCCAGACTAATAGCAATAGAAAGAGCACTTAAGACTTATATACCGCTTTCCAGCCCTCTATAAGCGATTTACAGAGTAAACGTATTGCCCCCAACAATCTGGGTCCTCATTTTACCCACCTCGGAAGGATGGAAGGCTGAGTCAACCTTGAGCCTGGTGAGATTCAAACTGCTGAATTGCAGTCTGCCGGCAATCAGCAGAAAGTAGCCTGCAGTACTGCATTCTGACCACTGCGCCACCGCAGCAGCTCACAACTAAGAAAAGGAATGGCTAATTTCTCAGAAGGAACTTCATACTGTCCTTACAGGATGGTTGGAACGCAAGAGTTTGCCCTCCGGCTTTCAATTTAAGCACCATCAAAAAAGGATTAGCAAAGAGAACGTAGAAAGGGTCTTTTGTTTGTAATTGCCAAGGACTTATGATGACCAATTACACTGCCAAATGGAACCAGGTAGTTTCCAATATAGCGTATTGCCACCTCCATGCACCCCGTTTTCAGGCTCCACACGTCCTGTTTTTGGCCTCCGTGCGTACCATTTTCCACCCATTCTGATCCCCGCCACCTGGAATGGGTGGAAAATGGCGCACGCAGAGGTCAAAAACGGGAGCCTGAAAACAGGGTGCGTGCAGGTGGCAATACGCTATGGCAATCCCTGCAGCCTAAAACAGCTGATTGTCAGGAGGCCGATCCAACTGACAATCAGCTGTTTGTGCTAATCAAGCTCTGCTGAAGCTGAAACTGAAACAGGCTGTTTGCTGTTTGCTCCAAGGAGGCAAATAGCTGGGAGGCAGAGGCAGATTTTTTCTTCTTCTTTTCCTCCCCAAAAGCTAGGTGCGTCTTATACTTCAGAGCGTCTTAAACTCCGAAAAATACGGTACTTTATCCAGGGGATGACAAACCAAGCAAGTTGTAAATCTGAGCCCTGTGACACAGAGAGATCAATAATTCTCATCAGCCAGATGAAAAGAATCCCAAGGATCCCCCCCCCCACTTCTGTTTCTTTCTTCTTCTCTTACTTTCAAAACAGTCCCTGATATAGGTGGGAGCTCTGGTTTTCTTCAGCTCTTTATCCTGCGACATGTCGTAAGGGACGAGGTCGTCATCGCTGCAAAAGGAATCGGGGAAAAGAAGATTCGTCACAGTGTCTCAATTCATACACACAGCCAGCAACTGTTTTGTCCCTGACTTACGACCACGGTGGAGCCCAAGGTCTCTGTGGCTAAACGAGACATTTATTAAGTGAGTTTCTGTCCCATTTTACGAACTTTCCTGCCACCGTTGTTAAGTGAATCCTTGCAGTTATTAAGTTAGGAACACGGTCGTTAAGCAAATCTGGATTCCCTGTGGATTTGGATTGTCAGAAGGTCGCAAAAGGGGATCACGTGAACTGACATTGCAACCGTCATGAATGTGTCTGAATTTTGAATACATGACGATGGGGATGCTTCAACGGTCGTAAGTGTGAAAAACGGTCATTTATTCAGTGCCGTTGTAACTTTGAACAGTCACTAAATAAACTGTTGTAAATCAAGGACTACCTGTAGAGGAAGCCTGTTGTTTCTTAACAATGGACTTGACTTACAACCATTTGTTTAGTGAGTGTTTGAAGTTACACCAAGACTGAAAAAAAGATTGATTGATGGTCAGTTTTCACACAACTGTTGTGCCATCTCCATAGTCAGAGGAACAAAATTCAGGCACTTGGCAACTGCGTGACTTTACGACAGTTGCATTGTCCTGAGGTTGTCTGATCACCAGTTGTGACCTTCCTAGCTGGCCTCCAACTGTTCTGACCGAGGCTTCCCGAGAGCATTAAGCAAACTCCTGGTCCAGACAAAATCCACTTTTATTAATTGACTGTGAATTCTGCTCATTCACATCCAGCAAAGTTTTTCAAGGGAGGATTTACGGTCACAGACCTTATCTGGCTTGGAGAGCTGCCAAGCCGATATCTGCACAACTTGGCAAGGAGCCTCGGAGAGTCACGAACCAATTAAGCAAACTAATTGTCTCCTGCAAACTCCACTCCTCTTTCGCTCCTCTTTTATTTCCTTTGGGAGGGGCCATTCACTGTCCCCCTGTGGCCTTACTCTAAAGTCAACCCTTGTTCCTTAGCTGTTCCCTTCGTCTGGCAACTCTGTGCATACGCATACTGGGAACAGGCTCCAGCTTTTCTTCTGCCCCTCTAATGTCTGTCTCTGAAGGCAGCTGATAACTGGACATGGCCCTGGCCCCCTCTCTGCCTCTAACACAGAGCCCTCATCAGAGCCTTCCCCAGTCTCCAGGACTGGCCCATGCTCCTCCCCAGCCTCCTCACTGTCCGAACCTGCTGCCAGCTCTGCTGGCCACTGGCAGGCCACAACATGGACAAGCCAAGTCAACAAGGGAAGCCAGATTTGCTTAATGGCATCGGTCATTTAACTGCAGCCATGATTTGCTTAACAACAGTGCAGAAAAGATTGTAAGATAGGACATAACCCATTTCCTTGCTTAGCAATGGAAATTTCGGCTTCAATTGTGGCCGTACCTTTGAGGACTGCCTGTGTCATTCTTTAGCTTACCTATCAAGCTCTGAATCAACTCCCTTTTCTTCAGAGGCATCTAGGTCTGGTGGTGTCGCATTGGACTGTAGAACCGCACTAGCTGTCGCGTTGTGGGTGCTGTCCCTGTAAGAGGAAAAATGGAATTTCAAAAAGTTATTCTTTCGGATGACGTTCTTAGCCCACAATTCTCTTGACATGGTGGATGATTTCTGGTTATGCTTTTAAGATTTTCAAGATGCCGTAAGGTCATTCAAGAAACTCAAGACGATTCTGCCCTTGGTTTGACTTTCACAGACATTTCTGGCTCAGCATCTCTACTCCTAAACCTACTAAATTCCTAAACCTATTGGCTTTCTCTATCATCCGAGCTGTGGTGGCGCAGTGGTTAGAGTGGAGTACTGCAGGACACTTCTGCTGACTGCCAGATGAATCAGTGTGTGTCTGAATATATGTGTATGTTTTCTGGATTTGAATTTACGCCACAAATTCGGACATACGGATCAATTTATGCCACAAATTCGGACATGTGAATATCACGTGAAACCCCAAAGAATGAAGCTAAACCTTACCCAGGGTTAAGGGGCTCGGGGTCTGGCGTCTCTTCCAGTCTTCGGGTTAGCAAGGATTTCAGTTCTTTAATCTCATCGTCTTCTTCATACTGAAACATTCAATATGTTAACAATTCAAATTTGTTAAAGAGCTTAGTTAGAGACCAAGTTATTTTTGGGGGGAAAGTATCGGCACAAGTCCTAATTCAGTAACCTGGATTCGATGCTTCGTTGCAGAAAATGGCTGTTGAGCATACAGCAGGAAGATTATATAGGCAGTCCTCAACTTACGACCGTAACTGAGCCCAATGTTTCTGTTGCTAAGTAAGACGTTTGTTCGGTGAGTTTTGCCCTGTTTTACAATCTTTCTTGTCTCAGTTGTTAAGTGAATCATTGCAACCTGTCTTCCCCATCGACTTTGCTTGTCAGAAAGTCGCAAAAGGAAGGGGGGGTGTCACATGACCTGGAGGCACAGCAACGGTCATAAGTATGAGTCAGTGGTCTGAATTTTGATTGCATGATCATGGGGATGCGCCAAAGGTCGTAAGTGTGAAAAACGCTCATAAGTCACTTTTTTTCAGTGAGGTCGTAACTTTGAACGGTCACTACATGAACTGCTGTAAGTCAAGGACTACCTATAGTTAACAGAAACAGGGATCCACTCCTTTCTGGTAAGAAAGCTCCCTGAGATTTTGCAACCCATCGCCATTCTGGCACTACCAACCTTAGTCATCAAAATGGGGATCATTTTGTCATCAAAAAAGTTTCAGCCATCAATAAACTGACCATCCCTAAAGTACAGTTTTGAAAGAAGCCACAGTTATTGTTGTGGCCCACCAGAAGAGCCAGCAGCAGATTCGGACACTGAGGAGGTTGGGGAGGACTATGGGCCAGTCCTGGAGTCTGGGGAAGGCTCTGAAGAGGGCTCTGTGTCGGAGGCAGAGAGGGGGCCAGGGCCGTATGCCAGTTATCAGCTGCCTTCGGAGTCAGACATCAGTGGGGCAGAACAACAGCTGGAGCCTGTTCCCAGTGTGCGCAGACGAAGGGAACAGCTAAAGAACGGGGGTCGACTTGGGAGGAAGGCCACAGGTGGGCGATGAATGGCCCCTCCCAGAGGAAATAAAAGGGGAGCGAAAGGGGAGTGGAGTTTGCAGGAGACAATTAGTTCATTCCTGCATTCTTGCCAAGAATTGCGGCGTCTGAAAAATCTCAGCCTGGCCACTCTCCAAGCCTAATAAAGGTTGGTAATTGTGAATTATCTTGAAAGACTGTGGGAGAGGAAAGTATTTGCTGGATAGGAATTCACTGTAAATTAAATAAAAGGGGTTTATCGGGACGAGGGCTCGGCTTCGTGCTGCTGGGGAAGCCTACGTCAAAACAGTTACGATCAAGGTATCTCGCCTGCAGCAGTCTGATCCCGGCTTAACCTAATCAATTCGTTTCCCAAGTTCAGATACAATAAGAAAATGGCATTGCTTAAAAGTGGAAGCCAAGTTTTCTCCTGTAATGATTTTGCTCGAGAGACAGCGCCCATCCTGAGGCTCACAGCTGACTCATGGCTTCACAGGGCCTCCAACCCAGCCAGAAATCTCTCAACAAAGATCAAGAAGCAGAGGGGAGAAAGTGCCTTCCTTCCACACATTTAAGATTGGGGTTTCTTTGTGCTGTTTCTGCAACAAAATCACAACAGAGAAATCACTCTAACCGCTTGCCTGAAACACCAAGGCTGGCCCTTCCGGCGTTATCTTGGCGCTGACACCTTCTGCTACGACCATGCCCAACCGGCGGATCCGGGGCAAATTACTGTCCAGGTGGCATTTCATTCCCTCCATCAGGATGGTAAGGAGCTCTAGAAAGGCAAGCCAGAAGAAGTGGAACAAGTTCAGGCCAGATCAACATATCCATAAAACGACTGAGTGCAACTTTCAGCACTTCCTACCAAGTGCTCACTTTATGGAGCTTTTCTCCCATCCATTCTCTGGTTCCTCCCACTTATATTTTGGCTAAAGACATTTGGGGAGAGAAGAAGGGAGGGACTGAGGAGGATGGGCTGCCAATGGCTCTAAGTGTTGTGGCCCGCCTGAGGAGCAAGCAGCAAATTGGGACATTGAGGAGGTTGGGAAGGAACATGGAGTCTGGGGAAGGCTCTGATGAGGGCTCTGTTTCAGAGGCAGAGAGGGGGCCAGAGCTGTATGCCAGTTATCAGCTGCCTTCTGAATCGGACATCAGTGAGGCAGACAAACAGCTGGAGCCTGTTCCCAGTGTGCGCATGAACAGAGTTGCAAGACGAAGGGAAGAATTAAAGAACAGGGGTCGACTTGGGAGTAAGGCCACAGGTGGACGATGAATGGCCCCTCCCAGAGGAAAGAAAAGAGGAGCGAAAGGGGAGTGGAGTTTGCAGGAGACACTTAGTTTGCTTAAATGGTTCATGACTCTCCGAGACTCCTTGCCGAGTTTTGCAGATATCGGCCTGGCAGCTCTCCAAGCCAGATAAGGTCTGTGACTGTAAATCCTCCCTTGAAAGACTTTGCTGGATGTGAATGAGCAGAATTCACAGTCAATTAATAAAAGGAATTTTTGTCGGGACCAGGAGTTTGCTGCATGCTCTTGGGAAGCCTCAGTCAGAACATTAATAAGGAAAGGAGCCAATTCTGCCCTCATCCTTTCTCCCAAGTCCTCTTCTGCCTCTTTTACCTTGTCGGCTGGTTGAGAGATCCTCTTCTTCCAGGTGAGAGAGACAGAGAAGGATGGCCTTGCTGATGTACAGCTGTTGCTCGGCTGGGGCGTGTTTCACAGCACTGCTGCTACTCCAGGTCTCCAGCAGCTCTCTTAGAATCTGCATCAGAAGCTCAGCATCAGGACCGAGTGGCTTTCGGCTCTGTCCCATCCCATCCCATCCCTTTGGGTCTGAAGGAAGAGAGGCAGGCAGGTTTCCTGCTGAAGATGCTGGACTGGCACCAGGGGGATCCCAAATTCAAGTCCACCTTGATCTACTTTGGGTCACTCCTGATCTATCAACACACCCTACCTTACAGGGCAGTTCTTTTCAGTAATATATATTTTTTAAATTTTAATATAATCATTCCAACTTCAGGTAAACAGTCTGTTGTCTGGGTACAAATATCTTTGTTAAACAATAATCAAAATTACAACATCCTTCATTAAATTAATATTGATTCTGCAATCTTTATAACACTCCACATATTAATTCTACAATATTAACATAATAATATTCAACATACTAGTCATAATAGTTACTTATCTCTTTCAACATATCTTCTTTATTTTGTTTCTCTATTTCTAACTTCCATTTTTATTATTTAGCCATTGGTAAAATAGATCCCATACCATACAGCACTGGTCCCCAACCCCCGGTCCGCGGACCGGTGCCAGGCCGTGGAGTACCTGGCACCGGGCCGCGCAGCGGCCAGGAGCCATGATCGCTGCAGCGGCCGGGGGCCATGATCGCTGCAGCGCAAAGGCTCCTGGGCCGTCGCGAACAACGCCCCCCCACCCCTGCGCGCGCTCAGTGGGCCACGGTAAAATTATCAAAGGCTGACTGGTCCGCAGCGATAAAAAGGTTGGGGACCACTGCCATACAGCATTTAGTTTGCTCTTTCTCCTTAATTGCCAGCGTTAATCTATTCATTTCCGCACATTCTAATATTTTCCTAATCACATTCTCATTTGTAGGTATTTCTTCACTCTTCCAATTTTGTGCAAATACAATTCTAGCAGCAGTTAATATATAGATAACTAAATATGCATTTTCCTTACTGTATTTTCCGGGTAGAATCCCCAATAGAAATATTTCTGGTTTTAAATTCAATCTGTTGTTTTGTCATTTTTCCCAACCACGTATATGTTTTTGTCCAGTATCTTTTTTGCTTTTGAACAGATCCACCACATATTTCACAGGGCCGTTTTTACAGGGCAAGGAGTGATCTATCCATTTATAGAAATGTATATAGATGTAAGCAGGGGAAGCGCCTTGAAAAGCCACCATAGTGAAGCAGTAAAGGGACTGGGCCAAGAGCAGGGGTCTGCAACTTGCGGCTCCGGAGCCACATGTGGCTCTTTCATCCCTCTGCTGCGGCTGTCGCTCAAAATATGCGTCACAACTGCTAATGTTCGATACCCGCCGGCACGTGATTTATTTATTTATCGACCCATCTTTTTTTTTTCTGAATTCCAAATGTTTGCGTTGCATGCAACAAAAAATTGTTTTCTCTGTAGCAATTCATTGATTTCATAAATGTAACACACTATAGTTTCTTTATGCATAGCATAAAGGTATAATATATGTAGCGTTATCTTCATTTTGGATGTCAAAAGGGTTTTGTGGCTCCTGGTGTTTTCTTTTCTGTGGGAGACGTGTCCAAATGGCTCTTTTGAGTGTTTTAAGGTGACCAAGAGTAACGAGACTCAGGTTCGAATCCAGCATCAGCCACAGAAGCTCCCAGAGCAATTTTGGATCGCTTCCTCCCTCTCAACCCAACCTGCTCAAGAAGGTGGTTGTTGCAGGAAAAATAATAATAATAATAAGAGGAAGAGTCATCCTTTTAAACAACCAACTTCTTTTACCCTTTTCTTTATCGATGTATTGAGCCGTGCGAATCCAAAGCATCTTCTGGCCAGATTGAGATCATTTGACTCTGGAATTAACTCTGGCGCCAGTTCTGATGCTGCCTCCCATCTGCCTCTCTCAAGCAGAGAGAAGCATCACCTGCAGTTCATGAAGCGACCACAAGGATGGCTTCCTCTGACTCTCCCCCTTATTTAGGCCCACCATTTAAAACCCTTCCATTAAATGCACTGCTTACTTTGGTCAGTAGTGAACGGCGTGTGGTGTCCAAGGCAAAGTAGCCGATTAGAGTCTGCAGCACTTTGGTCTGGAATCAAATCGGAGAGTTTAGACACCGAAACCCCCCAGAAACCATCCTCCCAAGAAGCACTTGCTAGCCGGGTTGAAGGTGCACATGTAGTCCTCGACTTGCCACACGTTTAGTGGAAGTCAAAAGTGGCATTGAAAAAAAGTGATTTATGACCTTGCGAACTTACAACTGTCACAACGTCCCCATGGCCATGTGGTCAAACTTTGGCTGCTTGGCAACAGGCATGAAGCGTTCCGTCAACCTTCGGTATTGTGTCACGCCGGCCACATGACCACAGAGTCGTCTTCGGACAGCGCTGGCTCTCTGGCTTTGAAACAGAGATGAGCACCGCCCCCTAGAGTCGGGAACGACTATCACGTATGTGCGAGGGGAACCTTTACCTTTACCTTAAGATCCCAATCTTTTCCAAAGTGGGTAACTCCAGTCCACCTCACTGACCTCTTTCATTCCCCTACTGCAGTGGTTCCCAAACTTGGCAACTTTAAGACTTGTGGACTTCAACTCCCAGAATTCTCCAGCCGGCTGGAGAATTCTGGGAGTTGAAGTCCACAAGTCTTAAAGTTGCCAAGTTTGGGAACCACTGCCCTACTGTGATACTCACCGGGAAGCTGTACTGAAGCAGCAACAGTTTCTGCGTCATCACAAACTGGGCCTTCTTGTTTTTCACCACCAAATTCCCCAGCAACCGTGACAACACTGTGGGCCTAGTAAGGCAGACAAACACAATTACAGTGATCACATTCGGTTATGTTAATACTGGCATGTTTTTAGTCATTGCTGATTTCTGTGCTTCGCCAATCAAGAAAATGTTTTAGAAAGTGAACAGTTAAGAACATAAAACATATCAGGATTGGAAAACGATCGACATAATCCATCTCCCATAAGACAGGTTACTATTTTTCTACAGTGCAGATTCCAATGTGAAGCTGTAAGATGGTTGGGGTTTTCCTTAGTATAGGATATTAGTATATTAGTATATTATGTGAGCCGAGGCACAAATGACCAGCAACCAGGAAAACTGAAGAGCGGTTAAAACTCTTCTCTGTTGTATTGAAAACTAGTAGTATTTGAAACTAAGCCATTAGATCTTAGAGCGGCTGATTTTTATCCCACCTTTATTGCTTTATAATTAACTCAAGGAAATGAACACACCTAAAATTCCCTCCTCCACCTATTTTCCACAATATGGAAACCTTGGAAGGTGAGTTGGACTGACAAGCCCAAAATCACTAAGATGGCATTTAAAGCGAGACTAGAACTCAAGTCTCCTGGTTTGTAAGCCAGCACCTTCACCATTACATCAAACTGGCTTTCAGACACAGTATTGCCCCACGATTAACAGAGTTGGAAGGGACCCTTGTAGGTCATCTAGTCCAACCCCATGCTCAAACAGGAGACCATACATCATTTCTGACAGATGGCAGTCCTGCCTCTTCTTAAAAGCCTCCAGGGATGAAGCTCCCACAACTTCTGATGGCAAGCTGTTCCATGGGTTGATTGTTCTCACTGTCAGAAAAGTCCTCCTTATTTCTAGGTTGAAACTCTCCTTGATCAGTTTCCATCCATTATTCCTGGTCTGGCCTTTGGGTGCTTTGGAGAATAGCTTGACCCTCTCCTCTCTGTGGTCCCTCAAATATTGGAAGACTGCTATCCTGTCTCCCTTGGTCCTTCTCTCCACTAGACTAGCCATGCCCAGTTCCTGCAACCATTCGTCATATGTTTTAGTCTCCAGTCCCCTAATCAGCTTTGTTGTCCCATAATCATCTAGTCCAATCCCCCACCCAAGCAGGAAATTCTACACCATTTCTGACAGATGGGCAGTCCTGTCTCTTCTTGAAAGCCTCCAGGGATGAAGCTCAGGCAACTTCTGAAAGCAACTTCTGTTCCATGGGTTGATTGCTCCCACTGTCAGAAAATTCCTCCTTATTTCCAGGTTGAATCTCTCCTTGATCAGTTTCCATCCATTATTCCTTGCCTGGCCTTTGGGTGCCTTGGAGAATAGCTTGACCCCCTTCCTCTCTGTGGCAGCCCCTCAAATATTGGAGCACTGCTATCCTGTCTCCCCTGGTCCTTCTCTTCACTAGACTAGCATTCATCTTAACTTCCGGCAGAAGGGTCTCTTGATGGCGGCGGGATGCAGGTGTTGCCACAACAAGTAAAAGGCAAAAGGTTCATGGGTCATAGCACCAACCTCCCAGTAACTCTTACCCTGGGACTGCCTGGACCACGCCACAGACCACTGCTTCCATCCAGCGATCGGGCACGCTCTCAAACAGTCGCCAACAGATTCTCTGCCAGATGCAATCAGACTGAGAGCGAATGGTTAGGTGAGGCACCAACACACCCAAGATTTCCTCTGTGGGAAGAAACAGCAAGATCGTACACTTTTGAGATTGGAAAAAGCAACACGGAGCTACCGTTCCCCCCCCCCAAATAAAACAGGGTCTTATTTTCTTTTGATCCCCAAAATAAGCGCTTGGCTTTATTTTCAGTGAGGCCTTATTATTTTTGAGGGGCAGGTGGCCGGCGGATCAGCTGATCCAGAGAGGGCCAGAAGTTCTGTCTCTGTTTCTGGCACATTCTCACCAGCCCTAGTGTCGAGAAGAGGTGTGGGAGCAGGAATTTGTGGGAGTGGCATCCATGAGGCCATTCCACGTGGAATGGCAGGTGCATGCGGGGGAGAATGGGGCATGTTTCCCCCATCCCAGGAAATGGTGGGGACCGGCTGCGCATGTGTTCAAATATTTTTGGGAGAGGGCTTATTTTCGGGGGAGGGCTTATTTTAGCGCATGCACTCAAAAGCCTGACTGGGCTTATTATGGGGGGGAGGTCATATTTTTGGGGAAACCGAAGTAATAGAACAAGCTGTCTTCGCTCTTTTTCAGAGGTAGGTTTTTTAAAAAGTTGTCAAGTCGAAAAGCAATGCTTTGATTATTTTTGTTCCCATCCTGTTCGTGTTGGAGGCAAAATGTACTTCTTACATTTTGGCTTAGTTCAAATCCTCAATCTTAAGCCTGTAACATTCTGAAGAGGAAAAAGAGCTTATGGATTGCAGGTAGCCCTTCACTTACATATTTCATTCAATCTGAGCAACAGAAAAAGAGCAACATCACATGGATAATTAGATATACTCACTTTGTCTGCCATGCACACAGACTTTTCCTAACACTTGAGATACAAAGGAGATGGAACAATCCAAGCCGTCTGGAAATACATAAAAAGCACAACAGTGAAGGAATTGGTCAGATCCATTTCTGTCCCGAAAATCCTTCTCTTAATCGATAACTCAGTCTGCTTTAACTTTCTCCAAGCCAGCCAAAACACACTTGATGAGAAAAACAGAAACATTATACAAGACAACCTGTATATATGTATGGCTACAATATAAAGAAACTGGATGAAAACTGCAAACAGTGATTTGGAAAGGAGGATTAGAAAAGTCTGTTATTAAAGATTATGGATGTTTAGCTAGAATAGGACATAAGGATTCAGTGCTATTGAAGGATTTTAGAAATATCAAATGAAATGCCAGTATGTGGTTATGTATTAAATCTTGGTATAATTTATGATGAAGGAAGTTTAAATAATTATAGTCAAACATAAATGGAGGTATAAGAGTAACATGTATAAATATTTGAGTTAAATACTTGAGTTAATATGAATTATGCTTGATGACTGTGGAAGAGATGCATGAAAACCTTTTGTAACCAACTGATACACTTTCTAGAGTATGTATGGATAATAATTTTTTGTTGTTTTTAATGTTTAAAAATAAAAAAAATGATTGGGAAAAAAAGAAACATCAAGGTCAACGATTCTCAACCTTTTAAGATGTGTGGACTTCAACTCCTAGAATTCTGGTGAGTATGCTGGCTGGGGAATTCTGGGAGTTGAAATCCACATATCTTAAAGTTGCCAAGGTTGAAAGACACTCACCACCCTCCAGGCCTTCGGCAAAGCCCTTAAAACCTGGCTGTTCCGACAGGCCTGGGGCTAAAGAGTTTTTGCCCCCCTTCTCGAATGGTATGGTTGTTGTGTGTTTTTAAATTTTGTATTGTTATGTCTTGTCTTTTTATCCCCCTGTCTGTACCTCCTTCCCTGATTGAATTGTGAGCCGCCCTGAGTCCCCTTCGGGGAAAAGGGCGGCATATAAATGTAATCAATCAATCAATCAATCACTGGTCTAAGTAATGATTGACTGAAGCCCCATTATTTCTTTATGTCTGGGAGATCAAAGTTTGCCCACTTGTAGACTTTGGAGTAAGTTCTATTTTCAATCACAGCATATAGAAAGAACTGTTTATATGAATTCTCTTAGAAGAAAACACCTTATCATTTAAAAAATCTTTTTCTCCTGTAATTGTTTTCATTTTTGCTCACATATTCATGCATCCCTTTTTTCGTTCATACATCCTTCCCTCCCATTCAGTAGTTCACAGCAGTTTTTGCCTATTCACCTCCTAGATATTCTGGCCCAGGCTTCCCAAGAGCAGGAAGCAAACTTCTTGTCCTGACAAAAACCCTTTATTAATTCACTGTGAATTCTGCTCATTCACATCCAGCAAAGTCTTTCAAGGGAGGATTTACAGTCACAGACCTTATCTGGCTTGGAGAACTGCCAGGCCAATATCTGCAAAACTTGGCAAGGAGTCTCGGAGAGTCACGAACCAATTAAGCGAACTAATTGTCTCCTGCAAATTCCACTCCCCTTTCACTCCTCTTTTATTTCCTCTGGGAGGGGCCATTCATCATCCACATGGTGCCTTACTCCCAAGTGGACCCTTGTTCCTTAGCTGTTCCCTTCATTTGTCAATTCTGCACATGCGCACACTGGGAACAGGCTCCAGCTGTTTGTCTGCCTCACGGATGTCTGACTCCGAAGGCAACTGATAACTGTCAGATGGCTCTGGCCCCCTCTCTGCCTCCGACACAGAGCCCTCATCAGAGCCTTCCCCAGACTCCAGGACTGGCCCATGCTCCTCCCCAACCTCCTCACTGTCTGAATCTGCTGCCAGCTCTGTTGGCCGCTGGCGGACCACAACACTAGATACTTTAATTTGTCTGTCAATGCTTACCTCGTAGTGAGCCTGAAATTCTTTCCATCACCTGGACAATTTCCGTGCCAAGCAATGGAAAATAATTTTGAGGGTAGAAGGCTGACCGGTTGTCTCCCTGGAGTTTGTTCCCTAAGTGATCAGGTAAACATACAACTTTGTTGAGAATCGTTTCGCGCAGACCAGAGGAACCATTTTCTGTATGTTGCTTGCAGACTTCCCATATTAAAGCAGAGAGTCTGGACTTCTGCAAGAATTGCTCTAGGGTATCAATTGCTTTATTCAGACGAAAACTTGTCCTGCGGGGAGAAGTACGGGCCATAGTAACTTATTGGCAACTTTTATATGGATTGCCCTCTAGGGAAAGAAGGCAGCGTTTGAAACAATTAGCGTATTTTTCAGTGTTTAAGATGCACCCCCCCCCCAAAAAAGTGGGTGGAAATTCTGACTTATTAAATTGGAACTTTAAGGATAGTTTTGCCTTGGACTCTGATTTAATTCTGCATGATACTTGGAACGCTGACAGTGCGTCTTAGACAGCAAATATTGGCAAACCCTGCCCATTCGCTGGCCCCCACCCACCGGCCTCTGCCTTCCAGCAATTTGCCTCCTTGAAGCAAACAGCCTGGTCAGCTTCAGCAGCCTGATTTAGCATGAGCAGCTGATTGGCGGTTTGATCTGCCCCCCCGGAATGCTGCCTATCAGCTGTTCCCAGCTGTGGGGATCGCCACCGCACATCACTGCTGCTGCCCATCACTGCCATTTTTGGCCCAAGGGGCGCACAGAAGACAAAATTGGGCATGCAGAAGCGGCAATGGGCAGCGACAGCGGCAATGGGCGGTGGCGATTCCCGCAGCCTGGAACAGCTGATAGGCAGTATTCTGGGAGGCAGATCCAACCACCAATCAGCTGCTAAATCAGGCTGTTCTGAAGCTGACTAGGCAGTTGTTTGCTGGAAGGAGGCAAATCGCTAGGAGGCAGAGTTTTTTCTTTCTTGCTTTCCTCCCCAAAAGCTAAGTGCGTCTTATAGTCCAGAGTGTCTTATAGTCCAAAAAATATGGTATATAATTACAGAAAAAGAGATTGTACTTACTCTGCAGAAATTATAGCATCTAGTAGAACCATAAAAGATTGGTCTGCTGGTCCATCAATGAAGAAGCTAGCCCACAGTTCTTTGGCTTCCTCTGATGGGAACTGTTCTGGCCAATCAGGACTCAGGTTGCTGAGCAGACACTGAGCAAAGGCAGTAAAATGACTGCGGACGAATTCTTCCTTCTGTTTTATGGAGGGTGGATTTTCAGATTGATCAAGATAGCTCCTGATTGCCCACAAAGTCTTCTGGATCTGGGCACTATCTTTGGAAGAATTTAGGGTTCCAATTGCTTCTTTCACTGTGTGATGAACATTGTGCACCTTAGGATCCATTTCTCCTGTTTGCTTCTAGAAAAAAATATATCAGAAGTTTGATAAACCGTTCAGAAGATAGTAGGAGCACATGTGCGGCCGGAACAATCTTGAACTTAACAGACTTAAAACTGTAGAAATGATAGTAGATTTTAGGAGAAACCCTCCCATACTACTACAATACTAGACAAAACAGCATCAACAGTGGAGACCTTCAAGTTTCTAGGTTCTATCATATCTCAAGACTTAAAATGGACACCTAACATCAAAAATGTTATCAAAAAAACACAACGAAGTATGTTCTTCCTGCGCTAACCCAGAAAGCTCAAACTGCCCAAGAAGCTGCTGATTCAGTTCTACAGAGGAATGATTGAGTCTGTCATCTGCATCTCCCTAACTGTCTGGTTTGGCTCTGCAACCCAACCAGACAGACACAGATTTCAGAGGATAATTAGAATTGCAGAAAAAAAAACAATTGCTACCAACCTGCCTTCCATTGAGGACCTGTACACTGCACGGGTCAAAAAGAGGGCTGTGAAAATATCTACAGACCCCTCACATCTTGGATATAAATTGTTTCAACTTCTACGCTCAAAACGACCCTATAGGGCACTGCACACCAGAACAACTAGACACAAGGACAGCCCCCCTCCCCCCATGCCATCACTCTGCTAAACAATTAATTCCCACAACACTGCCAAACTTAGTAAGGCTGCATTCTATTATTTTCCCACCTTTTCTATTACCTGGAAAAGAGCTGCAAAATACATCAATTAGTCATCTATGGGCAGCTGGTCTTTTGGGAAGGAAAACATACTTTTACCATGACTTTATAAGATTCAATATATTACTATATCTTCTACACACACACACACACGATTGGATTATGGCAACACTTGTGAAACTATACAGCGCTCTAGAATTTGGTTTTCAACCAGGTTTTACGACTTTACAACTTAACAACTTTAAGTAATACGTTTAAGGAACAATGCAAAATTTAGAACTTTTAAGCAATGCATTTACGGAGCAATGCAAAATTTGGAATTTTAAGCAATGCACGTGTGCACCTGCGAATCCCACAGGGGTTTTTTACTAACTCCGGAACGTCTGAACACAGACACAAGCTAGCCCTGCCAGTGGAGGATATAATATTCCCTATAATATATTGTAACATAATATATATTCATTTATATTCAATGGGGTTTATTATATTTGGTTTATCACTCACTTCAGCCCTCTGAAAAGACGCCGGCCCGAGCTCTGAGAACGCGCCTCCGGAAGAAAACAAAGGGCGTTCTGGGATTTCTCCTCTCTGTCCCCACTTCGTAGAGACTTGGGACGGTTGGCATCAGCATTGGTTCCCTCGTGACAGGAAGTTAAGACTCGAGCGCCACTCTAGCTCCCGCTTTTCCGAACTCTATCACCGCTCTCGCGCGCCTGACGAATTAGTTCTCTGCGCGTCTGGTTAAAAGTGGCGCGCGAGCACGCACGTTAGCCCGCTCACCCCCACCGTCTTAAAGAGACAGTAACCAAGGACCAGTATTCTACTAAGTGTTCAAAATGAGCTTGTAATTCAGGGAGCTTGCAACAAGGAGTAGGAAATATTTAAAAAGTTACATCCACCTTAAAAAATTACACTTTAAAATAGTGAAGAAAGGGTTTGAAACCATAGCTTGCTTCCTATAATCAGCCATATTTCTTTGCCTCTGTCCTTACATGAAACAGTGGATACCTGCAAGATGTTGGTATCTGGGCATTTGAAATACTTGTGTTAACTCTTAATTTATTACGTTTTCAAGTCTGGATCGGATCTAATCATGACATAGAATAGAGTGTATGTTAAACACAGTAGAATGTAGTTTGTGCTGATTTCCTCAAAAGAGTGCAATTGAAGTCCCATAAAAACCAGAAACAGAGATTTAGAGATCTGGGTATGTGCTTTTTTGAGAAACCAATGAGTTGATAAACACTCTAGTGTGACTCTCTGAACATCTTGAAGACAACATCCCCTTCAAAATTACTGCAGTAGTAATTAAGCTGGATGCAGAGATTTACTCAACACTGCATTTCCAGTTACTATCAGTCTTTGATTTGAGATTAACTGCCCCTTTAAAAGTATAGATCCTCTCGCACATATGTGCTAGTTGTTCCCGACTCTAGGGGGCAGTGCTCATCTCCGTTTCAAAGCCAAAGAGAGCCAGCGCTGCCCAAAGACATCTCCGTGGTCATGTGGCTGGCATGACTAAATGCCAAAAATGCACGGAACGCTGTTACCTTCCCACCAAAGGTGGTCCCTATTTTTCAACTTGCATTTTTATGTGCTTTCGAACTGCTAGGTTGGCAGAAGCTGGGACAAGTACTGGGGGCTCATTCTGTTACGCGGCGCTAGGGATTCGAACTGCCAAACTGCCAACCTTTCTGATCACCACTGCGTCCCTTTGTAAACTGCCCTTTACGTAGGTATTAACAGAAATTGCAAGATTCAACCATGTAAAAACTGTCCATCGCAGGGGTTCTTAATTCTGGGAGTTGAAGTCCACACATCTTGAAGTTGCCAAGGTTGAGAAACACTGGTTTATGGAATTAAAATATTAAGTATATTAACTTCGCCCCAATATAGTTCCATCCGCCCATGCTGGGATAATTCATCTTAGCTGCGAGTTGTAATTCTAACTGACTCAGAAGACACCAGGTTAGGGAAGCCTAATCTAGACACACTGGTCAGCTTTTCTGATCCTTGGTACCCAGCATTTATTGCAAACCTATGTGCTCAAATATTAAACCAAGATGACTACTCCAATGAGCAAGAATTCTTTCACACCCTAAACCTTACGGGTTTATTTGTCATTCTACACAAGTACAAACACAACATGACAACAAGATGCCACCAAGTTATACAAAAATCAAACTTTATAGTAATGACTGTACAACAGGCTGAAGGTTCGCTGGCCTTTTAGAATCTGAATCTCGGTTATTCCGATCACAAAATCCTCGCTCCCACCCACCTCCCAAACAGATCAGGAAAATACTATTTTTCAGCTCGTGTATTTTGCACATCTTTTAAAAAGCAAAAGAATTTACAGCGTTCTTGGCAGGAACTGGGATTTTTTTTTTCTGTACCACTAATATAAAGAATTTAATTTAAGGGATATTTTCAATTTGTCACAGACTCAACCAATACGGCCAATGGCCAAGATGTAATTTTGGGCTGGCAAGAGAGGATTAGAAACAAAGTGAGGGTATAAAAATTTACTGATTTAGTGAAAGGGGACAAAAACATTTTGACATTGAAATATATGTCCGAGCCATTTTGGCATGTCTGAAAAGCAAGCAATTTTCTTGGAATTGTAGATTTTTCTCTAAAATAACAAATTATCTTTGAGAATGGCAAAACCAAAGGAACATCTCCACCCAATCTGATCCAAGATTCTTAGCTGGTTTTTATCATTTCTCAACCGCCTCTTTCCTTTATTCTGATTCCATTGTTTTTTCCTTTAAAAAAAGAGACCATTTTAAATGGGTGCACTTTTAACTTTAAAAAAAACAGAGCTGCCTTGTCCTGCGTTTTATCGAGAAGAATTGGAACTGGATCGACTGCGGTGACGCCTCCGGCCTGGAGATCTGGATCTGGACCGCCTGCGAACTGGGGATCTGCGCCTGGGAGACCTGGATCTGAAAGGAAATAGATTGATGGAAGAGCTTCAGACGAAGAAGAGCCGCCTGTACTTGGTACAGTATAATCAGCACAATTCAAAGATGTTTTTGCAAGCTATTTATTTATTGTCTGCCCTTTTCGTTGTATTTAAGTACAATGACAATAAAGGTTATACTTATACTTTTCTGCAGGAAAACTCAATTTTCTTGGGTGCATTTGGAAGGATCTAGGACAGATGTCTCTTTATAATAAAACCAAAGTTTTATTTGGTGACCACAATAATGGCTCTCAGAGAAGGGTTTCAAGAAGCCTTCTGACAATTGAAAACTTCAGCAAACTTATTGTGACAAGTTACATACACTTCCGCTACAAAAATACTGCTTCAGTAGAAATGCATGAGCAGAAGAGAAAGAGGCATAGTTGTGGCCTGCCAGCGGCCAGCAGATTTGGACAATGTGGAGGTTGGGGAGGAACATGGGCCAATCCTGGAGTCTGGGGAAGGCTCTGATTAGGGCTCTGTGTCAGAGGCAGAGAGAGGGACAGAGCCGTCTGACAGTTATCAACTGCCTTCAGAGTCAGACATCAGTGAGGCAGAAGAACAGGTGGAGCCTGCTCCCAGTGTGAGCATGCACAGAGCTGCCAGGAGCAGGGAATAGCTAAAGAACAGGGGTTGATTTGAGAGTAAGGCCACAGGTGGATGATGAATGGCCCCTCCCAGAGGAAATAAAAGAGGAGCAAAAGGGGAGTGGAGTTTGCAGGAGACCATTAGTTCGCTTCATTGGTTCGTGACTCTCAAAGACTTCTTGCCAAGTTTTGCAGATATCTGGCAGCTCTCCAAGCCAGAGAAGGTCTGTGACTGTAAATCCTCCCTCGAAAGACTTTGCTGGATGTGAATGAGCAGAATTCACAGTAAATTAATAAAAAGGGTTTTTTGTCGGGACCAGGAGTTTGCTTCCTGCTCTTGGGAAGCCTCGGTCAGAATATGCATATCTGATTAACCCCAATAGCCCTGGTCTTACTGTGAAGGGATTTAAAAGGAATGCAGGAGCCATTAAGGGGAGACTCAGAGAAGAGACTACACAGTCCAGAAATTGACAGCAGTGCGAGAAGAAAAAACTTCAAATAACCCTGATTCTGTTCAATACAAGGTAAGAAATTTTGACAACTTTTTAAGATATCATTGTACCCTGCAACACAGAATGACATTTCTGCAGTGTCTGTTTCTTGATCTAAAAGCATGAAAGGGCTGGCGTCCGTATTGCTGATTAAGGCCACCTACCTTCTCCTCATGCGTGGTGGTGAGCGGCGCCACATAGGGGGCGGTAGCAACATCCTTCTGGGAGGGGTGAAACGCCTCGGAGGAGGTCTGGGTCGAGGCGCTAAAACAGCTGTGGCGGTAATCTCCTGCCCATCGATTTGACCTGTTTGTATCACAGAAGAAAAAACATTGAGTGCTGCAGCCACCAAACTTCTCTATTTTCTACTTCCACATTTTCTACTTCCGCCTGCTTAAAACGCCAGCGGGCAACTGTTCTTGAAGCATACACAGAGAAAATGCAAGAAGCAGGCGCACTGGGAATGGATGGATACCAAGTTAAAAGGAAGTCAGTAGGAAGAACATGTCAATGAGATGAAAGTTTCCCAACCATTAGCAATGTATCTTGGGCAAGAGTTTCTCAACCGGGGCAACTTGAAGAGGTGTGCATTTCAACTCCCAGAATTCCCCAGCCAGCCACCTGATGTCCACAGGAGTCCCCTCCACCACCATCCCAATTTTCCTTGACACTTGATCTGGAACCCTCTTAATTCCAGACCCCTACCTCCATCCATGTGTTTCAATGCTTTTTCAGCATCGTCTGGATTCTCAAACTCTACGTAGGCATAGCCTCTGGAAAGGTGGGGGTTGAGCCTATCTGCTGGCATATCAATCATCTTGATCTTTCCGTAAGTAGAAAATATTTCCATGATGTGATCCTAAAAGGAAAAAAATTCCTGGTATCATTATACGTTCCCATTATCTTCAGCCTTCTAAAAGAATATTGAATAAGAAACAGCTACGCCTTTAACTTGAGATGTACGCATATCAGCCAAATCCATGAAGAGGGATTTCTATTTCAAGTTTGCTTTATCTTATCTTTAGCTTTAAAAGAAAAATAATACAGAAATACTAGCGGTGATAGAAGCAAGGTTTAAGACAGAGAGCTCAATTGGCAGGTGCAATTAAATTTACTACTGAAAAAGCATCAGACAGCAACTGGGTATGTCAAGTGGGGAAAAGCCTCTCTTAAACTATGGGAAACCACCAATGGAATAGGTAATGGAGGAGCAGGATGATCAAATGTAATCCTGAGTTATTCCTCCTGAAATGATACTCATGTTTTCACAAGCCCAACCTAAGCTCTTTTACAATTTTGACTCCCAAATTCCCAACCTTCAAATTATAACTTTGATTTCTGCTCCTTTGGGGTCTGATTTTTCTCCTTTTTGAATCCAGTTAAGTGCCTGGTTGCAATTACCTTTGTGACATTTCTAGTAAGCCTCCCGACGTGAACTTTGGTGGGCTTAGGGGAGGGACTCCTCCTCTTCCGTTCTTTTTCATCTCTCTTGGTTGGTTTAGATCTTGGGAGAAAATAGAGATCATTTTCTAAGGAGCAAGCTTGTAGTAAAAGTCAGCTGCTGGCTACCATTTAAATGGCATGCTATTTATACAACAGCGTGCCTGAACAATGTACATTTCAATATTGGATCTTCAGGCATGATAGGAAGACAGCTGTGTTAAACCTATGGTAGCAAAAGACATCAGTAGTTTGGTAGCATCTCTTCTGATTAATAAATCTTATTAAATGGCACCAGCCTTCAGGAGCTGCAGTTCTCATCATCAGATATGTAGGTTAGATGTAGTTAGATGTAAGATTAAAAATGCGGTAAGATGGGGGGAAGGAAAGCAAATAAGATGATTATGCAAATTCATGTGATTACAAGTACCTTATCAATTAACAGTTGCAATGTGATAAAAAGAACCCATTGTTTACATCTGCATAAATCAAACTATCATCCCCACCTTGCTTCCTACCTCACCCCTACTCCAGTCTAGCCACTCTGCCCCTGATAAAAGGAGCTGCACCTCTTGAAAGCTTTTGCCTTTTCATAAAATATGTTAGTTTTAAAAGATAGCAAATTCCTAATTTTTAGGCTTTTTAAAAATATATGTTTTTTTAAAAAATCTGGCATTTACATTCTACTAAATCATATAAGGAATTTGTGGCTCAACACTGAGCCACAATGGGACTTTTGCCTACAATGTTCTGCATTCTAACTCTTCGTTGCTGACTTAGCATTTCAGGGAAACGTAATCAACTGTTATTTTCAACAATCACACCAACAAAGATTTAAAGCAGTGTTTTCCAGAATGGTTAACATCACCTCCGATGATTAATGGACTACCAAGATCAATATTGAAGTTACCCGTATATACTCGAGTATAGGCCGGCCCGAATATAAGCCGAGGCACCTAATTTTACCACAAAAAACTGGAAAAGTTATTGACTCGAGTATAAGCCTAGGGTGGGAAATGCAGCAGCTACCGGGCCATTCACGAACGTCACCCAGCAGCATGGCCCCGCCCCTTTTTCTCCTCCATTTCGGGCAAATTTTTCACTGACTCGAGTATAAGCCGAGGCGGCTTTTTTCAGCCCAAAAAGTGGGCTGAAAAACTCGGCTTATACTTGAGTATATACAGTATCATTACTGTTAATATCCATATCACTATTAAAATAATATGGGGGTCGGTAAATAATCTGAAACTCTTCATAAAAGGACCAATGAATTGGGAACCTCTGATTTAAAGCCATGGGTGAAAACTAGTCCCCAACTCACAAGACTTTAAGCCTCCTCATCCCAATTTCAGTTTGATCACATCCCCTCCCAGGCAATGCCCACTCACTTGGATCGGGACCGTCTCCGATTGTCATGCCTACGCCGGGAAGGGCTCGGAGAGCCCGAAGAACTGCTGGAGCTGGAGCTACGGGAGGTGCTGGAGCTCCCCGAACGGCTTGATGCAGAAGAGGAACTGGAGCCACTGCTGGACCCAGTGCTGGAGCTGGACCCCGAACTGGAGGTGGAACTGGACCGAGACCTGACAGAGGACAAGCAGCAAATCTATCACCCAAACTGAGCAGAATCAACTCCCGCGATGTCGAACGCTTGCAAGGAGCTCTGTTCGACCCCCACATACACATCAAAGAAAGAGGAATTGAAGTAATGTTTTTTTTTTAATGGATCATTTCTTTCAAAACCTTATAGCAAGAATGGGAGGCTAAGACCAGACCAGTAGAACACCCTCCTTGGACATTATCTCCAAAATTCCTCATCCCATGGTGAATGGAAATACATAACATGATAATCTACCGTAATTTTCAGACTATAAGACGCACCTAGCTTTTGGGGAGGAAAACTATAAACAAAGAAATCTGCCTCTGCCTCCCATCATCCATCCGGTATTCATCTGGCCCGTTCGCTGCCACCCATTCACCCACCACCCCCATCCCCGCGGCCCATTTGGCGTGGCCCATTTGCTGCCATCAGTTTGCCACCGCCTCCACTGGCCATTCTAGAACAGCTGATTGGCTCCGCACCAACCCCCCTCCCCCGCAATATTTGCTATATAAGACGCACAGACATTTCCACCCACTTTTTCTTTGGGGGGGGGGGTGGATTGCGTCTTATATTCTGGAAAATACCGTAGTTGGTTGATTTCTACAGCTATCCATCCCAACAAGTGACTCTGGGCAATGGGCACCATAAAAACAACGAAAACCATTCAAACAGTACCAGGTAAATATGTACGACAACAAGTAAAACTGTTACTTTCCGTGTTAATACACACAGGAAATGGGGCCCTTCACATCCTTGGAGCCCCATATCTAGTTAGGGGGATAAGCTTTAAACTCTGCCTCCACCACCACCACCACAAGTCCTCGGGAAGTGAGTTTCTAGCTCCCGGGAACCACAATGTGGCCCTACGTTCACATTTTTTCAAGGATGCTAGGATTCTATTTACCTGGTGGTGCTGCTGCCACTGGAGGCGCTGTGCCTTTTGCGGGTTTTGTCACGCCCACGGTCCTTTTCGCCAGACTCCTTTGTGGCTGGTTTGTCCTTGGACCGGTCCTTGGATTTTTCTTCGGTCCGGTCTTTGCGTTTGGTTGGAGAGGGAGCCCTTTAACCAAAAGGCCAGAGAGTTATCTTCTAACCAAGCACGATCATCTCCTTTTAATGACCCCTCATAACACCTTGCAGGGTAGAGTCTGGGCAACTGAATGGAGCGGAATGTTTACTGGCCAGATGCCTTTCCTGTCGCCAATGAGGAGTTATATTCAGCAGACATATTCTCATCGTGCCCAGAGAAATAGCTGCCTCTACCTAGGACCGAACTCACAGCCTCCTGATTGTGAGGCGAGAGCTCCGCCTCTAGGCCACCGCATCACAACAGCATGATGACATCACAAAATTCCCAGCCTCTATAGAGCAGGTTTAAAGGAAGGCAGAGCCAGGTGCGGAAATTATGAAAGGAGCAAAGAGAAGCATTTCTAATTACAGATAGTCCTCGGCTATCCGTTTAGTGACCATTGAAAGTTACAGTGGCGTTGGGGGGAAAAAGTGACTTATGACCGTTTTCGACACTTATGTCCATTGCGGCATTCTCAGGGTCACATGGTCAAAATTCGGACGCTTAGCAACTGGCTCCTATTTATGACAAGTTGCCATGTCTCAGGATAAGATGAATATACCTCTTGGGGCCTTCGGACAAGCCAAGTCAATGAGGAAGCCAGATTCACTCGACAACTGCAGCGATTCGCTTAACCACTGCAGCAAGAAAGGTCGAAAAATGGGGGGGGGGAACTTACTTAACTGCCTCACTTAGCAACCGAGGTGTTGGGCTCAACTGTCGTCGTTAAGGCAAGTACTGTCTGTACGTATGCTCTCCATGGGAGTCCTAGTAGGCTGCAAAGCTCTCTCTCCCCCTCCTCCTACAACCACCCCCTCCAGCTCCTAGGAGAATCTAGGCCTTGAAAATTCAAACAGTGATTACCTAGTGCTGGACTTTTTATTATTTTCTTTGATGGCTAGCAAGCTCTTCTTTTTCATTCCTGACAGCTCCATTTTCCCCTTCCGAGTCCCAAAGCAGTTCTGCGGGGGGCCTCACTTATCTGAAAGCTCACTTCTAACGGATCCCTAAGCGAGTGCAAGAAGCTCCAGAGAGCAGCCTAGTGACAAGATAAAAGCATTGAGAGACAATTAACATATAGGCAGGAAAGGGGGGGGGGAAATCCTACTTGATAAGAACGGCAGGTGACACTAAAGCATTATTCATGCGAAGCACTGTAGTCCCCGAAGCATTGGCTGGGCGGTAACAGCAAATTACACCTGGCTGAAAATGGCACCTTGCTGAACAATCTAAATCAGTGTCCCCAATCTGAGCAACTTTAATTTGTGTGGACTGGAGAATTCTGGGAGCTGGTGGGCTGGAGAATTCTGGGAGCTGAAGTTGACACGAATTAAAGTTGCTCAGATGAGAAACACTGATCTTCATCGTGCACTTTACAAGATACTGTATTTGAATATCTTCTAATACTAAACAAAAAAAGAATGCAGGTTTTTCGCCACCATAGTAAACAGGGTTTTTTTTTTGTCTAGAGATTTCCAAGAATTGTATCTTTAAAGTAGGGGGGGAGGAACACGAAAGGCTCCTCGAAGACTAAATAATTTTTTGCATTCTGGCATTTCCTGGGCAACGGTGTTGTCACCTGCAAATCCTTTCAACCCAGAAGTCTGTAGAGATTCTCAGTCATCCAGTTCACGGTTGTCCCAAAGGTGCTTTTTTCAGGAGGCAACTGGACTTTCTTGTTTTTTCTTTTGAAGATGTTTTGCTTCTCATCCAAGAAGCTCCTTCAGCTCTGACAAGATAATGGGGAATGGAATATCAATGAGGGATATAAAATCCTTCCATTCCCCACCATCCAGTCAGAGCTGAAGAACCTTCTTGGATGAGAAGCAAAACATCTTCAAAAGAAAAAACAAGAAAGTCCAGTTGCCTCCTGAAAAAGCACCTTCGGGATTTCAACCTAGAATCACACTTTGGTTAGCTTTGTAAGATCTTGTGACACAAATACAGATCTTTAAATATGAAATTAAATATTGAATATGAATAAAATTAAGCATGAATAAAATTTGGGGGAGCAGAGCTCCCAGACTTACAGCCCTTGCTTAAAGAGCTTGGGATAAGTGTGATCCAACCAAGAATGATCTTTGGTTAATGGCTGAACTTTATATGTAATGCGCTCTACATGGGGCTGCCCTTGAAGAGTGTTCGAAGGCTCCAATTAGTCCAGAATGCAGCCGTGCGAGCGATTGTGGGTGCACCAAGGTACACCCACGTTACACCTATCCTCCGCGAGCTGCACTGGCTACCTATTAGTCTCCGAATCCGCTTCAAGGTGCTGGTCGCTACCTATAAAGCCCTACATGGCATCGGACCTGGGTACCTGAGAGACCGCCTCCTGCCGATTACCTCTCTCAGACCAATTAGATCGCACAGGTTAGGTCTCCTCCGGATTCCATCTGCCAGCCAATGTCGGCTGGCGACTCCCCGGGGGAGAGCCTTCTCTGTTGCAGCTCCGGTCCTCTGGAACGAGCTCCCTGTTGAGATCCGGACCCTTGCTACCCTCCCGGTTTTGTTTTTAATATGTTGTTTTTGTCTCGTTTTCCCCCTTTCCCTTGTCTTTTGTGAGCCGCCCGGAGTCCTCCGGGAGTGGGCGGCATACAAGACAAATAAATAAATAAATATGTGAGCCAGGCCAAGTTGCTAAAGAAATCATGGCAAAATAAACAATTCTGCACTATGTTCTAGTCGCTAGAGATGCAATTATTTTTTTGCAATTTTTAATCTTCAGTATAAGGTATAATATCTTTTAGCAGCATGCTAAAAGATATACTCTCAATACAATAGTATATACTTGCATATATTTCTATTTAAGTATATGCAAACATTTCCCCAGCAAACCACACTTTTGGAAAGAGAATAAACTGCTAAACCTATTTTAAAGTTTGTACTGCAATGTTTTAGATATCAGGGCCACAACAGGCATTATGACATTATTTGACTATTTAAATACTGAAATATGTTAGCTTGGAATGCCATAAGCACTCGTTTCATCTGGAAGGCATACATTAAGACAATCTGTTACAACACTGTTGGCATATAAACAAACCTGCAAATTAATTATTTTTTAAGAGACGGAACAAGATATTTTCTTAATGCACAATTAAAAAAAACACCCAGATAACATTTATTTATCTCACTGCTATTCTCTTTATCCTAGCTTTATTTTTCAACCCACATAGCAAGCTCCACCACTATCTCAGTTTCCCTTAACTCCTTCAGTATGAAAGGAATACAAGTCCCCAAAACGAAGCACCTCCCTGAGATTTTAGTCTGAATTCCAGTTTATCCCATAGGGCCTTTTGGAAAACTGGTGGACTGTTTGGAAGCCACCTAATGCAAGACTTGAGTTTTATTACCCCGGAATCGATATATCCTTTTATATCTCCGCATTATTCACGCCGCCTTATTATGCACCCTGAAAACCACCCACAATCCAACTAGATTGAAGGGGTGCATAATGCAATTTTTAAATAAAAATAATCCAAAGGGGGGGCATTGAATAGCCTCTCCACGCTTCAAAAAAAAGTGGAATAAATCAGATTTCTTTTTCTTTTTTGCAATAACAGCAGCAAATCATGCAAAACCTTACAGCAATTGTAAGTGGTGCAAAAATTACTTACGAGATCTACAATGGATCACTGGGGAATCCAGTCTTCTCCCCCCCCCCCCCCAGAATAAAAGAGGGGAGCAGCTCCGTTAGTTCCCCAAGGAACTTACTTTGAGCAAGAGGCCAAAAAGGGGCGGAGCCAGCTCGGTTCTACGTCACCCACCCGCACGCCGCCCCGTCGTCCGTATACAGAGGAGCCTCCCCTCCCCACTTTCCGCCCCGGGCCTCCCGTGCTCCCGAGGCGGCCTCACGCTCCTCCACCAGGCCGACTCTGCTGAGAAGCCCCCGGCGGCTCGGCGAAGCGCTCCCCGGCGCCCTCACGGCCGTCCCTGAGCCGGATGGCGACGGATTAGCGGCTCTCCGCTACTTACATCCTCAGCGATCGCCCGTTGTTCCTCCGTCGCGCTCGCGGTGACGTCGTTTGCCGCCTTCCGCAGAGCTGGGCGCAAGCGGATGGCGTCAAAGACGGCGACCGGGAAAGGAGTGCTGGAATTCTTAGACGCCTCTTGTCTCCAAGGTTACGACTCCCCCCCCTTTTTTTAAAGGGCCAGACCCGCGAATTTTGCTGTTGGCGGGGAACGTCAAGAAAGCTAGATTTTCAGCGATGAGTGCATGCAAAACCACCAGAACAATTAGTTAGAGGTAGAGGTGGATCAATTAATTAGAGGTGATTGATTAAATCAGTCAATTAGACGAGAAGACCCTTTGAGAACTGAATGCAACGAAATTACATTTTAATGTATGCCGATTAGTGTACACTCAAATTGACAATAAAGTTATTCTAAGTTGGGGAAAAAAACCCCACCCAATGTCCTCCACTTTTTCCCCCCTTTTAATTTTATTTTTACAAACAACCAAATGTAGCCCGATGGGTTGGATCACAATTGTCATCAACTCCCATGCTTCGGAGTCATGGGAGTTGTAGTACATAGCACTCGTCATTTTTCGGGAAGAGGATCAAATTGGGAAACGAAAGGCCTTAGCACCGCAGCCCGTTCTAGATTTTGCAGAAGACCATGCTAGCATGCAGTAGATTCCAGATGTTTCGGGAGGCTGCTAATACCATGCCAGGTTCCAGGTGTTGCAGAAGAGTGCTAGCATCCAGCAAAGTTCCAGATGTGGCAGAAGACTGTGCTAGCAATACAACGGATTCCAGATGTGGCAGAAGACCATTCCAGCACCATCCACAGGTTCCAGATGTTGCAGATTATACTAGCACCGCAGCAGGTTCCAGATGAATCCAGCTGGCTTCATGCCTAAAGCAGGACTAGAACTCATGATCACCTGGTTTCTAGTTTGGTGCTTTATCCACTAGCCCAAAATGGTCTTATTCACATATGATTGTTATAGTGTGACTACTTTGTGATGAAGCATGTTGTGTGAACTCAACCCCATTGTTTACTGATCATAAGTCACTTTTTTCAGTGCTATAGTAACCTTGAATGGTGGCCAGATAAATGGTTGTGAGTCGAGAACTACCTGTAGTGCAGGGTGAACATTATCTCTTCCTTAAAAGAGTCAGCCACACATATGTGCTTCAAGTTGACAGTTCCCTAGTGCTGAAGGTCTCAGTTGCTTAGCTTAACTAGGATAGCAAAGGGAAGGTATTCCTCCATTTGTAAAGGACCCCTGCTTTAATTGTGACAGGGACAGCTGAAGGCCAAGCCATCCATCTCCAACAAAAGTTGAAAAAGAGAGAAAAAACGAGAGGGGGAAATGCTGTAAATGTATTGTCAGAAAAAGAAGCTTCAGATCTCTTGATAGGTTTAATAACTGGAAAAATCAATCAGAAAGCTGCATTTGGACTCCCAACTTTTTCTTTTATTTATTTTTCAGTCCATTCGCATGCCGCCCAGACATTCTGAGTTCCCGTGGCTCACAACAAGAATAAAATACAATCGACCATAAACAAGATAAATAAATTTCGAGCCTAAAGACAGCAAAAACAAACATCGTAAGTTCTCTGTGATCAGAGGCCAAAGAACAAATAAGCAATTAAACATTTATTTCACAACTGCCCGAATGCCAGAACTGGAAAAACCAAGAGAACGGTATGATTTTTTTAAATGGAAAAAAATGTAAGAACTAGGGCTCCAATTGCCTGAGCTGAGACCATTTCTAGCATCATTAAATCACTGAGCCAATGCCCCTCTGCTGTCAAGGTCATCTTCCTTATTTCTACAGCAGGGGGGGTCTCCAAACCTTATAACTTGGCAAACGTATCAACAACCCCCCCCCCAAATCCTGCCTAAGGCACTATGGGAGTTGAAATCCACAAATCTTAAAGTTGCCGAGTTTGGAGACCCCTATTCTACAATAATATTGTTTATGGATGGGATGAGCAAAATATTGTACATGGATCAGATGAGCAAAAAATATTGTATATGGATGGGAAATTTAATTAAGCAATTGCTGCAATGTTAGGGGATCAGCAGAGGGCAGTAGCTGGTTAAAAATTGATCCTCCCCAAAATTGCAGTTTCTACAAGCCCAGTTAAATCAAGCGTGTGCCTGAAAGCAAATGTCGCACCTACCCATTTGATTAAATCTCATCACCGAACTAAGTAACATCATCAATGCTACAAGGGCAAACGCCACTCCCTTCTAGCATCGATGATGTTATCTAGTTGGGTAATGAAACAGCTACAAGAATACAGTCTGATTCAAGGAGCACCAAGGACCTCCTATTCACACCTGCAGAGGTGTGAGAAACGGGCTCTGGGACAGCACATTTCAGAGGATACCAAATTTTGGGCTTTTCCCTGTGGAAGATTGCCTTCACGATTTATACCACCTTCTCTTTGTGTTATTGCTTTGGGTTTTAATCTTTGCTGTGGTCTTTTTGCTGCCAGCAAGAAATTCAAGGCTGCAGAGCAAGGTGAAAACTACAAACAATGGTTTTCTATACAAATTCCTGAGTTTGGGGAATTTGGGGAATTCTGGGGAAAAGTGGAATGTTGGGACAAGGGTGACCTCTTTTTATTTTTATTTTCCTTTTGCTTATGTCCTGACTTCTGTTGCTTAGACAATAGGAAATGAGCTTAGGAACCCACTTGGAGTCCAGTTACCTCCTTGCCCACAGATTAAAATGTCAACTGAAACGATGGCTTTGTGAAAATGTTTTGCCTGAACTGATCTTTCCTGTTTCCTGAACTAGGAAATGAACCTGAGGCTTTCTCTGCCTGGAAAGCAGGCCCCTTTCACAAACACATTTTGAGGCATCCATCATTGTCAGTGGCAACACACCCCACAACTAAAACAGTTCATTGCTTAGGAAAGCAAAGTCACTTTAGATCCAATTAACAATCCATGAAGGTGAAGTAAGTTGAGCAGATCTCCGCCTATCCCACCCTTTTTCTTTCCAAAATAAATAATTCTGGATTTATTAGAATTGAATCTAAGGCTTTCTGCCTCTAAAGAAAAGTTTTGCTTCTGTTCTCTCCCTCCCTCCCTCTTCCTCTCTCCATCTCTCTCCTCTCCTCTGGTCTCCTATCTCTCTCCTCTCTCTCCCACTCTCCCTCTCTCTCTCTCTCTCTCTCTCCCCCTCTCTCCCCCTCTCCCTCTTTCCCTGATTGTGATGAGCAGAGCACTTTACCTCCCACTGATAAATTAGGGAGGAGGAAATTTGGCTACACATTTTTTTTAATGTTGGGTGGGGGAAATATCATGGCACCTCCACCAATTTTTCACCCAACCTGGCAGTGAGATATGCTTATAGAGACAAAGAGGTAGGTTTTCTCACACACATAAAAACATCCTCCTCAAAATAAATAAATACTCCGGGAATTTAATCCGTTGACAAGGCGGTCAGTTGGCTGGAACCTTCTTCTGAGATTTACCTCTTTGTTAGATCCCAAAATAGCCTGAGGCACTTCCTGGTAGAGTCAGATGGCTGAAAGAATCTCACAGCGATCATTCAATTCAATGTTATTGTAATTCTGTGGTCTGAAAAACCCAGAAGGAAATAGGTTAGGAGAGTAGTGTGATTTTTATTTGCATAATGGCATGAGGTGAGGATTGGAGGAGGCTGTTTCTGCTCTGCTTATCATAACAGAAAGAGGAGCAGAGATAGAATCATAGAATAACAGAGTTGGAAGGTCCCTTGGAGGTCTTCTAGTCCAGTGTTTCCCAACCTTGGCAACTTGAAGATGTCCGGACTTCAACTCCCAGAATTCCCCAGCCAGCAGAATTCTGGGAGTTGAAGTCCGGACATCTTCAAGTTGCCAAGGTTGAGAAACACTGTTCTAGTCTAACCCCCTGCTTAGGCAGGAAACCCTACACCACTTCAGACAAATTATTGTCCAATCTCTTCTTAAAAACATCCAGTGTTAGAGCATTCACAACTTCTGGAGGGAAGTTGTTCCACTGATTAATTGTTCTAACTGTCAGGAATTTTTTCCTTAGTTCTAAGTTGCTTCTCTCCTTGATTACTTTCCACCCATTGCTTCTTGACCTGCCCTCAGGTGCTTTGGAGAATAGCTTGACTCCCTCTTCTTTGTGGCAACCCCTGGGATATTGGAACACTGCTATCATGTCACTCCTAGTTCTTCTTTTCATGGCAGTAGCAACAGCACTTAAGCATAAATACCAGCCAATAGCACGTTACATAACTCTCTGAGTAGTTTACAAAGTCAGTATGTTGCCGCCAACAATCTGGGTCTTCATTTTACCAACCTCGGAAGGGCGGAAGGCTGAGTCAACCTTGAGCCAGTCAGGATCGAACTGCAGGCGGCAGGCAGAGTTTGCCTGAAATACTGACTTCTTTAAGATTTGTCTGGACTTCAACTCCCAGAATCCCCCAGGGAGTCGATGAGCACATACACTACTTTTAAGTTGCCAAGGTTGAAAAAACACTGTCTTAGAACATGTCAAAACATTTATACAGGTAGTCCTCAACTTACAACCAATCTGTTTAGTGACTCTCCAAAGTTCCAATGGCATTGAAAAAACTGACTGATGATCAGTTTTCATACAGATGACCATTGCAGCCTCCCTATGCTCAAAGTCTGGCCACTTGGCATGTATTTATGACAGCTGCTCTGTCCCGGGTTCAAGTGAATACTATTTTTAATGTTCCCAGAAGGCTTCCAACAAGAAAAGTCAATGGAGGAAGCCAGATCTGTTTAACGACCGCGCGGTTCACTTAACAACCGCACTGATTTGCTTTGCCGAAAAAGGTGGTAAAATGGCCAAACTTGCCTAACAACTGCCTTGCTTAGCAATGGAAATTTTGGACTCTGTCGCAGTTATAAGTCAAGGACTACCTGTATAGATTCCAGGGACGTAAATGGAACTGATCTCTGTGTTCTGTTTTATAATGCATGAAGACACCAACTGTCCTCAGTAATGCAGTTAAGGAAGCTGAGCACGTTTTAGTTCAAAGCAAGCAAGCAGGGACATGTTGAAATATGAAATCCACCTTTTAAGAATGCAAAAGCATATGTGGTTAATAGCTTAACTTGTGGCCAGGTTATTCAACAAATCATGGTAAAATAAACAATTCTGTGTGCCAGACGCTATAGATGCCGTTACCTTTCTACAGCTTTTAATCTTCAGTATAAAGTACATAGCAGCATGCTAAAAAGATATGCTCTCTATACAATAGCGAGTTATATGGGTGAATTATATTTGCATATATTTCTTCTTAGGTATATGCAAGCATTTCCTCATCAAACCTGATTGAAGCCATGCTTTTGGGAAGAGGAAGAACTGCTAAAACATATTTTCATATTTGTACTACAATTTTTAGATATTGGGGCCACAACAGACAAAAACACACACACAAAAAGTCAGCAAAAGCATCAAGGAGGCTGGAACTTGAGCCCTGGCAAAGAACATTGGAAATGTGGCAAAATCTTCTATATCTATATCTATATCTATATCTATATCTATATCTATCTATATATCTATATCTATATCTATAGCTATATCTATCTACATCTACATCTACATCTACATCTACATCTACATCTACATCTACATCTACATCTACATCTATCTATCTATCTATCTATCTATCTATCTATCTATCTATCTATCTATCTATCTATCTATCTATATGGCTGTATGCGTGTGTATGGAACACTTTGAGCAAATTCAATCAAACTTGGTACACAGATAACTTACTTTCTGGAAAAAAAATACTGTGGGGGTAAGACATCCCTAACACCCCTTGGGTGTGTATGTGTTCTGTTAAGATACAGCCTGTTGTGCCTTAAAATGGTTTCTACTGTACTGTCGTAAAATGGCTTCTACTGTACAGCACAGTGGAATTGCCATGGTAACGGCTTCACAGTACTCCACAAGGGGGCTCTCCCTGGTAAAGGGGAAAATCCGACATTAGAAATTACGTTTGGTCCGGACATTTTCCCCTTACAAATAAATACCTGGGCAACGCCGGATTATCGGCTAGTAAGTATATAAATACAGATAATTCTCAACTTTCAACCATTTGTTTAATAGCCGTTTCAAAGTTAGGGCAACACCGGGGAGGAAAAATGACTTACAACCAGCCTCAAATCATATTAAAGTCACATCCTCTTAACTATGGCTTCTCCATTAGTCACGAAAGGGGATCACATGACTGCAGGACACCGTCATAAAACGTGCCATTTGTTAAGCATCTGAATTGTGATCAAATGATCATGGAGGTGTATTGGTTGTAAGTGAGAAAAATGGTCATAAATCATTTTTTCAGTGCTATTATACCTTCCAACAGTCTTTAAAGCAGTGTTTCTCAACCATGGCAACTTTAAGCCCTGTGGACTTCAACTCCCAGAATCCCCCAGCCAGCACAGCTGGCTGGGGAATTCTGGAAGTTGAAGTCCACAGGACTTAAAGCTGCCATGGTTGAGAAACACTGCTTTAAAGGAATGGTTGTATGTCAAGGAATGCCTATATTGCCCATCACATTAAGTGAGTACAAAATTGGGCGAAGATACCCATACAGGGTGACAAAGTCAGCTTCATACTGGATCCATGTTGTTAGGTTCATCTTTTGGTTCCTAGATTTAGCTTTAGCACAAATCCCGAAAGCAGCTCTTTTTTTTCTTTTTACCTTTTTATACAATAGACAGTTCCCCCGATTAACAGCAGAATGAGAAACATGGAACCCAAGGTCAAAGAAGCAATTTCCCAGGCTTGAAACGGAACTGTGGAAAAAGAGGAAAAAATATTATTATACACTTTATTCATTAAACACGAAACTCAGCCAACTGAACATTCAAAAATGCATTACAAATACCAGTGACTGGTGCTAATGGTTGATACGGTTTGCTGCCAGTGTCCTAGGTATCAACCAAGGACCTTCTTAAAATATAAGATGCACAGTTTTTTGCAGTTCCGCTGGTGGTATTGCAGGAAGCTGCAATTTCTTGATGTATCTTGTAAAATTCTTGGACATGGTGCCAAGTGCCCTGATGACAATGGGTATCACTGTTACATGCTTCATCCATACCCGTGTAGTTTCGATGGCCACGTAGCGATATTTCATTGTTTTTTCTAGTTCTTTTTCTTCAACTCTGGCATCTTCAGGAACAGCGAAAACTGTACACTTCGGCCCTCTACAACCGTGATATCTGGTGTGTTGTGCTCCAAATTATTATTATTATTATACAATTGTATCACAGTAGCCAGTTGTTTCACCGGATTTGGCATTGGTTACTAGTTGGACCCCACCCAGGGGCCTAGGATGTCGTGACGTATTTTTGTAATATGCATGCAGATCCAAGCAGTGCAGCTTTTTGCATTTGACTGATGGTGATTTTGTCAATTTTTAATTGTTTTAAATGTAATTCCAGTGCTTTTGGAATAGCATCCAGTGTGCCAATTACCACTGGAATTACCACTGCTGGTTTGAACATGGCAGGGGAAGGATACTATAAAATCTCCATTCCTACCACATTCCAAGGGAAAGATACTGCAAAATTCCCGTTCCCTCCCAATCAGCTGGGACTCGGGAGACAGAGAATAGATGGGGGTGGGGCCAGCCAGAGGTGGGATTTTCCGGTTCTCCAAACTACTCAAATTTTCCGCTACCGGTTCTCCAGAACTGGTCAGAACCTGCTGAATACTACCTCTGTTTCAGGAGCTTTGAATCCCCCAAAATAAAACTGAAATCAGTCATAACGCCGAAGTTCCAATAAAATTAAATCAGAACTTTTTGGGGGTAGACGTACTGAGCTTTTCAGAATATTGCTAGGTGGGACTATCTCATTTCTGAATGAATAGTTTTAGTACAGAATAAAATGCCATATATTTTAAAACAGTCACGAGGTTTCTAAATCTAGTTTATCTAAATCACATGATCTAATTTATTTTCAATTCAGAGCATCGCAAAAAAAAAAATAGACCATTCATAATTAGATTCTCAGGGTTTTTCTCTATAAAATTGACACTGGGAAAAAAATATCCATAAAAACAAGTGATTAATTAGGATTGCAGCCACCAAAATCTTTGGCCACTACCTGACCGGCTCACCTTTAGATATTGGTACCCCTTCACTAGAAGATGCGCAGGGTGCATTATTTCTGAGGAATATCCCATCCACAGAAAATGGGTGGGAATGTAAGGAGAAATTCTGTTGCCATTGGATAAGGAGCTGCCGCTCTTCCGGTGACCTGGCCAGCATCCGACCGGACAGTTTCAAGGTGGTCTCTGAGCAGGTGAAATTCAATTCTGTGGAAAGACAAGGAAGATGAATAGCTAATCGGGCTCGAAAGATGAGGCCCACCCGTAAAGGTCCAATTAAACTGATTTATTGTGTGATGGCTCAGTGGTTAGAGATGCTGAGCTTGCCAGCTGGAAAGCTGGCAGCCTGGGTTCAAGACCCAAGCACTGCATGATGGGATGAGTTCCTGTTACTTGCTTCAGCTCCTGCCCACCTAACAGATCGAAAGCATGCAAATGCGAGTAGATAAATAGGTATCACTCCATGGGAAGGTAACAGCTTTCCATGTACCTTTGTCGTATAGCAGGGGTGGGATTCAAAAATTTTAGCAACCAGTTCTCTGCCCGGTTGCTAGGTAGGCTTGGCCTATTTGGCCTCCTGCACAATGGGGGTTTTTCTCGAGCCTCCGGGAGGGTGAAAACAGCCTCCCCCCGGGCTCCGGAGGCTCTCCAAGGCTGGAAACAAGCCCGTTTCTGGACTTTTTCCCCTCCCAAAGCCTCCGTGCAGGCCATGCAGTTACCTGGCATCCAAAACTGGCCGCGTGGGGACTCCTAGGAGGGGAGAGGAAGGGTCAGCCAGTCCTTCCAATTACCAGTTTGACGAATCAGATGTAGAATTAGCATCTGGTTTGCCCAAACCAGTCCAAACTGCCTGAATCACATCCCTGGCATACAGCCATGTTGGCCACATGACCATGAAAGCATCTTCAGACACAGCTGGCTCCCTTGGTTAGGAAACAGAGATGACCACTGTGTCCTAGAATTGGACATGATTGGACAAGGGAGGAATATCTCCTTCCAACTATATTAGTAGCTTCCTCCATCCTTATCTTTTGGCTTTTCTGTCAGGGAACGATGGGGACAGATATATATATTAAAATCTGGCCCACCAGAGAGTCCCCATTTTAGCTTGAAAAGTTCAGAAACAGAGGTGCAGATTGAAAGCAATAACATTATTTACACCGGCCGTGTCTTTTCCGGCATGAATGTATTGTCCCTAGAGATATCAATTCAAGAAGCAGTATCTATTGCTATTTTTTTTTAAGTTGTGTCGGTCACAAACCTTGCAGAGCGCAGAGAGAGATGGCACATAAACAGGTATCTTCCATGGATCTCACTAGTGTCTGCTGGAAGTGAGCTTGTAGCTGTGGATTTTGAAGCCAGAAGGAACAGTCTACCAAGAGAAGAATAGCCATCTTAAGCACCTGATTCTGGGCAACATACAACATTTATTTGTAAAAATAAAGAGCCATGTAAAAACCCTACATTAAAAACGTATTAAGAAAATCAACATTGGTGTAATGGTGAAAGCCCCAGGCTAGAGAATGGGAGATCGTGAGTCCTAATCCCACTTTAGTCATGAGATTGGGTAACTCTGAGCCAGTCACTGTTCTTCAACCCCAGGAAGAAAGCAAGGGCAAATCAATTCTGAAAAACCTTGCCAAGAAAACTGCAAGAACTAGTGGTCCATGCAGTCGCCAGGAGTCAAAAACTGATTTAAAGGCAAGCACAAAAAAAAAAAAATCAATCGCACAAAAAACTAGTATTGGGGTTTTGACCAATGATATGACCCAATGATACTAAGACTTTTTCTTGGTTGTGTCTGCCACAGGTATAGTAGCATCATGCCTCCTTCTGGGAAAAGAATCAAGTTGTCAGGCCCCAAAACCAAGAATGACATGTGGCAGTTCTTCCACGCTGAGCCCATTGACAAAAATCTTGACACACTGAGAATTCTACTATCTGTATTGACAATGTACTTGGGGAACTATTAGGGAGAGGCTGTCTTCACCTTCTTTCTCTCACACATGATATCTGGGCTGCTTCTCACTCCTCTGGAATGCACTCTCTCCCTCCAGGAAATCCAGCTCGTCTCTACATTCCATCACCTCCCTACATTCCATCACATTCCATCATTGTAGACTTCAATTTCCAGAATCCCTCAGCCACCATGTGTGGACTTCAACTCCCAGAATCCCTCAGTTACCATGTGTGGACTTCAACTCCCAGAATCCCTCAGCCACCATGTGTGGACTTCAATTCCCAGAATCCCTCAGCTACCATGTGTGGAATTCAACTCCCAGAATCCCTCAGCCACCATGTGTGGACTTCAGCTCCCAGAATCCCTCAGCCACCATGTGTGGACTTCAACTCCCAGAATCCCTCAGCCACCATGTGTGGACTTCAGCTCCCAGAATCCCTCAGCTACCATGTGTGGAATTCAACTCCCAGAATCCCTCAGCCACCATGTGTGGACTTCAACTCCCAGAATCCCTCAGCTGCCATATGTAAACTTCAACTCCCAGAATTCCTCAGCCACCATTTGTTAGGCCCCAACCATGTGGTGATTCTTCCAGGGTGATTTCTTTATTGTTTCACACCTATAATCAAAATCTTACCAGACTGAAGACTCTACTGTCTGCATTTACAATATAGTCTGGGAAGTGTTGAGGAGACGCTGTCTTCACCCACTTTCTCTCACACAGGATATCTGTACTGCATTGCCTCTTACTCCGATGGACTCCAGGCCTCCCTGCTCAAGATCTGTGTCCCCGCTACATTCTGTCACACAAGGGATAAGTTCATTCTCCCCAGATGCATGCAAGAGAAAAAAGAACCACTTACTTGGTGTCCATAGGCACATCCTAAGATCCAAGGACAGAGACTCTTGAGGACAACTGTTCTCCATCCCTGGGGTGGGGTTGGAGATGAGAAAGTTTTCCTTGCAAAAAGGGCAGTAACTCAATGACCAGATTCTGCAAGGAAACAAAAAGCAAACACAAAACATTTGTAGCAAGACCAAACATTTACAGGCAGATATCACAAGGATAGTTCTAGGGAACAATTTCAATAGATGCGGTTAAGACACCGGGCTTGTAGACCGGAAGGTCGGCAATTTGAGACCCAAGCACCATGTGATGGAGTGACCCCCTGTTCTGGCCCAGCTCCTGCCCACCTAGCAGTTCGAAAGCAGGCAAACGCAAGTAGATAAATAGGTACCACTTCAGTGGGACGATAACAGTGTTCCGTATATCTCAGCATATAGTTGTGCTGGCCACATGACCACGGCAATTTCTTCAGACAGCACTGGTTCCCTTGGCTAGGAAACAGATGAGTACTCCCCCTAGAGTTGGACACAACTGGATGTGTTGTGGCCCACCAGCAGCCAGCAGGGCTGGCAGCAGATTCAGACAGTGAGGAAATTGGGTAGGAATATGGGCCAGTCCTGGAGTCTGTGGGAGGCTATGATGAGGGCTCTGTTTTGGAGGCAGAGAGGGGGCCAGAGCCATATGGCAATTATCAGCTGCCTTCAAAGTCAGAGATCAGTGGGGCAGAAGAACAGCTGGAGCCTGTTCCCAGTGAGCGCATGCGCAGAGTTGCCAGATGAAGGGAGCAGCTAAGGAACAGGGGTTGACTTGGGAGCAAGGCCACAGGTGGAAAATGAATGGCCCTCCCAGAGGAAATAAAAGAGGAGCAAAAGGGGAGTGGAGTTTGCAGGAGATAATTCATTCGCTTAATTGGTTCATGACCCTCCGAGACTCCTTGCCAAGTTCTGCAGCTATCGGCCTGGCAGCTCTCCAAGCCAGATAAGGTCTGTGACTGTAAATCCTCCCTCGAAAGACTTTGCTGGATGTGAATGAGCAGAATTCACAGTCAATTAATAAAAGGGGGTTTTGTCAGGGCAAGGAGTTTGCTACATGCTCTTGGGAAGCCTCGGTCAGAACAGGATGGGGGAAACGTTTATCTCACCTTTACCTTTAATGGTATGTGAGAACGACCTTGCGAGAAGGAGGAAGAGCCGCATGAGAGGCAACCGAGCCCACAGAAGAAATGTGGGTGTGGCAAAGTCGCAGAAGGGACCCTCCCTAGTTTTTATAGAAAGAAATGCAGAATAGGAGTACAAGTAACAAGACTCTGTAGGAATACGAGATGTTCACCTTTCTCTTTTCCCAGACATAGAGGGCATTTGGGAGACTACATCAGGGTTCCATGTCCAACTATCTTCTAGTTTCTCAGCCATATTTGGAGTGCCATATTGAAGCCGTACTTTCCGGCTGAATAGGGCTACAGTTAGGGTCTCCTGCTTCGGGAATGGACGATTCCAGAGAGTGGGCATCACCAACTGCTCTGGAAAGAAACGGGATAAAATTCAATTAATTTTTGTAAAAATTATTTAACAAAAAATTAATTTTTTAATTTTTTTATTCATTTAATTAATTAAGTAATTAATTTAATGCTTAATTTTATTAAGCAGTAAAAAGCAGTAAATAGCATAAGGGAAATTGTATCGATTTGTAATTGCTATTAGAAAGAACAGGAAGTTCCTGTTTTTACTGTATTGTGTAAATGTAGTGTGTGTCTAAGTTTGGTGTCTGTGTATTGTGTATGTTTGTAAATAAATAAAAATTAATTTTAAAAAAAGCAGTAAAGCACTCTAAGTGACTCTGGGCGGCTTACAAAGATTAAAATGTGTGTGTGTGTGTGTGTGTGTGTGTGTGTGTGTGTGTGTGTGTGTGTGTGTAAACAATAAACAGTCATTGCTGATTAGGAGAATGCCAGCAAATTGGAACAACAATGCATTGGTAAACAGCTTCAAACAGAACTGGTTTTAAAAACTTTCCCTCTCAACAAACTGAATCCATCTGAATCCTTCTAATCTAGAGGGTCATTGAAGACACAGATAAACCTCCAAGTAGCCTCAATGACCCTCTAAAAGGATGCAAATGACCAGCTGTCTGCAAGGAATGTGAACCCTGCCATTCCCCACCATCCAGTCAGAGCTGAAGAAGCTTCTTGGATGAGAAGAGAAACGTCTTCAAAAGAAAAACCAGAAAATCCAGCTGCCTCTTGGGGAAAAAAAAAAGCACCTTTGGGGCTTCTGGGAAGAGTTGATCAGGATCAGCAACATACCATCAGGCTTATCACTTAGGGACACTGGCCCTGGCATGACGACGAAAAGACCCCCACTTCCAAATTTTCCTTGCAGGTGGATGCTGTTGTATGGCCGGTTATGTTTTCCGAAGAAGTGCAATGTGTATTTTTTCAAGCTGTCTCCGGGATTCCCTTTCAGCTCAATGAACTTGTATAGAAGCGAGTCGTTGGCCAGGCCCACTTCGCTGATGACGGCTGAAGAATTATGGATCCCCTCTTTGGAGAGATTCAAGTTGAAGGACACGCAAGCGTTTTCCCCAAGAGGCGTTATTTCAGTCAACTGGGAGATGGGCAAAAGAAAGCACCCAGAAAGCATATTAATCTTCAACGTTCATTTCTTTTAAAGTTCATTTTTAAATTTCTAACAGATTCCCCCATCTAATCATGCTGTAGAGTTACTGTATTTTTCAGAGTATAAGACACACTCCCCCCCCCCAAAAAAAGAAGGTGAAAATTTGGGTGCGTCTTACACACTGAAACACGAGACACGGAGGAGGCAATGGTCTGTGGCAATCCCTGCAGCCTGGAACAGCTGATTGGGGGTATTCCAGGAGCCTGATCCATCCGCCAATCAGCTGTTCGTGCTGAATCAAATTGCAATAATGTGCTGAAGCTGACCTGGCTGTTTGCTATTTGCTGCAAGGACGTGTCAGAATTTGCAGCAGCAATCGCATTCAGAATAGCAATAGCAATAGCAGTAGACTTATATACCGCTTCATAGGGCTTTCAGCCCTCTCTAAGCGGTTTACAGAGAGTCAGCATATTGCCCCCAACAATCTGGGTCCTCATTTTACCCACCTCGGAAGGATGGAAGGCTGAGTCAACCCTGAGCCGGTGAGATTTGAACCGCTGAACTGCTGATCTAGCAGTAGCCTGCAGTGCTGCATTTAACCACTGCGCCACCTCGGCTCTCAGAAAGCACACACCAGTAACTGATTCAGCAGGATTCACTAACTTCTCTTTATATATAATATAACACATTAAGTAAATATTCAATACCAAAAGCAGCTTTTCCAACATGGTAGTTCAGCAGAGGAGAGAAGTTTCACTTTCAGTTTTAGTTTCAGATATCAGCACAGCATGCAGCTTTAGTACAGAAGAAGCTATGCCCAGGCTCCTTGCTGTCTCCTTCCTTGTTGCTCACACAGCAAATACTGTTTGTTTCCAAACAGCCCTCAACTCTCTCACACACTGACAGGACGCCAGCCAGATGAATACTATGGATGCTGGTAGGCAGAGGCATTCTAACCACTGTGCCACTAGGACTCCTATTGCAACTCTCAATTAAATACAGCAATAGCAAAAGCACTTAGACTTATATACCGCTTCACAGCGCTTTACAGCCTTCTCTAAGCAGTTTACAGAGTCAGTATATTTGCCCCCAACGATCTGGAGGCAAACCACCTCGGAAGGACCGACGTTTGAGTCAACCTTGAGCTGGTGAGACTCAAACTGCTGGCAGTTGGCAGAATTAGCCTGCAATCCTGCATTTTAACCACTGTGCACCATGGAAGGAAGGGAGGAAGGGAGGGAGGGCGGGAGGGAGGGAGGAAGGAAAGAAGGAAGGAAGGAAGGAAGGAAGGAAAGAAGGAAGGAAGGAAAATAGCAATGGCACTTATATACCGGTTCATAGTGCTTTTACAGTTCTCTGTAAGAGGTTTACAGAGTCAGCCTATTGCCCCCAACAATCTGGGTCCTCATTTTACGCACCTCAGAAGGATGGAAGGCCAAATCAACCTTGGGCCTGGTGAGATTCGATCTGCCATACTGCTGGCAGACGGCAGTCAGCAGAAAGTAGCCTGCAGTACTGCACTCTAACCACTGCTCCTCATAACATATATCATTCATCACATATATCATTAGCCCGGTCAATTATGGTTGACTCAACGACCTACGCTAAAGCAAATTGGGTCTTGGTGCGTTTGATAAACATAACCAAGATGGAGTAAAAAAAAAAAAAGCAAGCCGAAATGGACCCTTGGCTGATCTCTGTGGCTCCTCTTACTCAACCCTTCTGCCATTTTACCTGGAAGCTCTTGGGATCTCTGGGCTTCAGGCTGAGGCATCGGCTGAGGGACTCGTCCTCGGTGCTATGAGAGTCATTTTCATGGAGGACATGCTGCCCAGGAGTGAGAAGAGCCACGAGCTTGTCCGCTTTCTGTGCACCACGGGCTCGGTACACCACGGCATCAACCAGCCCGTCGACTGTCACCTGCATGTCATTTTTATAGACAGGGTTGGCGCTGCGGTAGAGCCCCACCGCGTCTACGCCATTTTGGATGGTGGAATCTGGCAAGAGGAGCGAAGGCTTGGGGGTCACTCCAGCACTCCCTACCAGGAAGTAGCCCTGCTCGTTGGTTGAGTAGCCCGTCAGGTTCAAGACTTGGTAAGCTAAGTTGTTCTTGCCGTTGTACAGAACGAGCCAGTAATTCTTGAGTGAAAACGGTGCATGTCCTGGGTAGAAGAGCTCAATGTATTCCGTGTCTTCTCGAAAGCCAGGATTGTCCGCGTTAATTTCGTTGATAAGCAACTCCAGGGCTGGAGTTGGAGGCTCTCCAGTTGTCTGTGGTTCTTCTGAAGTTACATCTAAAGGTAAAGGTAAAGGTTTCCTTTGCAATATGTGCTAGTCATTCTGTACTCTATGTGCTAGTCATTTCGTACTCTCATTCCGGACTCTATGTGCTAGTCATTCTGGACTCTATGTGCTAGTCATTCTGGACTCTATGTGCTAGTCATTCTGGACTCTATGTGCTAGTCATTCCGGACTCTGTGTGCTAGTCATTCCGGACTCTATGTGCTAGTCATTCCGGACTCTATGTGCTAGTCATTCTGGACTCTATGTGCTAGTCATTCTGGACTCTATGTGCTAGTCATTCTGGACTCTATGTGCTAGTCATTCTGGACTCTATGTGCTAGTCATTCTGGACTCTATGTGCTAGTCATTCTGGACTCTGTGTGCTAGTCATTCCGGACTCTATGTGCTAGTCATTCCGGATTCTATGTGCTAAGTCATTCCGGACTCTATGTGCTAGTCATTCTGGACTCTATGTGCTAGTCATTCCCGTGGCACTAAAGCGCGCCCGATTAAACCGCGTCGCTGACGTCATCAGCAGGGCGACAACAGCAACCGCGGAGAAAAAAGGGCGCTTTAAAAAGCGCTTTGAAAGCAAGCCGATTCAAGTTAAGGTAAGGGTTAGGTTTAGGGTTAGGGTTAGGGTTAGGGTTAGGTTAAGGGTTAGGGTTAGGGTTAGGTTTAGGGTTAGGGTTAGGTTTAGGGTTAGCGTTAGGTTAAGGGTTAGGTTTAGGGTTAGGTTTAGGGTTAGGTTAAGGGTTAGGTTTAGGGTTAGGTTTAGGGTTAGGGTTAGGTTTAGGGGGGTTAGGTTTAGGTTTAGGGGTTAATTTTAGCTTTATCGTTCACAGCGTGCTTTTTTCGTCGCACTGTGATGACGTCAGCTACGCGGTTTAGTCGAGCGCGCTTTAGTCGAACGCGGTTTTGTGGTGGAACCAGTCATTCCGGACTCTATGTGCTAGTCATTCCGTACTCTATGTGCTAGTCATTCCGGATTCTATGTGCTCGTCATTCCGGATTCTATGTGCTAGTCATTCCGGACTCTATGTGCTAGTCCGGACTCTATGTGCTATTCATTCTGGACTCTATGTGCTAATCATTCCGGACTCTATGAGCTAGTCATTCCGTACTCTATGTGCTAGTCATTCCGTACTCTATGTGCTAGTCATTCCGGATTCTATGTGCTAGTCATTCCGGACTCTATGTGCTAGTCATTCCGGACTCTATGTGCTAGTCCGGACTCTATGTGCTAGTCATTCTGGACTCTATGTGCTAGTCATTCCGGACTCTATGTGCTAGTCATTCCGGACTCTATGTGCTATTCATTCTGGACTCTATGTGCTAGTCATTCCGGACTCTATGTGCTATTCATTCTGGACTCTATGTGCTAATCATTCTGGACTCTATGAGCTAGTAATTCCGTACTCTATGTGCTAGTCATTCCGTACTCTATGTGCTAAGTCATTCCGGACTCTATGTGCTAGTCATTCTGGACTCTATGTGCTAGTCATTCCGGACTCTATGTGCTAGTCATTCCGGACTCTATGTGCTATTCATTCTGGACTCTATGTGCTAGTCATTCCGGACTCTATGTGCTATTCATTCTGGACTCTATGTGCTAATCATTCTGGACTCTATGAGCTAGTAATTCCGTACTCTATGTGCTAGTCATTCCGTACTCTATGTGCTAAGTCATTCCGGACTCTATGTGCTAGTCATTCTGGACTCTATGTGCTAGTCATTCCCGTGGCACGACAAAACCGCGCTCCACTAAAGCGCGCCCGATTAAACCGCGTCGCTGACATCATCAGCAGGGCGACAACAGCGACCGCGGAGAAAAAAGGGCGCTTTAAAAAGCTCTTTGAAAGCAAGCCGATTCAAGTTAAAGTAAGGGTTAGGTTTAGGTTTGGGGTTAGGGTTAGGGTTAGGGTTAGGGTTAGGGTTAGGGTTAGGGTTAGGTTAAGGGTTAGGTTTAGGTTTAGGGTTAGCGTTAGGTTAAGGGTTAGGGTTAGGGTTAGGTTTAGGGTTAGGTTTAGGGTTAGGTTAAGGGTTAGGTTTAGGGTTAGGTTTAGGGTTAGGTTTAGGGGGGTTAGGTTTAGGTTTAGGGGTTAATTTTAGCTTTATCGTTCACAGCGTGCTTTTTTCGTCGCACTGTGATGACATCAGCTACGCGGTTTAGTCGAGCGCGCTTTAGTCGAACGCGGTTTTGTGGTGGAACCAGTCATTCCGGACTCTATGTGCTAGTCATTCCGGACTCTATGTGTTAGTCATTCCGGACTCTATGTGCTATTCATTCCGGACTATATGTGCTAGTCATTCCGGACTCTATGTGCTAATCATTCCGGACTCTATGTGCTAGTCATTCCGGACTCTATGTGCTAATCATTCTGGACTCCATGTGCTAGTCATTCCGGACTCTATGTGCTCGTCATTCCAGACTCTATGTGCTAGTCATTCCGGACTCTATGTGCTAGTCCGGACTCTATGTGCTAGTCATTCCGGACTCTGTGTGCTAGTCGTTCCGGACTCTATGTGCTAGTCATTCCGGACTCTATGTGCTAGTCATTCCGGACTCTGTGTGCTAGTCATTCCGGACTCTATGTGCTAGTCATTCCGGACTCTATGTGCTAGTCATTCCGGATTCTATGTGCTAGTCATTCCGGACTACCGTACCTGGAGGTGTGCCTGTCCCATCTGCACTGCTTGAACAAGTCTTCATCGCCATACTGTTGTTCTGGTTTCCAAAACGAAACCGTTCTTCACTCTTCTCCATCATTGAGAGGGACCTCAACTCACGGTCCAGCTGGTCTGTTGACCGGGCACTCATGACGGCAGTGAAAGTCATTTCTCTGCCTTCACAGGTTAAAACAGGATCTGCGTTACGAGAGGAGCGAAAGGAAAATCTCATTGTTGGCCTCAATCTGTACAAATTTCTTTCCCAAATAACTTTCGCTACCTATTAGCATCGATCTGAATCTCTTCTAAATTTCATTTCTTCTTCTCTTTTTTTTACATTTTGTGACCTATACTCAACACACACGAGAAGATCAAGGAGTAACACAAACCATAATAAAGTAAATAAACGCAAACGGCTGTTTCATCAACTGATTTATTACATTCAGACTATTCGTTTGCACAATTCAATGAACCAGCCAACTGATCTTCTTCTCTGCAACAGATTAAGCCATGAAAGGACACCAACAAATTTTCTTTCCCTTTTTTTTCAGCCATCGTGTTACGACATTTTCCACACATTTGTTCGTTTATCCAGTGACACCTTAACTGCCTTTGTGAGCTTGGTAAGGGTCTTAAGATAAAGGTAAAGGTTCCCCTCGCACATATGTGCTAGTTGTTCCCAACTCTAGGGGACGGTGCTCATCTCTGTTTCAAGGCCGAAGAGCCAGCACTGTCCGAAGACGTCTCCCTGTTCATGTGGCCGGCATGACTAAACATTGAAGGCGCATGGAACGCTGTTACCTTCCCACCAAAAGTGGTTCCTATTTTTCTACTTGCATTTTTTTACATGCTTTCGAACTGCTAGGTTGGCAGAAGCTGGGACAAGTGACGGGAGCTCACTCCATTAGGCGGTGCTAGGGATTCAAACCGCTGAAACTGCCAATCTTTCTGATCTATACGCTCAGGGTCTTAGCCACTGAGTCACTGTGTCTCCAAGTAAGGATCTTACTTGGATGGTTTTGTAAAAACCTGGAACCATCGTCTTCGTTGTCTCTTTCTACTGTGGCTTTTTTTAAACCACAGGGGTTGAAGCACTCCGAGAGAAATGTACCACATAGCTTACCTTTGAAATACGCTGGGGAAAAGCTGCAGTTGCATCGTTTCTCCAGAGACTGGGCCAAAACTCTCTGTATCGTGCTTTCGTCCTGAGGTTTCAGTTGGCAATCTTACAAAAGGCACAGGAGAAAGATGAAAGGAAGAGATAAGAGATATAAGGTTATACGGTTTTTATTTCTACTTTTATAAGGCTTTTATCTCTACTTGGTTTACTTAATGCGTTTACACCCTTCCTCTCGGTTGCAAAGGATCAGGATTTTTGCAGTTAATAGAATCTGCATTAACAGAATCTTGCAAGTCTGAAAATAGGATAGGATAGGATAGCATAGCATAGAATAGCATAGCGAATAGAATAGCACAGCACAGTATAGAATAGAGAACAGAACAGCATAAAATAGAGAACAGAACAGAGAATAGAATATATAGAATATAGAATATAGAATATAGAATATAGAATATAGAATATAGAATATAGAATATAGAATATAGAATATAGAATATAGAATATAGAATATAGAATATAGAATATAGAATATAGAATATAGAATATAGAATATAGAATATAGAATATAGAATATAGAATATAGAATATATAGGGTGGAGTGGAGTGGAATAGGAGTAGAGTAGAGTAGAGTAGAGTAGAGTAGAGTAGAGTAGAGTAGAGTAGAGTAGAGTAGAGTAGAGTAGAGTAGAATAGGAATAGGAAGGGAAGGGAGGGGAAGGAAGGGAAGGGAAGAGAAGAGAAGAGAAGAGAAGAGAGAAGAAAAGAAAAGAAAAGAAAAGAAAAGAAAAGAAAAGAAAAGAAAAGAAAAGAAGAATAAATTTATTGTCACTTTGAATTTCACTTTGATTTCTATTTTAAATCTTCCTCAGTCTCTTTTATAGCCTGAGAAACTAGGGAGGGTCCCTTCTGATCCCCTTGCCCGATCCATTATCTAGCTGAGGGTTATCTGACTGTTCCCTTGGTAGCATTTCTTGGCCTCTTCCCCGGAGGTCTTTCCCATTAACTTATCACAGTACATTTGGTGCAATCCCAGGCTTCAATTCACCCGTTCCCCCACTGTCCCCAGGTAGCGCTTACCTGTTACCTGAAAACAAAAGGAAACTTTTTGGCTAAAGCGCATCTTCGGGCAGTCGTTGAACTGCAAAGGTGTGGGCTTGGTGAGGGCGTAAGAGGAGGAATCGCCGGAGACGGAGCAGCAGAGGCACCGGCTGACAGATGCACCAGCCGCCTGGGATCTGATAAAAATTGTCGGTGGGGAAGAAAAAGTTCCATAATTAACCAAAGGGAAAGGCCGGAAGAATATATTGGAAGCAGAGAAATGGCCAAAACAATTTTAATACAGGTAGACTTTGACTGTATTACCCTGCCAACAAAAATGCATATAATCAAGGCTATGGTTTTCACAGTTGCAATGGATGGCTGTGAAGGTTGGACCATAAGGAAGGCTGAGCACCAACGAATGGAGGCCTTTGAACGATGGTGCTGGAGAAGACTCCTGCGAGTCCCTTGGACTGCAAGGCCATCCAACCGGTCGGTCCTAGAGGAGATCAACCCTGGCTGCTCTTTAGAAGTCCAGATCCTGAAGAGGAAACTCAAAGACTTTGGCCACCTAATGAGAAGGAAGAACTCACTGGAGAAGAGCCTCATGCTGGGAATGATGGAGGGCAGCAGAAGGAGGGGATGACAGAGAAGGAGGTGGCTGGATGCAGTCACCAAGCAGTCAGCATGAGCTTAAATGGACTCCAGAGGATGGTAGAGGACCGAAAGGCCTGGAGGGACATTGTCCATGGGGTAGCGATGGGCGGACACGACTTCGCAACTAACAACAACAACAATTCAGCCAACAGGTAAATCAGACTGTTGAATGGATCAAAGGTAGCAGTACAACTTCCCTTGGGGTTTTCCTGATTGTTGTGCTGTGCCATAAATGCATATTTTTACCTGCCCCAAATAGCAGTTCTCAAATTTCTTTGTGCCCCTCATTTTCTAGACCTAAAATTTGGGAATCTGTTTCGGCATGGCCCAGGTTTTCTGCAAGGGTTCACAGAACATTTCGGCTTGCATCCCACTTCCTTACTGTTTGCTCACGTAGAAGGGAGGCTTCCCAGGGGTCAAGATGTCCAGCAGCTCTGAACTCAGCTGCTCCACCGTTGTGTACACCAAGGCATCCAGAAGGGCTGGTGTCGACGTGATTCTGGAGCCCACCACAAAGTGGCTGATGGACCCACCATAGAGGGCAACGGCGTTGGTTCCTGCTTTCAGAAGGGAGGTGGTGCTGGAATTCTGGTGGAAAGTGAAATTCTGAAAGTGAGCTGCGCCCTCTGAAAGAAAGAGAACATTATTGGTAGCATTATTAAAGGATGCCTATAGAGGTACAGCTAGTCCTCAACTTAAGACTGCAGTGGAGCCCAACATTTCTGTTACTAAGTGAGACCTTTGTTAAGTGAGCTTTGCCCATTTTACGACCTTTCTTGCTGCATTGGTTAAGTGAATCCCCTGCGGTTGTCAAGTTAGCATCACAGTTGTTAAGCAAATCTGGCTTCCTCATTGACTTCACTCATTAAATGTAAAGGTAAACGTTCCCCTCGCACATATGTGCTAGTCGTTCCCAACTCTAGCGGGCGGTGCTCATCTCCGTTTCAAAGCTGAAGAGCCAGCGCTGTCCGAAGACGTCTCCGTGGTCATGTGGCCGGCATGACTCAACGCCCAAGGCGCACGGAAAGGTGTTCCCTTCCCACTAAAGGTGGTTCCTATTTTTTCTACTAGCATTTTTGACGTGCTTTCCAACTGCTAGGTTGGCAGAAGCTGGGACAAATTTTATTACTATAAGGGGAACAAATGGACAATTTCAGGTTAAGAAATATTGAAAGTACCAATTTGGAAAGAGGTGAAAATATAAGCCTACAATGTTTTTGTGCATATGGATGCAAAAATAATGCCACTTATTTATAACAAACAAAATACCATTTGTTTAACTTCTGTTCCAGTGATGTGGTTAGGGAATGCATATGAATTTTCCCAATCACACATTCTATGTGGACGTTAAATATGAAGAGCAAAAGCCTAGTTGCTGGGTAGGGCACTATTGGAACAATGATAAGCAGATATATTGTATTAAATTAGATTAAAGTGATGGACAGAAGTGTAAAAGTCTAGGTTCTTATCTCCCTTAGGTACAGAATCTGGTTATAAGACTAGACTGGGAAAACATCTATCTACCCACAAAACTGGAGCATGGGGGGAAATATTGTCCCAGCTCACTCCGTTACGCGGTACTAGGGATTCGAACCGCTGAACTGCCGACCTTTCTGATCGACAAGAAAGTCGCAAAAGGGGATCAGATGACCCCAGGTCAGGGCGACCATCATAAATATGAACCAGTTGCTAAGTGGCCGAATTCTGGTCACGTGACCATGCCACAAGTCTCATAAGTGTTAAAAATGGTCCTAACTCACCTTTTTTCACTGCCATTATCAATTTGAACAGTTACTAAACAAATGGTTGTAAATCAAGGATTACAGATAGTCCTCAATTTACAACCACTTTGAGGGGGGGGTGGCAGAATTTCCTAATATGTTATATGAGCTAGCCAATGGCTATTGATCCTAGTGGCCAATGGATCCTATGTCAGAAACTGGACAAATAGATATAGACAAAGTATCTAGCTCTACCTGGAATTTTGGACAGTCCTGAACCCAACAGAAGTAACCCATCAGGAGACGTTTCACCCTTGACCTCCATGACAGAGTAGATCTTTTGGGTGCTTCCTTCCACCAGCACCAGCACCAGGTCCTTCACCTCTACAGAAGGGTGGCCTTGGAGCTCCACAAACTCAGCGTCTCCAGGAGAGGAGGCCAACTTAACCTCATTGATCAGCCCAACGGAGGTGTTCAGCTGTGAGAAAGGAATGCAGTGGTTATCTGAGCCTGGAGTTGGTGCCCCTAGTTGGAAGAACCTTTGAGAATCCATCCCTTGGCACCTCTCCATAGACTCATCGTCGGTGATCCGGAATGAAGGGTCCTCCAAGAAAGGTTCTGTGCCAGGGGTCAGAACGCGAACCAACTCATCAGCTTTGTCCCTTTTGTTAGATTTATGAACCAAAGCATCTACCAAATTTTCATTGTTTACAGGCATGCCTACGTACAAGTTTGACCTCCCAAAATAGAGAGCAATTGCATCCGGCCCGTTCTGGATGCTGCCCTTCGGGAGGATGATAGCTGGCCTTGGGACAAGGTTGCCAGACCCAACCAGGAGAAAACCCTGGTCATCTGTGAAAAGGTTGCCAAGATCCAAGACTTTGTAGGCTACATTTCCCTTCCCGTTGTAGAGGACTAAATGATATCCGTTCAAAGCGACTCTTTGTCCGCTGACGTGGTAGAGTTCCAAATACTCCATGGTGTCATCTCCTGGATTATCTGCGTTGACCTCATTGATCAGGAGGGTCGTCTTCATCTTTTGGTCATTGATGAGGTTCTGTGAATTCCCTTCACGTAACCAGAAGCACAGGAGGAGCACAGATGCATAGATCAAACCAGATCCCATGACGACGGCAGAGACGAGCTATTCTTCAGCAGCTAAATAATCTGATCCGCTTCCCAAGAGTTCTGGAGAAAACAGAAGAGGAAATAGCTGGGGAAAAACCACAAATGGGATTCCAAGCAATAAAATTATCCCACCATCACAACCAACGATGATGACACCTCAAATCCAAATCCAGAATGAGAAGGAAGTCCAGTGCTCTTCTGCAGTTACCCTTACATTTTCCCTTTTATAATCTTAGATTTCCATTAGTAGAAAAAAACCCACCAGAAAATAAGAAGATGGTGCTTTCCTTGTAAATCATTGCCAACCTGCCAATAACCTTATCTTGGAAAGGACACGTACCTTGGGAACAGTAATTAATATTGCCTACCAATAAAGTATAATATACAGTTTCCCTTCCTTTCCAACCTTCTGATTCTTCCTTCCAAAGAAAGAATTGCCAGTCCATGGCAAAGTGGAGAGGGAATAACAAGTTTTTCCCCGAACCCCATCACTCTGCTGAACAAACAATTCCCTCAACACTGACAAATTATTTACTAAGTCTGCACTACTATTAATCTTCTCATCTTCCTATCACCCATCTCCTCCCACGTATGACTGTGTGACTGTAACTTTGTTGCTTGTATCCTTATGTTTTCTTTTATGATTTAATTGCTTATTTATACCCTATGACTAACATTAAGTGTTCTACCTTATGATTCATGACGAATGTATTTTGTCTTTTTACGTACAGTGAGATTTGCGCCAAAGACAAATTCCTTGTCTGTCCAATCACATTTGGCCAATAAAGAATTCTATTCTATTCTATTTTCTATTCTATTCCATATTCTACTCTACTCTACATTCTATTCTATTCTATTCTATTCTATTCTATTCTATTCTATTCTGTTCTGTTCTATATTCTATTCTATTCCATATTCTACTCTACTCTACTCTACATTCCATTCCATTCTATATTCTATTCTATTCCATTCCATTCCATTCTATTTTATTCCATTCTATATTCTATTCTATTCCATTCTATATTCTATTCTATTCCATTCCATTCTATTTTATTCCATTCTATATTCTATTCTAGTCTATTCTATTCTATTCCATATTCTATTCTATTCTATTCTATTTTACTCTACTCTACTCTATTTGCTTAGGGGGAAAGTATTTCTAAAAACATTCATGTCTGAGAAATGCATTCAGTCCCTATTGCTTGGATTTTCATATAGGTAGTCCTTGATTTACGACTCCAATTGAGCCCAAAGTTCCTAAGCGACACAATTGCGAATTTTGCCCCATTTTACAACTTTTCTTGCCATCATTGTTAAGTTAATCCCTGCCGTTGTTAAGTCAGTAACACGGTTGTTAAGTGAATCTGGAACCTTTACCTTTACCTAAACATACCACTAAATTTAACCGAGTCCTGTCCTTACAGCTGATTTGTATCATATCACTAATCTTATACTTTACAGGGGCTATTTATAAGGTTATTTTAGACTACATAATGGGTCAATATTGTTATAACGCTGAAAGATTCACGCGTAATTTTTCATTGCCTCAGGTTATCTGTTATTTCCGTTGATTTAATAAAGCACAATAAACTCAGGCAACTTAGCTGGCCAAACAAACTTCCCTTCCATATTATGTCAAAATATTTACTTAACCATGGTTGGTAATAAGCTATAATTGGCAAGACCACATCTGCTAAGCCCTACACTGTCATTCCCAAACCTTATTCAAGGAGAGAAGCAACCTAAAACCAAGGAGAAATTTATTGACCGTGAGAACAATTAACCAGTGAAACAACTTGCCTCCAGAAGTTGTGAATGCTCCAACACTGGAAGTCTTTAAGAAGATGTTGGATAGCAATTTGTCTAAAGTGGTGTAGGGTTTCCTGCCTAGGCAGGGGGTTGGACTAGAAGACCTCCAAGATCCCTTCCAACTCTGTTATTCTATTCCAGCGATGGCTAACCTTTTTGCCATCGCGTGCCAAAAGCGGGGGGGGGAGCAGGGAGGTCGGGCATACCCATAATTCTATGCGCCCTCCCCCCGTGCATGTGCGTGCCCCCCGTGCATGCGTGCACAACCCCCAACACATGTGCATGTCACCCCCCTGCCCTAGGTGCTAGTCGTTACTTTTAAAGCCCTACATGGTATTGGACCTGGGTACTTGAGAGACTGTCTCCTGCCAATTACCTCCCTACGACCAATTAGATCCCACAGATTGGGCCTCCTCCGAATACCATCTGCTAGTCAATGTCGACTGTCGACTACTCGGGGGAGGGCCTTCTCTGTGGCTGCCCCGGCCCTCTGGAACGATCTCCCCGTGGAGATCCGGACCCTCACCACTCTTCAGGCTTTCCGCAAAGCCATCAAGACCTGGCTATTTCGGCAGGCCTGGGGCTGATGAGTTCCCAGCCCCACTCAAAATTGTTGAGACTGTTGTTTATCTTTTAACTTGTTTTGTCTTGTTTGTTGTTTGTATCTCCCCCCCACTTTGGTTTGTTAGCCGCCCTGAGTCCCTCGGGAATAGGGCGGCATACAAGTGAAATAAACATTCCATTCCAAACATTCCCCTGCTTTTGCCACACAAAGGTACGGTTTACCCATTTTTCGCTCTCTGGAGGCTTTAGGAGGCTTCCCTCCGGAGGGTGAAAAACGGCCCTATGGGCAACCCGGATGTCCGTTCTTGAACTTCCGGTTTGCGCATTGCCTTGTTTTTCACCTTCCGGTGGCTTCAGGGAAGCCTCCGGAGGGCAAAAAACAGCCGAAAATGAAGGCCGAAATCAGCTGCTGGCCAGCGCGCACATGCGCTCTAGAGCTGACAGGGCAGCCTTGCGTGCCCTTTGAAATGGCTTTGTGTGCCACAGGTTCCCCATCATGGTTCTATCTATTCCAGTGTTTCTCAACCTTGTCAACTTGAAGATGTCTGGACTTCAACTCCCAGAATTCCCCAGCCAGCGAATGCTGGCTGGGGGATTCTGGGAGTTGAAGTCCAGACATCTTCAAGTTGACAAGGTTGAGAAACACTGTTCTATTCCATTCTAATTCCACAAAGACAAATCAACACACTTACAGTGAGGTTACGGGATAAAATAACTGATTTTGTTGTTGCTGTCATTTAAACAGTTTTAATATTAGAACATGAATGAGTTGCATACCAGAAAAACGTAGGTGAGTTTCCTGCTTTCTTTTTTTTTTTAACCTACTATAGAAACTGTGGTTTACACCCAAAAGATTGTATCTTGTAGAGATATCTTCCACTTTGACCACAGCTTGGATAAGCTCATTTCCTGTTACTGGTGAGAATAGCTTTTACATTAAGAATGTGTTAATGTACAAGGGGGTAAGAGAGGAAAAACACTTTACAAAACGCAATTCTAGCAGCTTGCAACATTAAAACTCATTGCTGCTAAAAACTTTCCACTAAAGTTGTCAGAAATCTTAACTGCTAAAGCTTTCTTTTCTCCACTAAGTACACACTTCAGCTTCCTGGAATGTATCCCTGGGTGTGATTTTCTTAACAGCTACGATTTCTGTTTCCTTTGAGTGTTTTACAAAAATGAGAAAAGCAACTGAGCTATTAAGGTTTGCGTTTCAAGTTTTATTCTGTCTTGGATGATCCTTGTTTCCTGCAATCTTTGCCCTGTCAAAACCATGGGAACAGCACAATATTTACCTACCTGTCAAGTTAATTGGAAGGTGGGAAAGACCACGATATTAAGAGCAAAAGTGGTGTTATGAAGTTTTTTTCTTGTTATGATATAGAGCACTATTCACATGATATATAAAGGACAATAATGATCTCAATGTATAAGAGTGGGATGATTTGAACACTTTGGTAAAATTGCATTTGGGTGACCATTTTATATTAGAAAGACCTTTGTATATTAAACGGACCAATGATGATGTAATGAACAATTGATATACATATGATTTGAAATACTTAACCACTATATGGATTAATAATTAATAATGGAAAACTGTTTTTGGAACTCTGGATGATTGGTGACATTATGGTCAATTGAAAATATGAACGTATATTATAAATTAATGGGAATTCTTTGTTCTAATCTCCGCTTTTTCTCCTTAGAAATAGGTGATATTATAATACTTTAAAGACTTATTGTTATTTGATAGATAATTATGAATTCAAGGAAATAAGGATTGTTACAAATGAAAGAATATTAATGGTAATTTGAACTCATAATAGCAATAGCAGTTAGACTTATATACCGCTTCATAGGGCTTTCAGCCCTCTCTAAGCGGTTTACAGAGTCAGCATATCGCCCCCACAGTCTGGGTCCTCATTTCACCCACCTCGGAAGGATGGAAGGCTGAGTCAACCTTGAGCCGGTGAGATTAGAACTGCTGAACTGCAGATAACAGTCAGCTGAAGTGGCCTGCAGTACTGCACCCTAACCACTGCGCCACCTCGGCTCAATGACAGCGAAATATTCAGTTACGTTCAATGCAAACCAGTCATGTTATTCTTAATCTTAAGAATTGATGCACAAAACCTGTAACCAAACGACATACTTGATGAAATGGAGGAAAGTGGTTTTTTTTTTCTTGCTTTGTTTTGTATGTGTTGTTTTGTTTAAAAAGAATAAAAATATATATTTTTTAAAAAGGTGGATCTTCCATAAAACCAGAAATATGCTACTGCAGCCACTGTTAGGTATACATTTCCTGAAACAGCAAAGAACAGAAAATAAAGAAGCACTGCTAGGCTGGGCAGGGATTACTTCGCACTAACACAGAAAAGTTATCATGTTGGTGAAAGTGTCACCCTAGAACAAGGGTCGGCAATCTGTGGCTCTGGAGCCGCATGTGGCTCTTTCATCCCTCTGCTGCAGCTCCCTGTCGCTCAAAATACGCGTCACAACTGCCAATCTGCGACACGCGCCCAGCACTTGATTTATTGAGGTTTTTGACCCATCTTTTTTCCCCTCCGGAGTTCAACATGTTTTTGTTGCATGCAGAGATTTAAAAAATCATTTTCTCTGTAGCAGTTCATTGATTTCACAAATGCAACACGCTTTTTTTTATACATAGCATAAAGGTAAAAAAAAATTATATATGCAGTGCTATCTTCATTTTAGATGTCAACAGGGTTTTGTGGCTCCCGGTGCTTTCTTTTCTGTGGGAGATGGGTCCAAATGGCTCTTTGAGTGTTTAAGGTTGCTGACCCCTGGCCTAGAAGATATAGTTCACATCTCCACTTGGTTATCAACCTACCACCCCTACTACAGTCTGGACCCTTTATCTTAACAAATCTTGTTTAGAATAGAGTGGAGTGGAGTGGAGTGGAGTGGAGTGGAGTGGAGTGGAGTGGAGTGGAGTGGAGTGGAGTGGAGTAGAGTAGAGTAGAGTAGAGTAGAGTAGAGTAACATAACGTATAATAGAACAGAACAGAATTTTTTATTGGCCAAATGTGACTCACACACAAAAAATGTATCTCCAGTGCATAAGCCTCAGTGTACATACAAGCAACAAAATGATTATATAGCATAGATATAGCATATAGCATAGATCACCATGCCAAAATAAGTGCTTATAGCCAAGGCTGTGGTTTTCCCAGTTGCAATGGATGGCTGTGAATGTTGGACCATAAGAAAGGCTGAGCGCCAAAGAATGGAGGCCGTTGAACTCTGGCGCTGGAGAAGACTCCTGCGAGTCCCTTGGACTGAAAGGCAATCCAACCGGTCAGTCCTAGAGGAGATCAACCCTGACTGCTCTTTAGAAGTCCAGATCCTGAAGAGGAAACTCAAAGACTTTGGCCACCTAATGAGAAGGAAGAAGGACTCCCTGGAGAAGAGCTTCATGCTGGGAACGATGGAGGGCAAAAGAAGAAGGGGATGGCAGAGAAGGAGGTGGCTGGATGGAGTCACCAAAGCAGTTGGCGTGAGCTTCAATGGACTCCAGAGGATGGTAGAGGACAGGAAGAACTGGAGTCGGACACGACTTCGCAAGAGTAGAGTAACATAACGTATAATAGAACAGAACAGAATTCTTTATTGGCCAAATGTGATTTGCACACAAAGAATTTATTTCCAGTGCATAAGTTCTCAGTGTACATACAAGCAACAAAATGATAGGTCATATAACATAGATCATAGTTACAATCATTAATCATAAGACACCAAAACCAGAAGATGAGAAAGATTAGAAGACGAGAAGGATAATAGCCATGTAGCCTGTTACATTGGTAAATATTTAGGCCTAAAACAGTGCTGTAGGAATTAAGTGTTCAGCAGAATGGCATGGGCAGGCGGGGGGGGGGGGATATAGTAGAAGTAGTAATAGTAGTAGTAGTAGTAGTAGTAGTAGTACCAGTTAGACTTATATACCGCTTCATAGGGCTTTCAGCCCTCTCTAAGCGGTTTACAGAGTCAGCATATTGCCCCCAACAATCCGGGTCCTCATTTTACCCACCTCGAAAAGATGGAAGGCTAAGTCAACCCTGAGCCGGTGAGATTTGAACAGCCGAACTGTTGAACTGCAGTCAGCTGAAGTAGCCTGCAGTGCTGCATTTAACCACTGCGCCACCTCGGCTCTATATCTCTATCTCTGTTTTTAATCTGTAGTTACCATCCTACCACCACTTCATTCTGCCCTGCTAATCTTTACAAATCTTATAAGAACAGAATAGAATTAGGATAGCAATCTACCACAGTCTTGCACTGCTGTTCTTAACAAATCTTGTAGGATAGGATAGGACAGGATAGGATAGGATAGGATAGAATAAAATAGGACAGGACAGGACAGAATAGAATAGAGGTTACCAATCTACCACTGTCTGTATTGTTGATCTTAACAAATCTTGCAGAACTGTTGTATTGATCTTGTATTGTTGATCTTAACAAATCTTGCAGAACTGTTGTATTGATCTGCTAGATATCGTTGTGAGAAAAAGAAAGAAAAAAACCCTCAACACACTGAAATAGGATTGGTAACATGTCACTTGAGAACACAGCCCTTGTGGGAAGCCTCCATTGTCTTCAAAGACCTATGAGTCAAGGTTCTGCCAATCAACACAGCGGCTGTGTTTTATTAACTCAAGGCGAGGGTGAAGGGTGACAATTAACCCTGATGGGTCGAATGATTCTTACAGCGGCGGAAGCTAGGATAAAATGGTTTGCAGTCGGGATTTTCCCTTGAAAGTTTAAATCCCTGTATTTTTAAACAGCCGAGTTCAAGCCACAGCAAAGCAAAGCAAAATAAAGCAAAATTAAGCAAAGCACAGAATGTCTTAGCCTAACATTTAAATATAATCACTCTCCCCGGATTCTAACCTTCTAGGAGAAAGTGATGGGGCTTTAGATTTATTACTTATCTGATGGTTATCTTGCTTTTATTATTATTTTTTTATAAATATGAAGTTGTCTCATACTGCTTCTGCCTCCTATTTTCCCCATAACAACACCCCTGTAAGGTGGGTAGGGATGAGAAAGAATGGTTGGCCCAAATTTCATCCAGCTAGCTTTTATGGCTAAAGTGGGACTAGAACTCCCAGTCTCCTGGTGATTGGCCCAAAGTTATCCATATAGTTTTGCACCTAAGGCGGAACTAGAACTCATTGTCTCCTAGTTGATTGGCCCAAAGTCACCCAGCCGGCTTTCATGGCTAAGGTGGGACTAGAACTCCCAGTATCCTGGTGATTGGCCCAAAGTTACCTATCCGTTTTTGAGCCTAAGGCGGAACTAAAACTCATTGTCTCCTAGTGATTGGCCCAAAGTCACCCAGCCGGCTTTCATGGCTAAGGTGGGACTAGAACTCCCAGTCTCCTGGTGATGGGCCCAAAGTTACTCATCTGGTTTTGCACCTAAGGCAGAACTAGAACTCATTGTCTCCTAGTGGATTGGCCCAAAGTCACCCAGCCAGCTTTCACGGGTAGGGTGGGACTAGAACTCCCAGTCTCCTGGTGATTGGCCCAAAGTCACCTAACCAGTATTCATGCCTAAGGTAGGAGTAAAACTCACCATCTCCTGGTTCCTAGCCTGATGCCTTAACCCCTGGCAAATAAATAAATAAATAAATAAATAAATAAATAAATAAATAAATAAATAAATAAATAAATAAATAAATAAATAAATAAATAAATAAATAAATAAATAAATAAATAAATAAAAATAATTAAGCAACCTGAACAACAACAAACACTAAAGGACACCTTTTCTTTAGTTCTTACATCAAAAGAAAAGCAACTGGGCCGTTTCTACCCATCCTTGTCCAGGTATGAAACAGGTGGTTTTCTCTGTAGCACCCCAAGCCATGGTTTGTTTAACTATGGTTTAAATAAGCCCCAGTGGGCTGGGTTTGCCCAGCACCCTGGCCCACAGCCAGAGCTGGCACTTCAGAAGCGAAAGTCCCAGCCAAGCTGCTTAGCTCAAGGGCAAAAGAAGAAATGTCAACATCTTCCGTTTTCTCCCCCCCCCCTTCCCTCGACTCAGCCCAGCCCAGTCCCCAGCCCCCCCCCCTCCCCACTGGACTGCAAATGCAAAGGCTGATCGGAGGAAGCTCTTTGGAAAGAGGAAACATGCAAGGAAAAATAAGAAAGAAGAGAGAAAGGCCTTTTCTTACCTCCCTTTCCCCTCCCTTCATCTTTTTCCTTCCCTTCCATTCATCTCTTTTTCCTTCCCTTCCATTCATCTTTTTCCTTTCCTTTCCTTCATCTCTTTTTCCTTTCCTTCATCTCTTTTTCCTTTCCTTCCATTCATCCCGTTTTCCTTTCCTTTCCTTCATCTCTTTTTCCTTTCCTTCATCTCTTTTTCCTTTCCTTTCCTTCATCTCTTTTTCCTTTCCTTCATCTCTTTTTCCTTTCCTTCATCTCATTTTCCTTTCCTTCATCTCTTTTTCCTTTCCTTTCCTTCATCTCTTTTTCCTTTCCTTCATCTCATTTTCCTTACTTTCCTTTCCTTCATCTCTTTTTCCTTTCCTTCATCTCTTTTTCCTTTCCTTTCCTTCATCTCTTTTTCCTTTCCTTCATCTCTTTTTCCTTTCCTTCATCTCATTTTCCTTACTTTCCTTTCATTCATCTCTTTTTCCTTCCCTTCCCTTCATCTCTTTTTCTTTTCCTTCCCTTCATCTCTTTTTTCTTTAATTTTCTTTCCTTCCCCCTCTTTGTCTTTTTCCTTCCCTTTCCTTCATCTCTTTTTCCTTTTCTTTTCTTTCCTTCCTTCCTCCCTCCCTCCCTCCCTCCCTTCTTGTCTGTCTGTCTGTCTGTCTGTCTGTCTGTCTGTCTGTCTGTCTGTCTGTCTGTCTATCTATCTATCTATCTATCTATCTATCTATCTATCTATCTATCTATCTATCCCTTTCCCCCTTCTCTTCTTACCTTTCTCGCTCGAAGGAGAAAAGCGCGCAACCAAGGAAAGAAGAACCGTCCGCATGCAAACCCTTCTCCGGGGAAAGGAAGGGCTTGCCAGGCGTCGCAAGGCGCATCTCGCTCAGGTTTCCACTGCGTGCCCTGCCCACCGCCGCTCCGCCTCCGGCCAGCGCATCCCACTCGCGGCTGGCAGTTCCATGCCCCAGAGTTTCCACGCCAAACGAGGTCCGAGAAAAACTCCGGGCTGCCTGCCTGCCTGCCTACCTGGCAGGTTCTCCAGCTGCAAACGCCTGGAGACGTATTTGGGGCGGGGGGGGGAGCGAGAGGAGGCGCCTTGATCCCCCTTTTTCAAAATCTGGGACTGACGGGAGGGGGGGGGGGCTTTAATCCGGATTTTCCCTTAAGGGTTAAATCCCAGTTTTTTGTTTTTTTAAACTCTTTCTTTCCTTGTTTGTGCTTAGCCGTGAAAAGACATTTTCTGCATGTTTAGCTCTGCCTGTGGAGGAAGTCAGTGGGAAATGCGTGTGTGTGTGTGGGGGGGGCTGATCCCACTGCAAACACGCCGGCGGATTCCTCCTGAATGTACTTTATTGCACGTGGATTGGAGGGGGGGGGCTGGAAGGAGCAACGAGTGGCCATGAGGGGGCAGCAAAGAGCAGGCAGCCCCCCCACGGGGTGTGTGTGTCATCGGGAGCTTTATATGTTAACATTTGAAGAAGGGGTTGAACACTTAACAGGAGCTTAATATGCAGAATATAGAGAGGGGGGAAAGAATAAAACAAAGCTAGATGTGTAGAAGGAAAAGAAGGGACTTCAGACTTCCTTTTACAGCGCTTAAAAGTATACATGTAAAGTTTTTGTTAGTTGCGAAGTCATCGCAACCCCATGGAAAATGTTCCTCCAGGCCTTCCTGTCATCTACCATCCTTTGGAGTCCATCTAAGCTCACTGCTTTGGTGACTCCATCCAGCCACCTCATTCTCTACCGTCCCATTCTTTTTTAGCCCTCAATCTTTCCCAGCATGAGGCTCTTCTCCAGGGAGTCCTTCCTTCTCCTTAGGTGGCCAAAGTCTTTGAGTTTCCTCTTCAGGATCTGGCCTTCTAAAGAACAGGAAATGTAAAGGATCCCCCCTAGGTATTTAAGAAATGTATAGCAGGGAATATATGTAGTTCGTGGTTGAATTGAGGCATCCTTGGTACTCTCTAAACTTGGTGGTTTTCTTGCAAATGTTACATTAACAACCTCATCAGTGCTGCAGGGCATAATAACATAATGCAACCCTCCTTCCTTTATAGCACTGATGAGGTTACCTAGTTTGGTAATGAAACATCTGCAAGAAAACCACCAACAGAAGCAGGAGTAGGAAATGACCAGGCTAAATCTGAGGGAGGGGTCAAACGTGTCATTAGTCTTGAGTCCTTTCGTACCCACAAAATATCTAAATCCATCCCTCCTTGAATTCCATGGACTCTTATCTATCTCCTATTTGCTTTGACCATTAGCAGTTCAGATTCTTGTAGTAAAGGTAAAAGTTCCCCTCGCACATATGTGCTAGTCGACTAGTTCCCGACTCTAGAGGGCGGTGCTCATTTCAGTTTCAAAGCCGAAGAGCCAGCGCTGTCCAAAAACATCTCCATGGTCATGTGGCTGGCATGACTGAACACGGAAGGTGCACAGAACGCTGTTCCCTTCCCACCAAAGGCGGTTCCTATTTTTCTACTTGCATTTTTACGTGCTTTTGAACTGCTAGTTTGGCAGAAGCTGGGACAAGTAACGTGTATATGAAGTGCCTGGGCTCCTTATTTGCCACGCTTGATGCCAAGGAATCCAAAATATTTTAGAAAATATTTGTGGGTTCGAAACTGGTGAAAAAAAATGTTGTGGCACAAAATCCAGAACTAAATTTTAGGTGGAAGTGTTGTTCTCAATGAGTAAGGTGACCAGATTTTCAGATTGGCAAAGAGGGACGCCCTTGACCCGGGGCAGGGGGGGGGGGGGGGGGCTTGATTAAAAAAAAATTTTTTTGTCAAAAGGTCACCCCAGGACACTGAAACCAGCATAAATATGAATCTGTTGCCAAACAAAATTTTGATCACATGACCATGAGGATGCTGCAACGGTCGCTAAGTGTGAAAAATGGTCGCAACGGTCGCTAAGTGTGAAAAATGGTCATCAGTCACTTTTTTCAATGCCATTGTATCTTCCTGATTATTAAAAGTGCAAATTCACTCAGTGTCAATCATGACTCCTGAGTCCATTTCAAAGTATTGTGCATAGAAATTTTAAAAATGGCTTGTTTCAATTTATTTTGGATAGAATCTTTTTTTAAATAGTCTAAGACAATTTAAAAAAAGAATCAACACAGAATACCACCATTTTAAAAAATCATATGCACAATAAATAAAATATTATTTTAAAATACATTAAAAAAATAAAAGAAAAAACCCGGCTCACTTACCAGCAGGCAGGCAGAGTCAGCAGATCTTCGTAGCGATGGATGGAAGCACACAGGGAGCCTATATGAGGGATCTCGATTTGCTGACTGCAAATTCTAGTTCCTGTCCATAAACCACTGCCTGTCTTGTCCAAGCCACTATTTTGCATTTGTTTTGTCGTCAAGAAAAACATCACGTCCCTAAAGTCACAAAGAGTTGAGCTCAGCTTGGGGAAAACCTCCCTGATTTGGTGGATCTCAGCATTTTAGTGGCTGGGTGCACACAGCCGCTTCGGATCTGAAGTTATTGGCTTGCTTTGGCCCAAGGGTGGCTCGGTGGCTTAAGATGCTGAGCTGGTCGATCAGAACGGTCGGCAGTTCAGCGGTTCGAATCCCTAGCGCCGCGTAACGGAGTGAGCTCCCGTGACTTGTCCCAGCTTCTGCCAACCTAGCAGTTTGAAAGCACGTAAAAAAGGCAAGTAGAAAAATAGGAAGCACCTTTGGTGGGGAGATAACAGCGTTCCATGAGCCTTTGGCATTGAGTCATGCCGGCCACATGACCACAGAGACGTCTTCGGACAGCGCTGGCTCTTTGGCTTTGAAAAGGAGATGAGCACCGCCTCGTAGAGTCGAGAATGACTGGCACATATGTATGAACCTAGGTGAACCTTGCCAACATAGGTTACAACCATTTTGCTGTTGTACATATTTTTTTCAACCTCTCCCCAATGTCAGCTTCTTCAAAAAGATAATAGCATAGCCTTTATTGTCATTCTTCATCATGTATACAAATCGGTTATATCAGGGTTACCTTGCCAACCTTTGGAATGTTAAATCTTTCAAGGCCTTTGAAATGTTGTTGGAGAGGATAAATGTTTTGCGGTTTCTATGAAGCCATGTTGGGGTTATTTTAAATCAGGAAAGTGATGTTTTTGCACCCGAGAGGAACTTCGTACATTAGCAGAAATAGCTTTCCTTGACTTGGGGCATTCCAGATGTGAGTGCAGCTGCCAGGCAACTGCAGACTGTCTGTTGTGGGCCAGCAGTGGGAGCTTGGAGATTCAGACAGTGAGGAGGTTGGGGAGGAAGATGGGCCGGTCCTGGAGTCTGGGGAAGGCTCTGATGAGGGCTCTGTGTCGGAGGCAGAGATGGGGCCAGGGCTGTATGCCAGTTATCAGCTGCCTTCAGAGTGAGGCAGACAAACAGCTGGAGCCTGTTCCCAGTGTGCGCATGCGCAGAGTTGCCAGATGAAGGGAACAGATGAAAATCAGGGGTCGACTTGGGAGTAAGGCCACAGGTGGACGATGAATGGCCCCTCCCAGAGGAAATAAAAGAGGAGCGAAAGGGGAGTGGAGTTTGCAGGAGGCAATTAGTTCATTCCTGCATTCTGGCCAAGTATTGCAGCATCTGAAAGATATCGGCCTGGTCACTCTCCATGCGTGATAACGGTTGGTAATTGTGAACTATCTTGAAAGACTGTGGGTCGGGACTTTGCTGGAGAGGAATTCACTGTGAATGAAATAAAAGGGGTTTATTGGGACGAGGACTCGGCTTCGTGCCGCTGGGGAAGACTAGCTCAGAACACTGTCATTCATCTTCGGTGGAGGGCATGAGTAGGGAATATATCATGGGAATGGGTTGAGTTAAATATCTCAGTGGTGATTCCTGTAGGTAGAACATAGAAGCATAGGGTTGGAAGGGGACTTAGAGATCATCTAGTTCTGAATCCAACCTCCTGCTCAAGCAGGAGTTCCTCTACATTTTGGACAAATGGTTGTCCAATCTCTGAATCGTCTCGGGATGTAAAGCTGCCTTTCCATGTAAAGCTGCCATTTGCAATTGACACATGGGGATTTGGTCAATGGTGGAAGCTTCTGAATTCTTTGGCTCCTGGTTTAAGCCATGCAGTTTGTAGGCTCTTGTTTCAAATATAGATGCAGGGATTATTACCTGCCTCTTGGAGACGAAGCAAAATGCAAGTGTTAGTCTAGCTGGAATTCTCCGCATGGAATGGGGAAGAAGGCATCACCGCCTCTCTGTCTCCAACAGCAAAATGTCTTCTGCCATACTTGACTGTAGCACCAACCACTTTTCCCTTCTGTGAACTTGGGATTTATTTATTTATTTATTATTTTCTTTCTTTTTCTCTTTCTTTCTTTCTCTTTCTTTCTTCCTTCCTTTCTTTCTCTCTCTTTCTTAGCTTCCTTCCTTTCTCTCACTTTTTCATTCTCCTTTCCTTTCTTCTTTCCCCTCTTTTTCTTCCTTCATCTTCCTTCCCTTCAATGCCCCTCACTTTTTTCTTCTTTTCTTCTTTCTTTCTTTCTTTTTCTTTCTTTCTTTCTTTCTTTTCCTCCCTTCCTTCCTTTCTCTCTTTTTCTTCTTTCTCCTTTTCTTTTCTTTCCTTTCTTCTTTCCCCTCTTCTTTTCTTCCTTCATCTTCCTTCCCTTCCCTGCCCCTCACTTTTTCCTTCCTTCCTTCCCTCTCTCTCTCTCTCTCTCTCTCCCCTTTCCTCTCTTCTCTTTTCTTCCTTCCCTTCCCTGCCCCTCTCCCTCCCTCCCCCCTCTCTCCCCCTCCTTCTCCCTCCCTCCCTCCCTCTCTCTCTCTCTCTCTCTCTCTCTCACACACACACACACACACACACACACACACACACACACACACACACTGGAAGGCCCCAAGGGCCTAGAGCAAAGAAGGGTGAGTCAGACACTTTGCTAGGCATACAACTTTTAATCAGAGCAGGAAGGAAATGCTGCTAAACGGATTTTGAAGGAGCTGCTGGGGAGGGAGAGAGCCGAAAGACCAGCTGAGCTCCTGCAGAAACCCAGCACAGAAGCTTCAAAGAAGCGGGGGGGGGGGGGGATGAATGGGAAAAGGGACAACTCAAAGCCCTCACTGGCTGCAATTGGGCTGTAAATCTTCCAGCTCTTGCTGCCACCACCATCACAGTCTCCCCATCCCGATCTTTTCCCCCAAACCTTGTGAGAGCCAGAAAGATGCAAGTGGGGGGAGGGATTTATCTTGGGGGGAGGTGTTAGGAAAGCACCCCACGATGTAGGAGACACTGTTGGGGGACCCAGCCAGGCGTTCAGTCTGCAGCTGTGGAAACAGAAGAAGGAGCAAAGCATTGAAGGAGCTCTCATCAAGTTAGAAAAACTCTCAGGCAAAGGTCGGACTAAGCGTAGTACACAATATTATCTGCTACAACGTCCTACCCGTCAATGACTACTTCAGCTTCAACCACAACAATGCAAGAGCACACAATAGATACAAACTCAAAGTAAACCACTCCAAACTCGATTGCAGAAAATACAACTTCAGCAACAGAGCGGTTAACGCCTGGAATGCTCTACCTGACTCTGTGGTTTCTTCCCCAAACCCCCAAAACTCTAACTTTAGACTGTCTATTGTGGATCTCACCCCATTCCTAAGAGGTCCGTAAAGAGGGTGTGCATAGGCACACCAGCGTGCCTTCCGTCCCTGTCCTAATGTTCCTTTTTATTCCTATCCATTTCATGTGTTCAAAGTCATGTTGATACTTATATTTGTGATCTAACACATGCTTGACGAAATAAATAAAATTAAAAATAAACGAAGCTGAACAGTTGTGCCAATGATACATTCTGTAGGGGGTGGGAAGGGGAAGACAGAAAAATCCCCCCTTTAGAAAAAAAACAGGAAGTCCCTTTTTCTATTAAGGAAGTAGGCGTAGCAAGTCTCCTGTTCCAGCTGGGAGAGGAAAAAGCAGAATATTCTTTGGAGATTGAATGAATGGGAAGTGATAACCCGTCAGGCTTGTGAGAATGGCCACTGGGGAATTTAACAGACTAACAGGGATGGAAGGGACCTTGAAGGCCTTCTAGTCCAACCCTCTGCTCAGGCAGGAAACTCTAGTCTATACCATTTCAGACAAATATTTGTTCAATCTCTTCTTAGAAACTTCCAGAGTTGGAGCACTCACAACTCCTGGAGTCAAATCATTCCACTCATTCTCACTGTCGGGAAATTTCTCCTTTAGTTCTAAGTTGCTTCTCTCCTTGATTAGTTTCCACCAACTGCTTCTTGTTCTACCCTCAGGTGCCTTGGAGAATAGTTTGACTCCCTCTTCTTTGTGGCAACCCCTGAAATATTGGAAGACTGCTATCATGTCTCCCTGTTGTGGCCCAGCAGGAGCCGTTGGAGCTGCCACCAGACTCCGACAGCGAGGGGCCCTATGAGTCAGCTCTGGAGGATGTGGAGGACCCTGGATAGGGTTCTGACTCCGAGCAGGGCGCAGAGAGACTGGTTGGCCACCAGGTGGCACCTGAGCCTTGGGCCAGTGGGGAGGAGACAAGGGAGAGTGATCCAGAAGCCAGCAGTGAGTTGTTCCTGGATGCACGCCATCAAAGAGATATGAGGTGTCAGGAACAATTATGCAATTACAGGAGGTAATTGTGCTCAGCTGGTGGTCATTAGGCTCCTCTCCAGACTATATAAAAGACTGCTGGTGCACACGGGTCTCTTGCAGAAGTCAACGCAGGATTGAATGTCGGAGGACAATACTGGGAGCTTGGCAGGCTGGATTGCTGCCAAGCCTTATCTGTGTTTATTGCTGCCTGAGTTTGTCTGAGTTGCTGCCAAGATCCTTATCTATTTGTTTATTTGGCTTTCAGCCACCAAGATTCTGGTCTTGCTATTAAGGGACATTCTAATTAAGCTTGTCTCGGCTTTCGTTACTGGACGGAGGAGGGGGTCAGAACACTCCCCTAGTCCTTCTCTTCGTTATGACTAAGGCAAAGATGAAGGTTCCCTTTGCACATATGTGCTAGTCCCATGATGGCCAACCTATGGCATGCGTGCCACAGGGCATGCAAGGCATTGCCCTGTCAGCTGACTTTGGCCTTCATTTTGGGGCGTTTTTTGCCCTCCAGAGGCTTCCCTGAATGAGAGGAGATGGGTGATAGGAACGATGAGAAGACTCATAGTAATGGTAGCCAAGTGATCATCAGATGTCCTGGGTGTGTCAAACCGCCAAGCTCTTGCAACTCAAACCAAGTCATATGAAATTGCACTGTTTCTTTTCTGAGGCAACAGCGGTGGAAATCTTGCAAAATTTGCAGACCTTGTGAAATGCTAACAAATCCTGAGATTTCTACACGAATTACCCATTGAAATCACATGCCTCCTCTGTCTTGAAAAGAAGAAACAACCAAAGGAATATTAACATAGAAGATCCTCTAGGTTCCAATCCCATCTCTGCCAGACGTTATCCTTTTTATCGGTGCATTTATCTTCCTTTTGGTATACAGGCAGTCCTCGACTTACAACAGTTCATTTAGTGGCCATTCTAAATTATAACGCCCCAAAGTGACTTATGACCATTTTTCACACTTACGACCGTTGCAACCTCCTCCAGGATCCCACGATCCAAATTCAGACGCTTGCCAAATGGTTCATATTTATGACGGGGCACAATGTCCCAGAGTATCACACGATCCCCTTTTGCGACCTTCGGACAAGCCATATCGATGGGGAAGCCCAGATTCACTTAACTTACTTTCTTCACGGCTGCTGTCCTAACTTTGAACGGACACTAAAAGAATGGCCGTAACTCGAGGACAACCTAGGCTGGTTGTCAAGCATTGTGTTTGTCAAGGATGTGAATTCTGCTCATGCGGCCATGGGGATTCTGCGATGGTCATAAGCGAAGGACCAGTTGTAAATCGCTTTTTCTTGTCCAGTTGGAATGTTGTCGCTAAGCAAGTGCTTGTAACTCAAGGACTACCAGTAGGAAGGAAAGCTGCCGGGGTGGGGGTGCGGAGCATGGAAAAGTATAATAGAAAACACCTTTGAGAAAATCACTGTTTGGGGGGGTTTGCACATAAAAAAAAAATTCTTATGGACATTGCAGCAGCACAGAACTTTGCCACTGCATACGTGGTAACCGGGTTAGTATTCTGGAGGAGAAAGCCTAGATAAAAATTGTCTGCCCTCCCTGGCAATCTCTCTAATAAGGGATGAATATGTGCAGACCTACAAGCTCTGTATAACTCGCAGTGTAATAGAACATGTGAATTACCTTCCACTTCTCAGGTTTGATGCTGATACCTTATTCTACGGCACCAAAAGCAGTCAGAAACCAATGCCTTATTTTCCTTTTCCCCCTTCCTTTCCCCCCAGCCTTCTCTTCCCCTTCCCTAATTTCCTTCCTATTTACTTTTGCATTTTCTTTGCACGCTATATTATAAATTAATAAGCCATTAGAGATCAGAGAGCATTATACAAAAGATAGAAAAACCTACTCACCAGTCACTCTAAGTCTAGAATTTGCCAGTGGTTTCAAATCTGCAAGAGGAAAATTAAAAAAAATAAAAAATAGGAAGGGAAATGAAACAAAAAATTCTTACTGGATGCTGGATTAATTAGGCTGTCCAATCCCTTCTTAAAAACTTCTAGTGATGTTATGATACAAGTTAACTGGGGAATTCTGGGAATCCACAGAATACATTGTCTGAAAAAGTATAAGTATCCTCTGCGAGCTGCACTGACTACCTGTCGACCTCCGGATACGCTTCAAGGTGCTACTTACCACCCATAAAGCCCTCCATGGTAGTGGATCTGGGTACTTGAGAGACCGCCTACTGCCAATCACCTCCACACGACCTATTAGATCTCATCGATTAGGCCTCCTCCGAGGTCCATCCGCTGGTCAATGCCGACTGGCAACCATGCGGAGGAGAGCCTTCTCGGTGGTAGCTCCGACCCAATGGAACGATCTCCCCGTGGAGATTCGTACCCTCACCACCCTCCAGACCTTCCGCACAGCCCTCACAATCTGGCTATCTTGTCAGGCCTGGGGCTAAAGATTGTAACCCGCCCGAATGGTATGAATGTTGTGTTTTAACCATGTATTGTTTTATATGTAAAAGTCTGTTTTCCCCCCTTCCTTTGGATTGTGAGCCACCCTGAGTCCCCCCAGGGAAAAGGGCGGCATATAAATAAACCTCTAATCTAATCTAATCTATAAGGTTTCCTGCCTAAGCAGGGTGGTTGGACTAGAAGACCTCCAAGGTCTCTTCCAACTTTGTTATTCTGTTAATGCTCCAAGCCATGTGGACAGGCTACGGTTATAAGCAGATGGACGTTCTCTCTAATAAACCAAGATCCTTCCTGTGATTCTTCTGCTCCCTATTTCCCTTACCACTCGTGATGCCACTTGGGAACTGGCGGCAGTGGTCGCTTCCTCACATACACTTCGGTGTCAGCAGTCTCCTGCACGGCTTGCTCTGCAGGACAATGGAGGGGAGAAAAAAACCCAAATCAAAGAGGTTAATTAATTCACACTCCGCCATATCAATAACACAAGATCCACAGGTTAACACTCTACATCCCAACTGCTAACCTGCGCAGAAAGAAAAATGCTCGCAAAGCATTGGATATTTTTTGACATAAAGGGCACCAAAAACATTTCACATGTACGTATTTCACAAATATTTCGCAGGAGAAGCAGTTTGGTGGTGTGGATAAGGCACTAGCTAGCAACCAGGAGATGGTGAGTTCTAGTCCTACCTTCTAGTCCAGCGGCGAAAGTCGCCTGGGTGACTTTGGGCCAATCACTAGGAAGCAGTGAGTTCTAGTCCTGCCTTAGACACGAAAGTCGGACAGGTGACTTTGGGCCAATCACCAGGAGACAGTGAGTTCTAGTCCTGCCTTAGGCATGAAAGCTCACTGGGTGACTTTGGGCCAATCACCAGGAGATGGTGAGTTCTAGTCCTGCCTTAGTCACGAAAGCCGGCTGGGTGGCTTTGGGCCAATCACCAGGAGATGGAGAGTTCTAGTCCTGCCTTAGTCACGAAAGCCGGCTGGGTGGCTTTGGGCCAATCACCATGAGACGGAGAGTTCTAGTCCTGCCTTAGTCACGAAAGCCAGCTGGGTGGCTTTGGGCCAGTCAGAGGTGGTATTTGCCGGTTCTCCAATCTACTCAAAATTTCTGCTACCGGTTCTCCAGAACTGGCCAAAACCTGCTAAATACCACCTCTGGACTACACCATGTTATTCTAGTTCAATTTTTTTAAATCTATAGTCTGTTCACATATATTGGAATAACATATATAGCCTGTTCATTATTTATTAGAATAACATAATAGAAAGACCTCTTTTTAAATTCTTTTCATTATATTACTCAAATGAATACTGCATTCCTTCTATTATGAGGCACACTCAAGAAACCATGTCCATAACAATGATGGGAAAGTTTACACCATTTTTAAAAACAAGTGGTCTTTTTTTTTCATGTGAAGAAAAACCAGGAAGTGGCGGACAAAAGTTCAATCAGAATGAAAAATTAGTGATTGTGGAACAAACATGTTGCTGATTAACATCCTTCTCAAAATTGATGGATCCAGTGGGCGGTTAACCAAGGTCACTGTTGAGAATGGCCTTGAGATTAAGGAGGGGACAAAATATCACTGGTTATTTACACCAGATCAGCATGAGCAAATGTATTAGTAGGTAGATTTAAATTCTGGTTAATCCTGTAAATCATTTATAAGGAGAATTGGGGCATCCAGGAAATCGTAATAAGAAGGTAGCTCAACTCGTGCATGCTTGCTGTGTGTTTAAAGGTTTGCTGAGTCTCACAAATGCACCTTGTTTCAATATAACCCACTCCTGAATCCAGGATAGGAGATTTGTTTAATACATACTGCAATTTTCAGAGTATAAGATGCTCCGGAGTATAAGACAGAGCTTAGTTTTTGGGGAGGAAATAAGAAAATAAATATTCTGCCTCTGCCTACCAGCATCCATGGTATACGTCTGGCTAGCATCCTGTCAGTGTGTGAGAGAGTTGAGGGCTGTTTGGAAACAAACAGTATTTGCTGTGTGGGCAACAAGGAAGGAGACAGCAAGGAGCCTGGGCGTGGCTTCTTTTGTACTAAAGCTGCGTGCTGTGCTGATATCTAAAACTAAAACTGAAAGTGAAACTCCTCTGCTGAACTACCATGTTGGAAAACCTGCTTTTGATATTGTATATTTACTTAATGTGTTATATTATATATAAAGAGAAGGTATTGAATCCTGCTGAATCAGTTAGTTGTGTGTGCTTTCTGGAGTCTGTGATTGCTGCTGCAAATTCTGACACCTCCTTGCAGCAAATAGCAAACAGCCAGGTCAGCTTCAGCACATTATTGCAGCCTGATTCAGCATGAGCAGCTGATTGGCGGGTGGATCGGCCTCCTGGAATACCCCCAATCAGCTGTTCTAGGCTGCAGGGATTGCAACAGACCATCGCCTTCTCTGTGCCTTGCGTTTTTGACTACATTTGGTGTATAAGATGCACCCAAATTTTCACCCCCTGAGGGAGAGAAAAAGTGTGTGATACTCCAGAAAATAGCAATAGCAATAGCAGTTATACCGCTTCATAGGGCTTTCAGCCCTCTCTAAGCGGTTTACAGAGTCAGCATATTGCCCCCAACAACAATCCGGGTCCTTATTTTACCCACCTCGGAAGGATGGAAGGCTGAGTCAACCCTGAGCCGGTGAGATTTGAACAGCCGAACTGCTGAACTGCAGTCAGCTGAAGTAGCCTGCAGTGCTGCATTTAACCACTGCACCACCTTGGCTCAATGAAAATATGCTAAATACATTTTGTTTTCTCAACCAGATGCAGTTTCCAGATGCGATGGCTTCCCCATAACATAATCCAACATTGGTTATGCAGTTGAACTCCCCCACATCTGGAAAACTGGGGAAAATAGCACAAACATCACTCTTTCCCCCAATTCCAGTGACTTTTCGCCTTCTCTTGGATTTTGAGTCCCACCTTCCTAGCCAGAAGTGGCTGAGAATGGTATTAGAGTCCAAAAATAGGAGCGCGCCAAGACATGCAAACACACTCAACGATTCTTTGATGACCCATGAAATTTGGGAGGCCAACAAGGACTCACCAATCTCATCCAAGATGTTCTGCTGAGCAGTATGGTGAGCTTTCTCCTATTTAAGAAACAGAGAAGGTGGGGAGAGAGAGAAAAAAGACACACATGAGTTGGAAGCATTAGAACATAGAATCATAGAGCTGAAAGAGACCTTGGAGGTCTTCTAGTCCAGAGGTCGGCAAACGTAAACACTCAAAGAGCCATTTGGACCCGTTTCCTCAGAAAACACCGGAAGCCACAAAGGTCCTAACTGGAAGCCCCCTGTTCAATTCTGGAGCTGACAGGAAGTTCAGTTCCCCCACATCATAGAGTCTCCTCCTAGCACGGCGTACGTTTTCCTCTACCTGTCATAACCGCAAACCTATCAATTGTGGAGATAACTGGAATATAGCAATAGCAGTAGCAATAGCAGTTAGACTTATATACTGCTTCATAGGGCTTTCAGCCCTCTCTAAGCGGTTTACAGAGTCAGCATATCGCCCCCAACAATCCAGGTCCTCATTTCACCCACCTCGGAAGGATGGAAGGCTGAGTCAACCTTGAGCCGGTGAGATTAGAACCGCTGAACTGCAGATAACAGTCAGCTGAAGTGGCCTGCAGTACTGCACCCTAACCACTGCGCCACCTCGACTCTCCTTGCCATAGAGTCTTCTCCTGGCGCCCTGTGCTTCTCTCCCCCCCCCACACCGGAAGCTCCTCTCAAAATTGTGGTGCCGACCAGTGACAGAGCCGCAGCAGAGGGAGGAAAGAGCCACATGCGGCTCCAGAGCCGCAGTTTGCTGACCCCCTGTTCTATTCCAACTGCCTGCTCAAGGCAGGAATCAAGTTCCAGTCAAATGGCTATCGAGTCTATTTTTGAAAACCTCCAATGATGGAGCATCCACAACTCCAAGAGACAAGCTATTCCATTGATTAATTGTTCTTACTGTCAGAAATTTTATCCTGACTTCTAGGCTGGATGTCTCTTTAACAAGCTTCTACCTATACTTTCCTCTACACTAGGCTGCCAACAGGAGGAACTTTCAACCAACACAAACAGCAACTGAAATGTTGTTCATCAGAGTCCCATATTTCTGCAGAGCATCAAGTTTGGGAAAAACTGGTTTAGATTTTCTGAGATGGCTAGGTTTTTTCCCCCCTCTTATTTTTTTTTTTAGCAGATTTTTTTAAAATTATTTTTTCCCTTCTACAACACCTTACAGTCATTACATCAACATTGTTATGTCATCATACCTGTACATGTATATAATATTTCGCTTCTATATTTACACACTTTATACACAGTTCTATATATATTTATATAGAAATATAAATATTGGCTTAATTAATGTTATTCTTGTTTTGCAGCCATTTGTACCAATTGTTCCAAATTTCATAATATTCCGACTCTTCTTTATCTTTTAATTTCAGTGTTAATTTGTCCATCTTTGCACATTCCAAAGTTTTTTTTTATCACTAAATCGTCCGAGGGGGTATTATTTTGTTTCCAGCATTGGGCAAATGCTATTCTAGCTGTAGTTGGCAGATGTGCTAATATGTACTTAATTTTCTTTGTATATTTCCCTTTGATTATTCCCAGTAGAAAGATTTCGGGTTTGTATTTTATCTGTTCTCCTGTAATTTCTTGCACCCATTTCCAAATTTTTGTCCAATATTTTTGTGTTTGTTTTGTGTTTTTCCCCCCTCTTCTAATCATGGCTTCTGAACTGAACTTCTTCAGACTTCACCCTTCCTGTTGCAATTATTATTATTATTTATAAATTTTTCTTAAATATACATAAGTGTTAAATGTATGGGGATGTGGTGGCTCAGTGGCTAAGACGCTGAGCTTGTCAATCAGAAAGGTTGCCAGTTCGGCGGTTCGAATCCCTAACGCCGAGTAAGGGAGTGAGCTCCCGTTACTTGCTCCAGCTTCTGCCAACCTAGCAATTCGAAAGCATGTAAAAATGCAAGTAGAAAAATAGGGACCACTTTGGTGAGAAGGAAGGTAACAGCGCTCCATGCACCTTCGGCGTTTAGTCATGACGGCCACATGACCACGGAGACATCTTCAGACAGCGCTGGCTCTTCGGCTTTGAAACGGAGATGAGCACCGCCCCTTAGAGTCAGGAATAACTAGCAAAGATGTGCAAGGGAACCTTTACCTTTAATGTATAGTATATTTTCTGGGTCCATTTGTTTATACAACATAAAATGGTATCATAGTAACCGTAATTATAATAGTATTAATCATAATAGTAGCAAACATTGACTTGTTTATAATACCAATCTTTCATCCTTTATACATCTTTCCCCCTCTAAGTGCTACCTCTTTTATCTAATCACTGATAAAACAGATGCCATATTGAAAAATATTGTTTCTTCCTTATCTTTTAGCTTTAGTGTCAATCTGTCCATCTCCGCACAATCTAGTATTTTTTTTAAATTATATTTTCATCAGCCTCCCTGTTGAAGTTATGAAAAGGAGAGGAAAAAAAAAAAAAGAGGTGGTAAGCATTTTGGTTTCCTAAAAGCCTCTTCGGTGCTAAATACGTTAGAGTGACTCCGGTTTGACCCACTTCAGGTTGGGCATCTTAAAGGCATGGGTGGCATGCTGGTTGAATATCGGATCGGCCTGCAGGAGGGCAGCCCAAGATTCTTGCAGAAGGTTAACTGAAATTTAATCGTAGCCAATGAACTGCCCTCTGCTAGATAGACCTCTTCATTTATGCTCTCCCATTTATCTATCATGAAGTTTCCAGGGAAATTGAGAAATAGAGAGATCTTTTACGGAGAACAACCCATATTTAAATGGTAGACAATCATTTAAATAGGAGCCAGCCGTGTGCAGCAGCTGCCAAAAAAGCCAACACAGTTCTAGGCTGCATAGACAGAGGAATAGAATCTCGTGAAGGGTTAATACCACTTTATAATGCCTTGGTAAGGCCACACTTGGAATACTGCATTCAGTTTTGGTTGCCATGATGTCAAAAAGATATCGAGAATCTAGAAAGAGTGCAGAGAAGAGCAAGAAAGAGGATTAGGGGACTGGAGGCTAAAACGTATGAAGAATGGTTGCAGGAACTGGGTATGTCTAGTTGAATGAAAAGAAGGACTAGGGGAGACATGATAGCAGTCTTCCAATATCTCAGGGGCTGCCCCAAAGAAGAGGGAGTCAAACTATTCTCCAAAGTACCTGAAGGCAGGACAAGAAGCAATGGGTGGAAACTAATAAAGGAGAGGAGCAACTTAGAACTAAGGAGGAATTTCCTGACAGTGAGAACAATTAATCAGTGGAACAACTTGCCTCCAACAGTTATGAATGCTCCAACATTGTGAGTTTTTAAGAAGATGTTGGATAGCCATTTGTCTGAAGTGGTGTAGAGTTTCCTGCCTAAGCAGGGGGTTGGACTAGTCACTAGAAGATCTCCAAGGTCCCTTCCAACTGTTATTCTATTCAGTCAGAATGGTAACTAGTCCATGGGAAAAGTGGGTATAAAATACAGGATAGATACAGGTAGTTTTTGGATGAGTAAATAGAGGCACTCAGAGCTGGAATACTGGAAGCAGAAGGAATTATTAAATCAATGTAGCACCATTTCTGCAAACATTATTATCCCCTTCAAAAAGGTGTCACCAAGAATCATGGTGGAGCAGTGGTTAGTGCGCAGTACTGCAGGCTACTTATGCTGACTGCCGGCTGACTGCAATTTGGCTGTTCGAATCTCACCAGGCTCAAGGCTGGACTCAGCCTTCCATCCTTCCGAGGTGGGTAAAATGAGGACCCAGATTGTTCCGGGAAATATACTGACTCTGTAAACCGCTTAGAGAGGGCTGGAAAGCACTGTGAAGCGGGATATAGTCTAAGTGCTATTCCTTCCTTCCTTCCTTCCTTCCTTCCTTCCTTCCTTCCTTCCTTTCCTTCCATCCATCCATCCATGCACAGTGGTTAGAATGCAGTATTGTAAGCTAACTCTCCTGACCACTAGCAGTTCGATCCGGAATGGCTCAAGGTTGACTCAGCCTTCCATCCTTCTGAGGTGGGTAAAATGAGGACCCAGATTGTTCAGGGAAATCTGTAAACCACTTAAGAGAGGGCTGTAAAGCACTATGAAGCAGCATATAAGTCTAAATGCCATTGCTATTGCTAAGTGACAAGTGAGGTTCTAATTGGAGTAAAAGAGGTTACTCTTCAGAAGGTTAAGAAAGAACTCTACCCTACTGTAAATACGCCTCCATTTTCCTCTTGTTGGAAATATATTATCCGACAATGGGCTAATGTTTATTGGTAATGAAACAGCACAAGAGACCAAAAGGAAGAATTCGATAGTGCAAACATTCAGTTATACCACCCCAAAACAAGTGCTTTATGTTCATTTTTATTAAACCCTAGAAACATGATTTTTTTGATTAAAAATAATAATAATCCGGCTTAGAAGAACACTGCTTGTCCTATGGTTGAACTCTAAAATGCATCCCTGACCTTCATTCCACACATAAATGCCCTAGAGGTATTTTTAAGGAGAGTGGAAAGCCATTTGCCTGAAATGCTAGTATAGGGTTTCCTGATTGAGCAGGGGGTTGGACTAAAGGACCTCCAAGTCCCTTCCAACTCTGTTATTTGTTCTGTTCATAAATCGGATTAAAGGAGCAGATATTTCCATCATAAACAAAGAAACACAAGCCCATTTATATGGGAAAAAATGCTTCCCCTCTATAGTTTGGAATTTCTGGATGAAAGCTGTTGTGGGAAAAAATAATAAATGATTCCGTAATGATGGGAGAGTTAAGCTACCTTCATGCTAAGATCTGCCATGTTTAACAGTTAAGTGTTAATACCACTTTATAATGCCTTGGTAAGGCCACACTTGGAATACTGCATTCAGTTTTGGTTGCCACGATGTAAAAAGGATGTGAAGAATCTAGAAAGTATGCATAGAAGAGCAACAAAGACGATTAGGGGACTGGAGGCCAAAACAGATGAAGAATGGTTGCAGGAACTGGATAAGTCTAGTCTTATGAAAAGAAGGACCGGGGGGAGATGATAGCAGTCTTCCAATATCTCAGGGGCTGCCACAAAGAAGAGGGAGTCAAACTATTCCCCAAAGCACCTGAGGGCAGGACAATGGGTAAAAGCAATGGGTGGAAACTAATCAAGGAGTGAAGCAACTTAGAACCAAGGAGAAATTTCCTGACAGAACAATTAATCAGTGGAACAACTTGCCTCCAGAAGTTGTGAATGCTCCAACACTGGAAGTTTTCAAGATGACGTTGGATAACCATTGGTCTGAAGTAGTATAGAGTTTCCTGCCTAAGCAGGGGGTTGGACTAGAAGACCTCCAAGATCCCTTCCAACTCTGTTATTATATTAACTATGGCTTGTGGAATAAGCCACATCACGTGGATTCATGGAACACACCAAGCCACAAACCACAATTTACAAACCAGATTTGAGTCTAGAATGCATTTTGCCTGGTTTCTGCTCTGCAGGCCACAGAGGATTTAACCAGACCTAAACAGGGATGAATGTTCAGTGATTTAGTGGCCTTCCTTCTGGTTCCAAGGAAGACCAGAAGGTGTATTAATGGGTCACGCTGAAACAGATATGAAGGGTGTGATAAATAGTCCATGGCCAACTCTATAATCTGGATGTCCATTTTAGGAGAACATGGCTTGAGGGCCATCAATGTTGGGCTGAACTTCAAATAGTCTCTTTGGGATTTGTTCACCAAGACAGACAGGTAGCAGGGCAGGATTTGTACTAAATCAGCCAGTAGATTTGCAAATAATCAAAAGTGGTAGTTAGTTAAATAGCAGGAATACCTTCTTCTACTACCTTGACCTTCTGTCTTGTTAAATATATATATATATATATATATATATATATATATGAGTTGTTGGATGCAGTTGTCTTGATGAATCTTCTTGCAGATATGCAGGCCAGTTACAAACAGGGTCTATAGTAGTGCTAAGAGCTCATTTATCTAATCATGGTTTGCTGGTCCACACAACCTGTTAGTAGGCCATTAAATCAAATGCACAACCCAGGTTAACGACACAGCATTCTGTAGTCATTTAATATGCTATGCCCAAAGAAGAGGGGTGTGTGTGTGTCGATTTATTCTCCATAGCATCTGAAAGCACAGCAAGAAGCAATGGATGGAAGCTAATCAAGGAGAGAGGCAACCTGGAATTAAGGAGGGATTTCCTGATAGTTTAGAACAATTAATCAGTGGAACAACTTTCCTCCAGAAGTTGTGGATGCTCCAACGCTGGAAGTCTTTAAGAAGAGTCTGGACAGCCATTTGTCTGAAATGGTATCAGGTTTCCTGCCTGACAACCATGGGGGTTGGACTAGAAGACCTCCAAGGTCCCTTCCAATTCTGTTATTCTGTTTCTAAAAAGCCTATACAATCGCATAAGGATGAGAAGCCAAAATACAACCAGCAAAGAAAGCCTTTAGGTTTTTCACCATCTGCTGAACCACGAATAAACTCAACCTGAATATTTGCCTAGACAATTGTAGCCAAGACCATATTCTTTCCCATGGTAACCAGAGGTGGGTTGCTCCCGGTTCGGCTGACCCGCTAGTGGAATTCAGGCCTGGATCGCAGAATCCGCAGCGACCCAGGCCTGCCACGCCCCCGAACCGGTTCCCTCGCCACCACTGGGACGCTGCCATTTTTGTTTTGAGTGTCTGTGCATTTGCGGTTCACTGTAAATTGTTCCGCGCATGCGCGAAGAACATTTTACATTGAAAGATGCACGCGGCACAGGTTGCAAAACGGTAGCAAAAGAACAAATAATAAAAACCAAATTGCTTGCGGAAAAAAACAACAACCTAGTAGTGAAGCTAAAGCTTGGCTATTTTGGACACCTTATGGGAAATTAAGAATCCAAGGAGAAGACTTTGGTTCTTGGGAGAAATTTCAGGGACTTGGAACAGAGGTCAGCAGAAGACACTAATACCACCAGCCTGAGTTTACAAGATCTCAGAGGCAATTATGGAGGAAAATTCTCCTTCCACCCATGAAAATTCAAAAGCGGTTGAATAATGGAACCACCAAAATGCAAGATGGGACTAAACCCATGTGTAGCTACCTCAAAGGTGGACGTGTCGATTGAAGAAGACATCACCGGTCTGAATGACCTTGGCTGGTTACACCTTGAAGGCTGAGGACTTCAAGAGACTTCTTACATTTTATCTCATTTTACCTGGATTTTACGGTGGCTCACCTGATGCTCTTTTCCTGAAGATTCTCTCTGGTGGACACTGTGATCAGAGTGAGGTTCCTTTTTTCCAAATAAAAGCCCAGTTAGCTTCTGCATGGAGGCCTCCAGTTCTTCTTCCGTATATTCCAGGGGTTTTCCGGCACTGCTGGCAAACTGACTATAGGAAGTTGAGGGCTTCTCATCATCTGGCTTCTTCATGATGTCATCATCTGGCTTCCGATTCATCAAAATAAGGACTAAGACAAACAAAATCATGCACAGGTAGACCACCCAGAACTCTTCCATTCTAGCAGATTCAGGAATCTAACTTCAGACCCAGAACTTTCAATATTGCCGCAATGCCACGGAATTGGTGCTGGGTTTCATCAAGTGTTCACAATTTCTTCACTAGGAGGAAAAACTTAACACTACTCCAAATTAAGAGCAGAAATATATCTGTTCCGCCAGATATTCTGAGAAATGGGGAGTTAGATCTTCCTTGCTTAAACAACTTTCATCCACCTTAGATGTTCTTCACCAGCAAACACAACTGAGCCTTAATCGTATGCAAGTTACAGACAGGGTCCCTTTTTCTTGGATTCTGAGATGTTTTGTTAATGAATTTTTTGAAAAAAGATTGTTTCCATGTTCACATTCATTTGCTGTTGCCGCTTCCCTGGTTGCTGGTGAGTGTTAGGTGATTCTTCAGACCCGCGGAGATCCGTTTCCCAGCCAAAAATACCAACCAAGTTCAGGAATGGGTCTCACAATTGTCCAATGCGCCTTTGCTATGTCAAATATACAAGTCCTTACAATGTTTCAATAGTCTTTTGTGTTGTCAAAATCCAAGATATTAACTTCCGACAATTGTGGATCAGATCCAGAGTAGTTTAATTTAGTTCATAAATCGATTCACCAAGGATCCTTATCCCGAAAATGTTGTTCTTTAAAAGAAAATCTGCAGAGTTGAACACAGAAGCTAAAGTTACTTTAAAAAAAAAAAAAAAGGATGTGCCAGAATAGAAGACACAGCCTTTTGAACTGCACCACCAGTAATTAGAAAGTGCAAATCTTGAAATCTCTTGAATTTGTCTCCAAGGATATTAGTTTCTGGTCAGGAAGTAAGATGTTAGTTGCTTTATATGGCGATTGAAGTCAAGCTCTTTCTCCTATGTCACTTCTTTTTCAGATCCTTCCACTTGGCTATTCCATAGGAATCTAGTCAAAGGGCCAATTAAAATATGTCACCCACCCCAATCTTTAGCCAATCATGGTAGAGGGCCATTGCCATATATCATTCAGCATTGCAAAGTCGATCTGAAGGGCCAAAAAGTCCATGAGAAGGGCTGGCTGGTGGAGCCGAACTTCAGAAGCCAAACTTGCAAGCGGGTTACAAGGGGCATAGCTGAGTCCCCGCCAGGTGGTTTTTTGTTACCGTTGAGAAAATGCCAGAGCTAGAAGAAGGGAAAGCGATATCAAGAGATCGCCTATATTTCCTATTTTACATTGATGTACACTGACCGCAGCTTTTTAAATAGTCTGTTCTCACAACCGAGTTTCTTTTCTTGCCACCTAAAATGACTAACATCAAAAACGTCATCAAAAAAAACCACAGCCAAGAATGTTCTTTCTGCGCCAACTCAGGAAGCTCAAACTGACCAAAGAGCTGCTGATTCGGTTCTACAGAGGAAATATTGAGTCTGTCATCTGCACCTCCGTAACTGTCTGGTTTGGCTCTGCAACCTAACAAGACAGACGGACTTCAACAGATAATTAGAACTGCAGAAAAAACAATTGCTACTAATCTGCCTTCCATTGAGGACCTGTACGCTGCACGAGTCAAAAAGAGGGCTGGGAAAATATCTACAGACCCCTCACACCCTGGACACATTTTTTTTTCAACTCCTACCCTCTGGACATTCAATCCTCAGGATGATAAAGATAATTGAGCAGTTAATTACTCTTTCAGAATTCCTAAATAGCCACAAGTGCCCAGCTGTGACCAGGGGGGCATTTGCCCAGGTTTGCCTGGTGCACCAGTTGCGTCCCTACCTGAACCGGGAGGCTCTCACAACAGTCACTCGTGCCCTTGTGACCTCCAGACTGGATTACTGCAACGTGCTCTACATGGGGCAGCCCTTGAAGAGTATTCGGCGACTTCAGCTTGTCCAGAATGCAGCCACGTGAGCGATCGTGGGTGCGCCTCGGTTCACCCACGTAACACCTATCCTCCGCGAGCTGCACTGGCTGCCTGTTGGTCTCCGGGTACGCTTCAAGGTGCTAGTTGTCACCTACAAAGCCCTTCATGGTATTGGACCTGGGTACTTGAGAGACCGCCTACTGCCAATTACCTCCACTAGACCAATTAGATCCCACAGACTAGGCCTCCTCCGAATTCCATCAGCCGGCCAGTGTCGACTGGCGACTACCCGGAGGAGAGCCTTCTCTGTGGCTGCTCCGACCCTCTGGAACGAACTCCCCGTGGAGATTCGTACCCTCACCACCCTCCAGGCTTTCCGCATAGCCCTTAAAACCTGGCTGTTCCGACAGGCCTGGGGCTAAAGACTTGCTGCCCCACTTCGAATGGTATGATTGTTGTGCTTTTAACTATGTATGGTTTCCATGTTTTTGTAACTCTGTTTGTATTTCCCCTCCCTTTTTGAGTTGTGAGCCGCCCTGAGTCCCTTTAGGGAAAAGGGCGGCATACAAATAAATTAAAACCATAAACCATAAACCAGGTCTCTTTGATATAAAGCACCCAAATTCTGATCACGTGAGCATGGAGAATGCCATGACAGTCAATAAGTGTAAGGACCTGTTGTTAAATCACTGTTTTCACTGCCATTGCAATGTGGAAGAGCTGCTAAACGAACGTTGCAACGTCTGCTCCAGAAATGAGTTTTTCAAAAAAAAAAAAAGAAGCAAGAGGCACAGCCTAGATCTATTTATTTGAACTTTGATCCGATGGGAACAATACTTCGATCGGCTCAGGAGCTTTCTACGCTCCCTTGCTGAGAGAAAATCAAACAGAGACTCCAAAGGTTTGAGTCACGCAGAGAGGAAGTTGGCATAGATTATCCTTCCCAATCTTAGCGTTGGTTGTGGGAACTTCTGCTGATTTTCTGCATCCCAAGAAATAACAAATACCCCCCCCACCCCATTGTTTCAAAATGTTAAAACACAGTGGCCAAGTTCCAAATACTCCCACAAAGCATGCTAAATCACAATGGACAATCCTTCTTCATATCCAGGTTTTACGAAAGTGCCCAAGTTGTATACAGATTAGATCAGCTGCGCTTTTGAGCATCAGCGTGCAAGAATGAGCAGTTCTTAATGAGCCTTAATCCTCTCCTTTCCAGGAAAACCTATTTCTGCACAGAACAGGGGTCACCACCTGCAGCTCTGGAGCCGCATGTGGCTCTTTCATCCCCCTGCTGCAGCTCCCTGTCCCTCAAAATATGCGTCCCAATTGCCAATATGATACCCGCCGCCGCATGATTTGAGGTTTTCGACCCATCTTTTTTTCCGTTCAAAATGTTTTTGTTGCATGCAGAAATTTTTAAAAAAATGTTTTCTCTGTAGCAGTTCATTGATTTCATTAATGCAACATGCTATAGTTATTTTATACATTGCATAAAGGTAAATAATAATAATATATGTAGCACTATCTTCATTTTAGAGGTCAAAAAAGGGTTTTGGGGCTCCCAGTGTTTTCTTCTGTGGGAGACAGGTCCAAATGGCTCTTTGTATGTTTAAAGTTGCCGAACCCTGGCATAGAAAGTTGGCAGATCAAGGTATTTGCCTAAAGGCAGAGAGATCGAACTTGGTTACGGCTTCTGGTCAGCTGACAAGCACCTGCGAGCATGGACTTTTCTCTGAAGAGTTTGAAGAATGGAGCAGTCAATAAGCCATGATAATTTTCACATGTTCAGGCCCCTCATCTGATTTGCCATCTGCTTGCAGGGTGTGTGTGAACAGAAAGCAGATTTGCTAGTATCTTGTTCATCTAAAACATATGGAGAATGGTTGTTGGAATTGAGTATGTCTAGTGGAATGAAAAGAAGGACCAGGGGAGACATGTAGCAGTCTTCCAATATCTCAGGGGCTGCCACAAAGAAGAGGGAGTCAAACTATTCCCCAAAGCACCTGAGGGCAGGACAATGGGTAAAAGCAATGGGTGGAAACTAATCAAGGAGAGAAGCAACTTAGAACCAAGGAGAAATTTCCTGACAGAACAATTAATCGGTGGAACAACTTGCCTCCAGAAGTTGTGAATGCTCCAACACTGGAAGTTTTCAAGATGATGTTGGATAACCATTGGTCTGAAATAGTGTAGTTTCCTGCCTAAGCAGGGGGTTGGACTAGAAGACCTCCAAGGTCTCTTCCAACTCTGTTTATTCTATTCTATTCTACTCCATTTCATTCACTTATTAAATTTATATGCCGCCCGTCTCATTGTCAAGCAACTCCCCCTAGCTCTCTATCACTTGGACCCCTTTAGGAAAGCATTTGCATAAAAAAAGTGAATCAAATCAGGTATTCCCCCCACCCCACCCCGGCAGCTTAAATTTAGCACTGAATTTATAAACCCAGGCTTGTAACCCCGTATTTTTATTAGTCTTTCTTTATTGGGATTTTCCAATTGTGCAATTTCCCTCCCTTTCACAGGCCATGCTTGCCATTTGGGTTTCCCCCTCCTCATTACTGCTTCTCCCCCCCACCCCCAAAAAGAAGAAAATCAGTATCCTCCCCGCCAAAACGAAAAGTTTAGAAAAAGTTGAAGCAGAATTCCTCTTGCGACGGCCTGAATTTAAAAGAGGAAGGGTCTGTCGATCTGAGACAAGCTGGGGGCTGACAGCAAGAAGGTTCTGGAAGGTCCTGGAAGGTCCTGGCTCCTTCTGCAGACTTTCTGAAGACTTGGCTTCTCTTCTTCTGAGTCTCTTCGTTCACTTCTGTGATGTGAGCTGCTTTTGAAGCTGAGAGGGGTGGAAGGATAGAGATGAAAGATCAACGCAAACACTTGGAAAGGCTGATATTTGCTACGCTCTGTCTACGCTCTAATATTTGCCCTGAATTGTCTTCCTAGCTCAACTGGTTGGACTGTTCTGACCGAGGCTTCCCAAGAGCATGAAGCAAACTCCTTGTCCCGACAAAAACCCCTTTTATTAATTTACTGTATATTCTGCTCATTCACATCCAGCAAAGTCTTTCGAGGGAGGATTTACAGTCACAGACCTTCTCTGGCTTGGAGAGCGGACAGGCCAATATCTGCAAAACTTGGTAAGGAGTCTTGGAGAGTCACGAACCAATTAAGCGAACTAATTGTCTCCTGCAAACTCCACTCCCCTTTTGCCCCTCTTTTATTTCCTCTGGGAGGGGCCATTCATCGTCCACCTGTGGCCTTGCTCCTAAGTCGACCCCTATTCTTTAGCTGTTCCCTTCATCTGGCTGCTCTGCGCACTGGGAACAGGCTCCAGCTGTTCTTCTGCCTCACTGATGTCTTACTCTGAAGGCAGCTGATAACTGGCATACAGCCCTGGCTCCCTCTCTGCCTCCGACACAGAGCCCTCATCAGAACCTTCCCCAGACTCCAGGACTGGCCCATCTTCCTCCCCAACCTCCTCACTGTCTGAGTCTGCTGCCAGCTCTGCTGGCGGGCCCCTACATGGAATCTGTAAACTGAAAATAAGCTGGAAAACTGGGATTAAAAAGAAATCTAATAAATAAACAAAGAGCCCCCTTCTCCTTACCTGTTTGCAAGAGCTTCAGCTGCTTCTGCCTTTCCTCCGCCATTTTTGCTCTGTAGTCGCCAAACATCAGGCGCATCACTTGACGTTTCTTCGCCAACACTGCTTTTTTGCTGCGCAACGTCTTGATGGCACGGAGAGCTTCCTCCGCTGGAAAGAATAGAATACAGAATAAAAGAGTTGGAAGGGACCTTGGAGGTCAGCTAGTCCAATGCCCCCCCCCCTCGCCCAAGCAGAAGATCCTACACCATTTCTGACAGATGGCAGTCCTTTCTCTTCTTGAAAGCTTACAGTTGTCGGGTTTCTGAAAGCTGTCCTAATTAATTCATGAGCCTCAAGCCAAGTTTCGAAAGAAATCCAGTCATTTGTTAGGAACACCATTTCGGCAATACCCCATTGCAGTCAGATCTGACCTCATTTAAATGATGGCTGAACTTTGCCCCCGTTTCTTCCCTTCCCTCGGTTTGTGTCATAAATCACATTCTCCAACGAGGTGCATGCCTCACAAGCCTGCTGTAATACTCTCGCCGAAGGTATGCATGGAATGCGCTCCCCCCCTTCCTCACCATGGCAACTTGATAACAGACATGCAAATGCTTTATGAGTTGACACCGGTGATGAAGCACCCACAACTTCCGAAGGCAAATTCTGTATCATTGGTTGATTGTTTTCACTGTCAGGAAATTTCTCCTCATTTCCAGGTTGAATCTCTCCTTGGTCAGTTTCCATCCATTATTCCTTGTCTGGCCTTCGGGTGCTTTGGAGAATAGCTTGACCCCCTTCCTCTCTGTGGCAGCTCCTCAAATATTGGAAAACTACTACCATGTCCACCCAGCTAAAACTGCTTTACCCTTCACCCCAAAGGATCCTTAGTCCTTCCGCAAAAGGGACTCGAGGGTTGAAAGATGTTATTAACTTTTTACTCTCATTTCAAATATATTTTAGATTGTTTTTGTTAAGACTTATACCTTGTATTGGTTCTGGGAAGTCGGGAGGGGGGAAGGTTGGGGGGGATGTGGGGGGGGAGAGTGGGAGGGAGGGAAGTAAATATTTGTAACTAAATTAGGCTGGGGGGATGTTGGGTTTTAAAGCACTATGATCATACATGTATACTGTTTTGTCTTATTTTTTAAACAAAGAAGGAGCAAGATATGTATATTGAAATGGAGTTATAAATGCAATCAACACAAAATGGAGCTTGCTCAGAAGCTGAAATACACCAAGTGAATGAGAGGAAGAGTGAGAAGCAGAGGAGAGAAGTAAGGTAGGAAGAGAGGGATAGGAGAGAGGGCAGGGGGGAAAGGTGAGGAGAATAAGCTGAAAGACACCCAGTAAATGAGATGAAGAGTGGGAAGTAGAGGAGAGAGGGATAGGAGAGAGGGCGGGGGGGGGGGGAAGATGAGGAGAATAAGGAGGAGTGGAAAGGGGAGAGAGGAGAAGGAGAAAGGAAGGGGAAGTAGAGTAGAAAAGGATGATGGAGGGAAGAAAGGAGGTAGGGAGGGGGAGGAGAGAGGGAGAAGAAAGTGTTGGATAAGGCAGAAATATGGTGTATGGAGAGCAGAAGAGCCAATTTTTTTTTTTCAGGAGCTGATGGTAAGATGAATTGATGTAAATATTCAACAACACAACATGATATTGGCTATGTAATAGTATACATGTGAATATATGTTATGGAAATGGAAAATAAAAAGTTTTCATATGAAAAAAAAGGGACTCGAGGGTCAAGGACATGGATGATGTCAGTAGGACCTGCAGCAAAAATACGCCTTCAGATGTCCTATAGTGACTGTCAGTTCATTCAACGCCCATGTGATTCAGTGAAAAGCTGCAGTGATTTAACTGTGTCAAAAAAGGTGGTAAAATCACTCGCTTAACCATTGCCTTCCTGAGCGATGGAAATTCTGGTGGCCGTAAGTGGAGGACTGCCTGAATACATATTTACGGTGATGCAAAATTAAATACGACCTACGCTTTTAAAACCCGCTGAATGGATAAAGGCAGCAGATCCATTTTCTCCCCCAGACAAAATTCAGAAAAGGGAATGGGTTTGGTTGAATTGTCGTTGTTCGCTGCCTGCCTCTGGATTTGCCGTTTGGTATCTCAATGTCATGAGATTATTGGAATACGCCCTGCATTTTAAACTCTCCTTGAGAGGATGTTGACAATCCTGGAAGGAACATCCTCAAAGTAATAAAGGAACCCATTGTGCAATCAAGGTCAATGAAAGGATGAGTGTAAGGAATTGGGAAAGACCTCAATCCAAAAACAGGAAGGACGGACTGCAGGAACAAGACGTTCCTAGATAACGGAATAACGGAGTTGGAAGGGACCTCTGAGGTCTTCTAGCCCAACCCCCTGCTCAAGCAGGAAATGATAACATTCAGACAAATGGTCGCCTGATCTCTTCCAGTGTTGGGGCATTCACAACTTCTAGAGGCAAGTTGTTCCACTGATTAATTGTTCTCACTGTCAGGAAATTTCTCCTTAGTTCTAGGTTGCTTCTCTCCTTGATTAGTTTCTACCCATTGCTTCTTCTTCTACCCCTCAGGTGCTTTGGAGAATAGTTGAACTCCCTCTCCTTTGTGGCAACCCCTGAGATATTGGAAGACTGCTATCCTGTCTCCCCTAGTCCTTCTTTTCATTCAACTAGACATACCCAGTTCCTGCAACTGTTCTTCATATGTTTTAGCCTCCAGTCCTCTAATCCTCTTTGTTGCTCTTCTCTGCACTCTTTCTAGAATCTCAGCATCTTTTCTACATCATGGTGACCAAAACTGGATGCATGATTCCAAGTGTGGCCTTACCAAGGCCTTATAAAGTGGTATTAACACATCACATGATATTGACTCCACCCCTCTGTTTATGCAGCCTAAAACTGTATTCTAGGCTACATAATAGGTAGGTTTTCTTTCTTTCCCAGTCTAATGTGGAGCTTTTCCAGCCAAATACATAGCAATAGCAATAGCAGTAGACTTATATACCGCTTCATAGGCCTTTCAGGCCTCTCTAAGCGGTTTACAGAGAGTCAGCATATTGCCCCCAACAATCTGGGTCCTCATTTTACCCACCTCGGAAGGATGGAAGGCTGAGTCAACCCTGAGCCGGTGAGATTTGAACCGCTGACCTGCTGATCTAGCAGTAGCCTGCAGTGCTGCATTTAACCACTGCGCCACCTTGGCTCATATCAGGCCTAATACTGCTGATTTTTTTTTGAGATGAATCATCTCAAGGCTGCCTGACTGCTGCCACCTGCTGATCCCTACGAGGTTCTTAGGGAGGAAGAATCCTTGTCTAGCATAAATAAACCTTGCATAATCGCAGCCTTGAAATCCATGCGATCCCCCACACACACCCCACCCTTAGGACAGTGCTGACAAACCTTTTCGGCACAGAGTGCCCAAAGTAGAATGCATGTGAATGTGTGCATGCCGGGACACAGGAAACCCGAAGACCAGATGGCCGATGTGCATGTGGGCGCCGGCCAGCTAGTCTTCGGGTTTCCGGCACGCACATGCACCCCGGCCAGCTGATCTTGGCAGGTGTTAAGAGCACCGGAAACCTGAAGAACAGCTGGCTGGTGTGCGCATGCCAATTTTGGGGGGTATTTTTCGGCACCCGCAAAGACTAGCTGGCGCACTCCGGAAACCAGAAGAGCAGCTGGCAATGGTGCACATGCCCACAGAGGGGGCTCTGTGTGCTATCTCTGGCCCGGGTGCCATAGCTTCGCCATCATGGCTGTAGGAGGTCCCTAAAATCATGAAGCCTTGTTTGTTCTCTCAGGCCTCGGGTCGAGATGGATGGGAGCCCTTGTTGGGTGTGGTCCTTGTTATTTCTGTGTCCATCTGCAAAGATTTATCGGACCCCATCTTGGTTTGGCTTCTATTGGCTTCGTTATTTTTTTAGGGTGATGTATTGTGACCTGCCCAGAGTTAGTTGGAGCTGGAGGCGGGGGGCTCAGTTGAATTAAATAAATAAGCAAACAATTTGATTTCAAGCAAACTCACTCACTCTGTTTTGGAGAGGATTTTTGTGTCTTCAGGCCGAGTTCCAGCTGTTCCACGCACCAGTCTACCTCCCTCTTCAATTGATCCTCTGGCTGTTACATTCAGGGGGAGGGAAAACGAGAATTAGTTGAGCATGATACTGCAAGCTAACTACACATACACACACATTTTTTTTTTCATTTTCAAAACATATAACCACATGTATACTATTACATAGTATACATAGCCATATTGCAGCCAAATTTTTCGAACCTACTCTGTGGGTGTGGCCTCCTTTGTGGGAGTGGCTTGCCAGCCATGTGTTTTCTTTCTTTCTTTCTTTCTTTCTTTCTTTCTTTCTTTCTTTCTTTCCTTCCTTCCTTCCTTCTTTCTCTCTCTCTTTCCTTCCTTTTGTCTCTGTCCTTTTTTCCTTTCATCTCTCTCTCACTTTTTCTTTCTTTTTTCTTTTTTTATTTATTTCTTTTTTCCTTTCTTCCTCTCTCTGTGTGAGTCTGTGTGTGTGTCTGTGGCGGGTTTCAAAATTTTTTGGAACCTCTTGGCCTGCTTTTCGGGTCCATTGGTAGAACATCTTCTAACCGGTTCGGTAGATTTAACCAACCGGTTCTACCGAACTGGTGTGAACTGGTAGGAACCCACCTCTGCCATATTGCATTATTAAATGTTTACATGAATTCAACTTACCATCAACTCCCAAAAACAATTATTGGCTCTTCTGCTCTCTATATACCATATTTATCCCTACCCATCACTTTCTTCTCCCCCATTCTCCTCCCCCTCCCTACCTCCTTTCTTCCCTGTCATCCTTCTCTTCTCTACTTCCCCTTCCTCTCTCCTCCTCCTCTCTTCCCTTTCCACTCCTCCTTTCCCTCCTCCTCTTCCCCCCCCCCCGCCCTCTCTCCTATCCCTCTCTCCTCTACTTCCCAGTCTTCATCTCATTTACTGGGTGTCTTTCAGCTTTTGAGCAAGCTCCATTTTATGTTGATGGTATTTATAATTCCTTTTCAGTATACATATTTAATTTTAACATATATCTTCCTCTTTCTTTTTTTTTAAAAGAGAGAACAAAAATATTATATTAAACCCTTCTGATCAGCAAAGTCAATGGGGAAGCCGGATTCAATTAACCACCGGGCTACGAACTTATCGACTGCAGTGATTCACTTAACAACTGTGGCGAGAAAGGTCGTAAAACCTTTCTCGCGAAATATCACGAGTTCTGGGACAAATGGTACCCGATGGATAGAAATGAGGGGGAAAGGCCGGGATGGAAAAAAACACAAGACAAGTTAAGAACTGGAAAATATGGTATTAAGAATGTGTGATAGGTAGGAATTGGATTAGTAATTAAATAAAAGAAAGGCTCAATGGATAGGTAATCTGACTGACTACACATACCTATGTAATGGATATAAAATGCAATCGTTGTAAGATCTAATCACTATATGGAAATGTCGCACTACGTCCAATGTTTTTAATGTTTATCTAATAAAAAACTTTTTTTTTGAAAAAAAGAGAAAGGTAAAACAGGGCAAAATTCACTTAGCAAATGTCTCCCTTAACAACAGAAATTTTGGACTCAATTGGGGTCGTAAGCTGAGGACTACCTGTGCTGATAAATGACTGTAGACTTAATGTGAATACTTCTGCATCATTGATTACCAGACTTCCAGTTCTTAACTCAGTCGTCTTATCCCACGTTCAACTTGGTCTTTACGTGCCTGTAACATCTCAGCTGGTTCAGATGTCCCTTGACCGCCAAGCTTGTTGTCTCCGCCTCCTTTGTCAAGGAGTGCTACTTTTGACGGTGGCGGCTTCTTCTTCTTTTTTCTCTTAGATGGTCCGCCAGCTGCTACAACCGATTCTTCTGCGGCAACCTCTGTTGAAGCTGTGTGCCAATGATTTTTTTTTAAAAAAAACTTTAGTCCTTTGCTATTTTTAATCGATAACATTAGATTCACATTACTTTGCATCTCTTTCGCCTACCTGAAAATTGTTTACCAAGGGAAAGAAGTATTTTTTTTATTCTGTGCAATTATTGTTGTACAATTAATGCATTACAGGTAGCCCTCGTTGAGTGCCCACTCGCTTAACAACTTATGACGGTGCTGAACTAAGGGGACTTAGCAATAGCACTCATTTTACCGACCTCGGAAGGATGGAAGGCTGAGTCAATTTTGAGCCAGCCAGGATCGAACTGTAGGCAGTTGGCAGTCTGCAAAAGTAGCCAGAAAGCCACCTCAATTTTAACAGCATCTGTACAAGTATAGTCTGAAATGTAACACCACGAACACTATATATTGTCTGTACTGTTTGCTGTTTGCTGCACGGAGGAAAATTGCTGGGAGCCAGAGGCAGATTTGTTTTCCCTTGTTTTCCTCCCCAAAACCTAAGTGTGTCTTATACTTTGGAGCGTTTTATACTCCGAAAAATACAGTAATTAAAACTTAGTGGTCCCCGTACCTACTTGGGTGGCTTCCAATCTTGGTACCTCTTGCATAGGATGTTCTTTGCTGCGTCTGCTTACAGAGTCCTTCCCATCATTTCTATCAGATGGTGAAGAGGCTGATCTCTCTGTTGTCACCGCAGTTGTTTTGGATGAGATGTCTCTCTCTGGAGCTGCTTCTGCTGAAGCTCCGCAGCCAGGATCCACGGCATCACCCGAAGGCGAGGAAGCATCTGGGATGGTGAAATTGAAAGCAAAGCCAGGCTGCTGTGTTCCGGTGGAGAAATCCAGCATCCTAGTGGGACCGTTACCAGTAGACTGTTCTCTGGAGTCATCCAACCCATGTTCTTCTGCCGTGATTCTATCCATTTCTTCTGTGGTTCTTTCGGGCAGGACGAAGTTAAATTGGAAGCCATTGTCTGACGATGTAAGCAATGAAGTGGACGCTGAAGAAGGGCTGTCGGATTGCTGCTTCCTGTACACCACGCTGCCCAAAGGAAGGCTGTTTCCTTGTTGAATTTCTACCTGCCCGGGCGTCACACCTGCAGGTCAGAAACACAAACATGGACACCCCCACTGAATTACCAAAGCACGCTCAACCCATCGCACCAAATTACAGAACCTTTTAAAGAATAAAAGCCACATTTTATATGTCACTAGCCGATAACCCGGGTGTTTATTTATAGGGGGAAAATGTCAGGACCAAACATAATTTCTCATGTCGGATTTCCCCCCTTACCAGCCCCCTTGTGAAGTACTGTGAAACCGTTACTGTGGCCGCTCCACTGCGCTCTACAGAAGCCATTTTACGGCAGTACAGTAGAAGCCATTTTAAGGCACAACAGGCTGTATCTTAACAGAACACACACACACACACGGGGTGTTAGGGATGTCTTACCCCCACAGTATTTTTTTCCAGAGAGTAACTCATCTGTGTACCAAGTTTGGTTGAAACTGCTCATTTAAGGGGCATAGCAAGTCGATGAGCCCCATTAGAGTCACATGTTGATGTCTACCTGTATTTGCCTGCTCCTCTAATGGAAGCTCAAGCTCTCATGTTAACAGCAGCAAAAACAAGCAACCTAAGGCTTCAGCAGATAGAAGAAGCCAGCAACAGCCTTACAGAAGAGGGTATATTCCTTCCAGATTATCAATGCCTGAAGCTTTTGCAGAACTTTCCTCCTCTGCTTCCTTATCTGTCTGTTCTGTTCACATGGGCTGACTGCCTCCATTTAGCATTAGCAATAACAGTTAGACTTACATACCGCTTCATAGGGCTTTCAGCCCTCTCTAAGCGGTTTAAAGAGTCAGCATATCGCCCCCACAGTCTGGGTCCTCATTTCACCCACCTCGGAAGGATGGAAGGCTGAGTCAACCTTTGAGCCGGTGAGATTTAAACTGCTGAACTGCAGACAACAGTCAGCTGAAGTGGCCTGCAGTACTGCACCCTAACCACTGCGCCATCTCGGCTCTTTTGAAAGCCACATCCCTAGCTGCTAATGCAGTGGCTGAATCTCAGAGAAGACAAGGCCAGGTGTCAGTTAAGGCAAGTGCAGAATGGATGTTTCATCAAAAGAAAAACCGAAGGGCTCACTTCGACTGAAGCAATTTCCATCCGTTTCCCCCCCCCCCAGCAGTCTCAACCGATGTCCATCTTTGCTCCCTAATGTTCATGAAAGGAACGGGATTCTACACTTGTCTTTTGCAGCTGGCCCCCTTTGCTTAATCTTGTCTGAGCTGGTGCATTTCCAGTTGTTGAGCTTAAGATCCCTCGTCATCCGCCAGCAGGGCCGCAGACAGCAGAAATGAAAGCTGTAAATTATAATGTGGGGAAGGTGGCCTCAAGTTACAGAAGGCTGCTCCAGCTGACTCTGCAACAGCTGCGAGGGGCTTCTAAATAGCATGATAAACTGGATGACAGTGTCTCGCTATGGGGGCATTTCATTCTGTAACTTGGGGCTCTTGGTTAGGGACCATGAAATAAAATTCCTTATACCACCAGGCTTGAAATTTTAGGCCTGGATAACATTGAACTATGCAGTCTACGTTCCGACCTAAGCTTAATACACAAGATTATCCGCCATAATGTCCTACCTGTCAGCGACTGCTTTAACTTCAACCACAACAACACAAGGGCTATCAATAGATACAAACTAAATAGAATCCACTCTAATCTTGATTGCAGAAAATATGACTTCAGTAATAGAGTAGTAAATGTCTGGAACACTTTACCAGATCCTGTTGTTAGTTCCCCTAACCCCCATAAGAGCCGAGGTGGCGCAGTGGTTAGGGTGCAGTACTGCAGGCCACTTCAGCTGACTGCTATCTGCAGTTCAGCGGTTCAAATCTCACCGGCTCAAGGTTGACTCAGCCTTCCATCCTTCCGAGGTGGGTGAAATGAGGACCCAGAATGTGGGGGCGATATGCTGACTCTGTAAACCGCTTAGAGAGGGCTGAAAGCCCTATGAAGCAGTATATAAGTCTAACTGCTATTGCTATTGCTATACCTTTAAACTCAAACTGTCTACCATGGACCTTACATGTTTCTTTAGAGGTCCCTTAGGGGGCAGGCATAAGCACCCCAGCGTGCCTACCGTTCCCATTTATATGTACTCATTTTATGTGCTTATGGCTGTTTTGTTAGCTTATATTCATTTATTTGTGCCATTTTTTCATGTGTCCATGTCTATACTGATATTTGCTTCCTTGTATTTGTTGACAAACAAACAAACAAATGTTGTTTGGATCTAGGACAAAGATGAGCAACTTTCAGACGGTTGCAACTTCTACCAGCAGAGATCCTGTACGAGTGATCTCTCAAGCCAAAGGAACCTTTCTCTGCCCTCACAGCACACCAGATTAAAAAGAGGAAAGGAGAGGAAAAGAAAGCAAGACTTTTTAAAGGGAAGGATCATCGGCATGCGGGAGGCATGACAAACCCATATAGGTGATGGCTATAGCAGGTTAAGAACCAAAAGACATGGACCCTGAAGACACAGATAAACCTCTAGTGCAGGAGTCATCAACCCACAGCTCTGTGGCTCTTTCATCCCTCTGTTGTGGCTCCCTGTTGCCGCAACAATTTTGGGAGAAGCTTCTGGTTGGGAGGGGGGGAAAGCACAGTGTGCCAGGAGGAGACTCTAGGGCAAGGGGCGGGTTTTCCGGCTTTGGGTTAGGACAGGTAGAGGAAAAAGGACGCCACACTAGGAGGAGACTATGTTGGGGAAACCGGGCTTCTGGTTGGCTCCAGAATTCTGGTTAGGACCTTTGTGGCTCTTTGAGTGTTTAAGGTTGCCAACCCCTGCTCTAGTGGCCTCAACGACTCCTTAAAAGAATGCAAATGACCAGCTGTCCACAAGGGATATATATCCTTCCATTCCCCACCATCCAGTCAGAGCTGAAGAAGCTTCTTGGATGAGAAGCAAAACCTCTTCAACAGAAAAAGGAAGTCCAGTTGTCTCCTGAAAAATCACCTTTGGGACAACCATGACCTGGATGACTAAGAATCTCCATACACGTGGAGGAAAGTGTTAGGAATATAATTCTAACGGTTGGGTTGGCAATATATAAATCATGTAACAATGCTATACCTGTTTCTTTAAATCATACTGTAAAATGTGATTGGTTGCTGTTTTCCCCAATCGGCCATAAGAGGGAGCCAGAATGACTGTTAGCTCTCCGTTCAGTAGATGCTGGGCTGATCTAATCTGAGTGTTTTTTGGAAGCTGGCTGTTAGAAAGTGCCGTGAGCTATTGTAAGTTTTGCTTACAATTGTTGTTAGCAAATTTTGTGTAGCAGACTGTTTATATGATACTGGACTATGTTATTTGGATTATCCCTTAACTGAAAGACATTGATGACTGTCTGTCTTATCTGTGTATGACTTTGACTGTTTGATGGACTCCGATACCTCTATTTCCACGAAAGTAAAAGCCTATTTAAACTGCAGTGTCTCTGTATGCTGGTTTGTGTGTTCTCCAACACAACTCTCACAACGCTTTGCTGAACGTACTCGCTCTCCCAATAGAGATCTTACCTAACAGAAAGAATTGGGAGAAGTAGCATGAGTGAGTGACTGACACAAAAGGCAAGACCTGACAGCTCACCAGCTTTTGCTGTTCTCTTGTTTTCTTCAGCCATTTTGAGACGGTAATCTCCAAAGACATGGTGCATCATTTGCCGCTTCTTCACAAGGGGAGCTTTGCGGGAGCGCAGTACTCTAAGGATGTGCCGTGTTTCATCGGCTGCTCTCGGAGATGAAGAATGTAAAAGTTATTCATGTCATGGCATTACAAGTAGTCCTTGAATTGTGACTAGTCACTTAGCAAATGTTTGACTCCTCGGAGTAAATTACAACCCCAGTTTTGAAGTTCCAATGGCTATCCCCCCTTGTGGTCATATATAATTGCATTTTGGATACTTTTCAACCAATCCACATTTACGGCCATTTGCAGTGTCGCATTGTCATGGGACCATAATTTACAGTTTTTGCCAGAAAAATGGCATTAATTTCCTGTGCCTGTGCTCTTCAGCAGGGTTTCCCAACCTTATGTGTGGAGTTCAACTTCCAAAATTCCTAAGTCAGCCTATTGGATAGAGAATTCTGGGTGTTAGTCATGTATCTTAGAAATGCTGAGGTTGCTGAGATCTGGTGAAAAGACTTATAAACCTTATAAATTTTTGTTTAGATCTTGTTATGAAGGTATAAATAATTTGGATCAGAAGAGTGGAGACCTGATATGAATAGCAAACAATTGGGTTTTTTTTTTTGCTTCTTTTAACTATAATAACAAGAAGGAAATGTTAATGCATACTTCTGGTGATTATTAACTAGAAATGTCAACATCTTTTAGATTGTCTTAGATTTTAAATTTAAGAGCCGAGGTGGTGCAGTGGTTAGAGTGCTGTACTGCAGCCACTTCAGCTGACTGTTATCTGCAGTTCAGCGGTTCTAATCTCACCGGCTCAGGGTTGACTCAGCCTTCCATCCTTCCGAGGTGGGTAAAATGAGGACCCAGACTGTGGGGGCGATATGCTGACCCTGTAAACCGCTTAAAGAGGGCTGAAACCCCTATGAAGCGGTATATAAGTCTAACTGCTATTGCTATTGCTATTAAATGGTTATTTTGTTAACACTTATTCATAAATTTTTGTTTAGAGATGGTTATAAAGGTAAATCTATTTTGGGCTGTGGAGAGGTGAGAAAAATAGTAAATAATTTTTAGCTAACCACAATAACAACAAAGAAATGTTAATGGATAATATTTAATGATACAAGCAGGTGTGTTGTACTAGTAAAAATAAACGGACAGAAGCGTTTATCTGTGAGTTTGTGGGGGGGAAGGGAGAGGGAATGTTAGATATCCTTTTAACTGACTTTCTTTTAGAATATGTTATAAAGATGTAAAGTCGTGGCAGATTCATTGAGTGGGGAAAAAAATGCCAGTAGGTGGCTGTGTCTTTAAAACCCTAATTAAATGAAAATGGTGGTATAGTGATAGTAAAATATATAAATTCTAAAATGTACAATTTAAACTGAATGAAATATATCTGATTGTGGAAAAAACGCACGAAATGTACCTGTAACCAATGGATACGCTTTCTACAAGATGTAATGAAAGATGATTTTTGGGGGTATTTTCTTTAATAAAAACAATAAAAACTCTTAAAAATAAAAAAAGAAATGCTGAGGTTGAGAAACACTGCACGGTTTCAAATGGGTCCACTAGAAGAGGCTTTATTATTTACAACCTACCTTGTTTTGGAGTTGGGTTAAGGCGCAAAAGGCCAGTCTCCAGTTGAGTGATGCACCATTCCAGTTCATCCTGAAATGTCGGTTTGGGAGCCTGGATCAATGGAAAATGTACATGCATTAAGGGCCAGTGTTTTTTAAAAAGTGATTTGCACATGCTTGCGTGCAAAACTTAAATAACCTTTAAATCCCAATACTGTTGGTTGCGGCAAAATTCCTATGCTTGCTAATATTCATTGCCCTACAGAGTAATTAAAATTGCAGGAGTCTTAATGTTTAGACAGTTAGCTATTTCTGGAACTTTTATACTGCTTTAATCTTAAGCAAATCAAAGCAGTTTGCCACATCTGTTGCCATAAGGAATTCACATCTTACCTCTTCCATTAAGAAAGTTTGCACTTGTTTACGTAAAATCTTGTTATTTTCTCTCCCATTTGCCTAGTAATACAAGGTGAAACAAGAACATTATCATGAAATCTCCCCCCCCCCCCCAATGCCCAACAATGTTTGCTACATAACTGATAAACATTTCTGGGAGTGACATTTTTTTATATTGTGTGGAGAGCTTTACAAAGTTCTCTTAAGATTTTTTTTTCTATTCCATTTTTCCTTTACGTTAATAACATTGCAGTATGTCATTATGACCAAAATATTAAAACTCTCAGGTATTCAGATCAAGATTTCTTTAAAATTTGTTTTCTTATAAACCAACACGCTTCATTGCTAAACATGATCTGATTACATACATACATACATACATACATACATACATACATAGTGTATTATGAACTGCCCAGAGTCATTTGAGTCAGGTGGCATCAAATCAAACCAAATTATAAACAAAGAAATGACAGGAGGCTCCAGAATGACTCTACTGAGAGCATCAAGTCATTGAAACAGCAGAAAATGAGCAATAAGAAACAAAGGAATCTACCTAGTTCCAGATACTCCGTTTATTTAGACTATCAAGAATTTTGGGGGTCAATTTAGTGCAGTGGGGAAGGAGACTGTGAGTTCTTGTCAGACCTTAGGCATAAAAACCCAGCTGGGTGACTTTGGGCCAATTCACCTCAAAAGATTGTTGTTCTGGGGAAAAAACAGCAGTCTTGAATTAACTAAAATATATTTAAACCTACATATATAAATATATTTATAAATATATTAAAATCTAATCATTTTAATATGCCTTTGGGTCCAGTATTTATGTTTTTAATTGTACGCTGCCCAGAGTCTGTGACTTGACTGCTCTGTAAATTTGATACATAATAAAAAATTACATATGCATATTATTATTTTTTGCAAGAAAACGGAGCTTATTCTCAACACAAATACATTTTTGCTCCAGGGCAATGTCGTACCTCTATTTGCAGTTCTCTTTCAGGTCGCTAAAATGCAAACAGAAAAGGTTCCACTTTAAAATTAATCAGAGTTTGCAAGCAGAATTCCTAATCACCACCATCCTCCCGTATTAATAATAAAGAATAAATAATAGAGGAGGAGAAGGAGAAAGAGTAGTAGTAGTAGTAGTAGTAGTAGTAGTAGTAGTAGTAGTAGTAGTAGTAGTAGTAGTAGTAAGTACGAAGTTAAGGGAGGACCGAGAAAACAGTGGTTTACTAATATAAACCTAATCTCAAATCATGCATCTGTCGCCCTAAAACAGGGAACCGGCCTGTCGGGCTCTTAATAATCTGCATTTATTGGAAACTGAAATTAAAAGCACGCAAAAGCTTCCCGACTCCAGATCTCATGCCCGACCAGGCCGCGCTCCGTTGCCCCTCTCCCCTTAAATTTACAGAGATTCCTCCACCCTCACTCCAGTTCGGACCAATCTGCTGCGAAAGGCGCTGGGGACGAAGTCCAGTTTCTTAATTTAACTTTCATGTAAGTTACTCCATTGGGATCCCACCGCAAGAACGAGCAAGGCGGGCCCGGTCCGTCGCTGGACTGCTTCCCCTGTCGCTCCGGAGTTCGGAAAAATCAGTTCCGCCCGGAAGTCGTCCCTCCCTCTGATTGGCTGGCAGGTCAGTTGTAGTTTTGCCCGCAATGAGCTTACCCCCAATGAATGGATAGCCTCTTATACAGTTCTGGAAAGGGCTTGATGTATTACTGAAAACTACTAGTACATTTTCTGATCACTATCTTCACAATGAGGCTGCATGGGGTCCACAGAACATTGCTGCCCAAACTACCATTTTTCCAAATATTACATTATAAAATAATTTTGCAATCTGGGCAAGGAAGAGCAGGTAACTGGTTTTTCTTGTTTTTTCTTTTCTTTTGAAGATGTTTTGCTTCTCACCCAAGAAGCTTCCTCAGCTCTGACAGGATGGTGAGGAGGATCCTGTCAAAACTGAAGAAGCTTCTTGGATGAGAAGCGAAATGTCTTGAAAAGAAGAGACTTCTAAAGTCCAGTTGCCCCCTGAAAAAGCACTTTGGTACATCCATGACTTGGATGACTGAGAATCTCTTGCAATAGGACTTCAAGGGGGTTTGGACTACAATTCCTATTCTCCACAGCCTGGGAATGTTTTGTTTAAGCTGCCCAAGTCTCCTTGGAGAGTTGGTTTTTCCACTCATTTTTTTTTCTTAACTTGTGAAAGGGTAGATTTTTGCATTCACTTCTTTCATAAATGATCCAGTGTGGGATTGTTCTCCCCACCCCTTTTTTTCCTCTAATGTTGGGAAAGGTAGAAGGAAAGAGAGAAGGAGAGGATCAGCAGTAAGGGGGGTGCACTCAGCTATAGTAGTGATTAAGCAATGTTGGAAGATCTGAAGGGCCAGGTTGGACACTGATCATTCTGTAGAAAGTCTACCTACCTAGTTGCTAGCAGTTAAAAATTACTTGATGACACTCATCAATCAATCAAAATCATCCCAGCAAATCAATTTGGTGAAAGTTTTAAATTCACAGCATGTCAAAAAGAAGGAAAAAACATGGCATGCAATGAAGCCCAATATTCCTTTCTGTAAAAGGAACAGCACTGATTTCCCACCTTTGAATATATCCTTCTTTGCCAAAAACAGGTTGGACCACATCTCCCATCATTGCCAGCCAACGGTGTTATTGAGTGATTATGGGTCTTGTGAGCCATCGACTTGCAGGAGAATAAAGTAGACATTGTCGGCATCCATACATTTGGCTCAATGTGCAGTGTGAAGCTAGGCATGTTGTGCAAACTGAGGCCATTTGCTGATAGAATCTCCCTTCTCCAAACACTGCATGCTCTTAAAAGCAATGGATTTTTGGATGTCTCTGGGTAAATTTCAGAAGGTTCTTAATCTTGGACAGGAAAAATATTATCTTTATTTCTACAAACCTTTTAACTGAAATATAGCTTTAGAGTATATGAGCAGCAGTGGTGCAGTGGTTAGAGTGCAGTACTGCAGGCTACTTCTGCTGATTACCAGGTTAACTGCCAGCAGTTCAGCAAATCGAATCTCAAGGTTGACCCATCCTCCCATCCTTCCGAGGAGGGTAAAAAGAGAACCCAGATTCTTGGGGGCAGCATGCTGACTCTGTAAACCGCTTAGAGAGGGCTGTAAAAGCACTATGAAGCGGTACATAAGTCTAAGTGTCATTGATATAGTGCTATATAGGTAAGTATGGCCTCCAGACGTGAAAAATCTTCGTTCAAATCAATGAATCTCACTATCTAAAATTATTATACCCTTAAAGAGCCGAGGTGGCGCAGTGGTTAAATGCAGCACTGCAGGATACTTCAGCTGACTGCAGTTCGGCTGTTCAAATCTCACCGGCTCAGGGTTGACTCAGCCTTCCATCCTTCCGAGGTGGGTAAAATGAGGACCCAGATTGTTGTTGGGGGCAATATGCTGAATCTGTAAACCGCTTAGAGGGGGCTGAAAACCCTATGAAGAGGTATATAAGTCTAACTGCTATTGCTATTGCTATTAAAAAGCATATTGCCACTGTTGATTTCTCACCTCCCCCTTGGGTGGTTGAGAATTCAAACCTTGGTAGCAACAGATATTTATCTCCTAGGTTGTGGCATCAGGAAGGGCATCTGGCCAGTAAATGCTCAGCTTCATCTATTCACCCCAAATTTACCCCAAATTAAAGGATTACAAGGTTGTTGTACAAAGGGAGTTTTTTATGTATATATTCTGTATGTATTTCTTTCAGGTGGAATTTGGGAGCCATTAAAAATATTGAACTTATTTTAGGGGGGTTCGTTAATTTATCTGGAATATTATAAAGTTTCCTGCTTGAGCAGAAGGTTGGACTAGAAGACCTCCAAAGTCCCTTCCAACTCTGTTATTCTGTGTTCTTGATCTTTCCAGCTCAACATGAAATAAAACCATATTACAGATTTCAGCAATTGTGGTCAGAAATGGCTCCCAGGCTCTCAAAGAAATGATTTTTGCAGGATGCACATTTTGCTTTGGGGTTTAATGTCACCCCAGATTTTTCAGCTCAGACAAATCCAGTCAGCTGTAACAGTGCTGTATAGAGTTGGCTTTAAATGGGATCAAAGAAGATGACCCCCTTTCCCAAAGCACCATCCAAAGGTTAAAGAGGTTGCACTGAAAAACAAAGAATGAGGCACTCTGGGAAAAAAATGGCTGCTGCTTCGCAGTAGCAGTAAATCTCTTGATAGAACAGTGAGGAAAGTCCCTGTCAAGTTCTGGAAGGAATCCCTCATATCTGTGGGACGGCTACCTGAATCAAGTCAAGACGGAAAGTTCTACCATCCTCCATAGGAAGGAGGGCAGCCAATGCTACGGTTTTCAAAGACAGTCTGTGGAGAAAAATGAGGCAAACCACGAGGCTTTAAGGTGGAAATGCAGCTGTGGGCCACTCTGAGTCCCCCTCGGCCTTCAGCCCGAAGCACTGCTCATCCAGCTCGGCACAACTTCAGATGATGAAGTTGCTTTGTCTCCAAACCTCTTCGCCGGCAATATAAGTGGCCCGTACATGGAGAGTATCATCCAGCAGCACAAAATCTGTAGGAAAAAGAAAATGATGCCTTTCACCCCAGGTTTGGTTGATAGGAATTTGAGGAGTTGGTATACAACTCATTCAGGCACTACAATATTGTTGCGGCCCGCCGGCAGCCAGTAGAGCTGGCAGCAGAGTTGGACAGGGAGGAGGTTGGGGAGGAACATGGGCCAGTCCTGGAGGCTGAGGAAAGCTCAGACGAGGGCTCTGCATCGGAGGCAGAGAGGGGAGTTAGACAGCAGTGAGGCAGAGGAACAGCTGGAGCCTGTTCCCAGTGTGCGCATGCGCAGAGCTGCCAAAAGACAAGAACGACTAAGAAAGCAGGGTCGACTTAAGAGTAAAGCCACACTTTGAAGGTGATTGGCCCCTCCCCAGAGGAAACAAAAGAGAGAACGGGGAGTGGGCTTTTGCAGAAAACCATTCATTCGGATTGGCAAGTTTTGTGTTTGACTTTAAGACACTGTGTGCCAAGTTTGCCTTGCCCTGAGTTTGGAAACTAGTTATCTGGCACCGCACCGCTCCAAGCGAGATAAGGTGCGTGGGGATAAATATTCCTCTGAAAGGCTGTTTACTAAGCCTTGCTGACTGTGAATGTAAGGAATTCAGAGTCGTGTAAATAAAAGAGGTTTTGCAGGGACCAAGACTTTGCTTCTTGCTTTCTGAGGAAGCCTGGGTCAGAACAAATATAGGAGAGATGGATCCAACTCTTTCAGCCAACCCCAATTGAAATTCACACAATTCGTTAAACTACACCTCCCATAATTCTTCATTCAGCAGAGAAGGAGAAGGCAGATGGGCCTCTCCAAGGAGAGAATTCCACGAGTACCACAGGCAGGAAGATTGCAATCCTTGCATCACACCTAACATCTAAAGAGTGGAAGGTGGAACAGAGAAGATAAAGAGGTTTGTGGTTTGGATTTCCACCACCCAGAACCTCTGAAGCAGTGAAGGTGTTGCTGGACCAAGATCAAAAAGAATGAGATCCAATCAAATTCTCTGGGAGACTTTAGCCCAGCCTCTTATTTTCAGCTCAGCTTTTGTGTCAGGATTCTGAATGGATTCCACGTTGAGCTGGAGGCAGTGCGATCCGAATTCAATCCTTGCAAGAGTAAAAAATACCTGCGTCGGTGTCATAATCCAAGGTCCCCTTTTGATCCTCGATATTTAAGAGCTGAGCAGGATGGAGAGAGGCAGCCTCCAGGGCCGCTTCTAAGGAACAGGCTGCAAAATAGAAATGGAGGTTGCTTTTTAGTTAGAATCCACAAAGGCAAAGGGTTCTTCAATCCTTATCCATTCTACACCCCTTCTGAATAGACAGGAGAATCTGTGATTGACGGTGTTTCTAAACCAGTGGTAGTCAACCTGGTCTCTACCGCCCACTAGTGGGCGTTCCAGCTTTCATGGTGGGCGGTAGGGGTTTGCTGTAACTCTGCTTTATAAATTTTATAAAGTAAAGTTTCTTCCCTACTTTATAAATCACCATTACTGTGGAACCGGTGGGCGGTTAGAAAATTTTACTACTAACAGAGATACAAAAGTGGGCGGTAGGTATAAAAAGGTTGACTACCCCTGTTCTAAACCATGAGAATTTGAAAATGGGCGGACTTCAACCCCATGTTCTGACCTTGACTTCCCCACATCCCGAAGCAGATTCCTTGTCCCGACAAAACCCTTTTTGATTTAAGTCATTCACATCCAGCAAAGTCCTGGCAAACAGTCTTTCAGTCTTTGAATTTAAAATCACAGACCTTATCAGGCTTGGAGAGCTGCCAGGGCTGACATCTTCAAAACACAACTTGCTGTACAAGAAAGTACTTGGCAAGAAGTTTCAGAGAGTCACTAATCAATTAAGAGAACCAATTGTCTCCTGCAAACTCCACTCCCCTTTCGCTTCTCTTTTATTTCCTCTGGGAGGGGCTGTTCATTGTCCACCTGTGGCCTTACTCCCAAATCGACCCCTGTTCTTTAGCCGTTCCCTTCGTCTGGCAACTCTGCGCATGCGCCCACTGGGAACAGGCTCCAGCTGTTCTTCTGCCTCACTGATGTCTGACTCTGAAGGCAGCTGATAATTGGCATATGGCTCTGGCCCCCTCCCTGCCTCCGACACAGAGCCCTCATCAGAGCCTTCCCCAGACTCCAGAAATGGCCCATGTTCCTCCCCAACCTCCTCATTGTCTGAGTCTGCAATGAGTTTCACTGGCGGCTGGCAGGCTACAACACCGCCGAATTCCTCAGCCAGGGAATCCCCATGTGGGAATTGAACCTCTACTTGTGGACCTCATCTTTCGCGCCTGACACTGAGTCATTGCGAGGGTCGTCCTTTGGGGGGGCTTACAAATAAATCCCCAGCAAATCTGGCTCCTTGGAAGAGGGCAACTCTCTGTCCTAGTAAGCCAGACTCTCCTTACCGGTGGCATGCATGAAATGCCGGATACAGGTGTCCATGGTGGAGATACTTCCACTCAGTGTTTTGGTCCCTGGAAAGAGAAGGAGGAGAAAGCTGATCAGCCTTACGTGCAAAGACAGTTGGATAGGGGATGATGGGAACTGTAGTCCATTTCACAGCTTTGCAGACACCTTCAGGGTCTCGGGGAAGAGCTTAGGGGGAAAAAAATCAGCTACCTGTTTGAGTGGCTAATTAAGATTTCACCCTAGGAGCGCCCTTACCTGCAATGTAGGCATTTGCACCTTCTACCTCTACCACCAGCTGGCCCAGAGTGTGTCTGCCAGGGGGAAGTCCCATTGCTGGGATAGCATCTGTCACCAGGATCAGACCTAAGGAGGGATAATTTGAGCCTGTTAATTCTACCTGAAAACAACTTCAGTGTTGCAGCAAATAGCAATAGCGCTTAAGACTTATATATCGCTTTACAGCCTTCTCCAAATGGTTTTTACAGTCCACCTCTTGCCCCCAACAATCTGTGTCCCCTTTGGAAGGATGGAACCTTGAGCCTGGTAGGATTCGAACTGCCAAATTGCAAGCAGCCAGCAGTCAGCAGAAGTAGCCTGCAGTACTGCACTCTAACTACTGCGCCACCAAGGATCTTATGGTTAGTTATGTTTTCAGGTATCCCAATGAAGAGACCCAGCCATCTGCATCTTATGTAGGATATATAAATATGGTCACAGAGGTGTCTTCAAACCAACATTAAAACAAACCATGACTTCTTTGTGTTCCCTTTGGCCATCAGTCTCGGAAAAGCAGTTACAATCCATCATTAAAAGCTTCAAGCACAATAAAGCCCCAGGTGAGGACTTTTTACCACCAGAATTATTCAAGAAAGTTCCCAATTGGTGGGGTCCAGTCTTTTTACACATAGAAATAACACCTGCCATACACCAGATGGGTGGAAGATGGCAATAGTTGTCCCCATATATTAAAAAAAAGGAAATAAAAAAGATCCCTTCCCATCTCATTGTCCCCCTTGTGGAGACAGACCTTGAGACTTCACCCTGCCAATGAAAGTGCGTCTACTCAAAGCTATGGTTTTCCCAGTTGCAGTGGATGGCTGTGAAGGTTGGACCATAAGAAAGGCTGAGCTCCAAAGAATGGAGGCCTTTGAATTCTGGTGCTGGAGAAGACTCCTGCGAGTCCCTTGGACTGCAAGGCGACCCAACCGGTCAGTCCTAGAGGAGATCAACCCTGACTGCTCTTTAGAAGGCCAGATCCTGAAGGGGAAACTCAAAGACTTTGGCCACCTAATGAGAAGGAAGGACTCCCTGGAGAAGAGCCTCATGCTGGGAACGACTGAGGGCAAAAGAAGGGGATGGCAGAGACGGAGGTGGCTGGACGGAGTCACCGAAGCAGTCGGCGTGAGCTTAAATGGACTCCAGAGGATGGTAGAGGACCGAAAGGCTTGGAAGAACATTGTCCATGGAGTCGCGATGGGTCGGATACGACTTTGCAACAAACAACAACAAATTTTAAAATGCCCCTTCTCATCTCAGGGGAATTGTCCCCCTGGTAGAGACAGACCTTGAGGATGGGCCCGGTGTGCGATTCTCAGAGCAGCAGGATTCGTATGGATCCCATCTGAGATCATGCCGTAAAACACTTGCTGGCCGGGAGGAATCTTGTCGCTTGTGAGAAGTCCCACAATCCCGGGGTCTCGATGGTGGAACTGCAACAAGAAATGTCAGGACACAAGGCAGTTAAATCCATGGATTAGGAACAAGGACTACAGAACCCACTCTTCCATTTCTTGGCCGGACCACACAACCTGAGCGATCTCCTAAGTGGAGGAATCACAATTCCGTGGAATAATGGGTTTTCCAAACCCCAGGCGTTAATTCACTGAAAAAAAGTAACTTACAACCAGTTGGTTAAGATGCTGGAAGTGGAAACTTGCCTAGGTACTACTCACAGGTAACATGGCATTGAAGAGGTGAGTAATGAAGGTAGCTCCCTGACCAACAGCCGTCTCAGCCTGAGATAAATTAGCCACAGAGTGACCTACAAAAAGAAATGGGAGAGAACTCTATGTACCGTATATACTCGAGTATAGGCCGACCCGAATATAAGCCGAGGCACCTAATTTTACCACAAAAAACTGGAAAAGTTATTGACTCGAGTATAAGCCTAGGGTGGGAAATGCAGCAGCTACCGGTAAATTTCAAAAATAAAAATAGATACCAATAATGTTTTTGAATATTTATTTCAAAGAAAAACAGTAAACTAGCGGTGTATTCAATGAAATACTTCACTCACCTCATGATGCTGATGTCCCGCTGTGATGATGATGTCCCGTGCAGCCGCGGGAGCGATGTCCCGCCTCCTATGACACACGGCACAGTGATTCCTATCATTGGATCACTGTACCAGAGGAGGTGGGACATCGCTATGTGGCTGCTTGCCATAACAAGGAGGAGGTGGGACATCGTTGCAGAGCGGCAGGAGGGGGAGGAAGGGGAATCGTAAGACAGCCCTGCATTACATTAGAACGTGAGGAGGGGGGATGGTGCGGTGCGCGCTGCGCGGCAAACTGACACAGAGGGAGGGGAAACTCACAGGGGCACTGGGCCATTCACGAGTGTCACCCAGCGGCATGGCCCCGCCCCTTTTTCTCCTCCATTTCGGGCAAATTTTTCACTGACTCGAGTATAAGCCGAGGCGGCTTTTTTCAGCCCAAAAAGTGGGCTGAAAAACTAGGCTTATACTCGAGTATATACAGTACCGTATTTCATTTCATTCATTTCATTTCATTTTATTATATTTATATGCCGCCCTTTTCCCCGGAGGGGACTCAGGGCGGCTAACAAATCAAATCAGGGAAGGGGGGGGTACAGACAAAAAATAAAAAACAAAACATAACAATACATAATTTAAAAACACACAACAGTCATACCATTCGAAACGGGGGCAGCAGCTCTTTAGCCCCAGGCCTGTCGGAACAGCCAGGTTTTAACGGCTTTGCGGAAGGCCTGGAGGGTGGTGAGGGTTCGAATCTCCACGGGGAGCTCGTTCCAAAGGGTTGGAGCAGCCACAGAGAAGGCTCTCCTCCGGGTAGTCACCAGTCGACACTGGCCGGCAGATGGAATTCGGAGGAGGCCTAATCTGTGGGACCTAATCGGTCTAGTGGAGGTGATTGGCAGCAGGCGGTCTCTCAAGTACCCAGGTCCAATACCATGAATTTTCCAGAATATAAGACACACCAAGATTTTGAAGAGACAATTTTTTTAAAAAAAGGTTTTGCATTCTGCAGACCTCCCAAAAAATGGCCTGTTTTTCGTGAAAACAAGCCTGACCCCACCCCCAGGGCATAAATAGCCTTTAGGAGGCTTGTAGAGTGCTACTGGGGGGGGGGGAGCAAAAACGAGCAAAAAACGGTCCATTTTTTTGTCAAAAAAGGGCATGCATAGCCTTTAGGAGGCTTGTAGAGTACTCCTGGGGGTTGGGCAAAAGTCAGCCCTCCCCAGCCCCTAGGAGCACTGTATAAGCCTCCTAAAGGCTGTGTACGGCCATGTTGGTGAAGGGGGGCAGGGTTTCAGGAGGCCAATAGCAATAGCAATAGCAGACTTATACACCGCTTCATAGGGCTTTCAGCCCTCTCTAAGCTGTTTACAGAGTCAGCATATTGCCCCCAACAACAATCCGGGTTCTCATTTTACCCACCTCGGAAGGATGGAAGGCTGAGTCAACCCTGAGCCGGTGAGATTTGAACAGCCGAACTGCAGAACTGCAGTCAGCTGAAGTAGCCTGCAGTGCTGCATTTAAGCACTGCGCCACCTCAGCCAAAAATGCTGCATTCAGTGTATAAGACGCACCCAGATTTTCAGCCTCTTTTTTTGAGGGGAAAAGGTGCGTCTTATACTCCGAAAAACACGGTAATGTTCCTATCCAGGTTCCAGGCAATACATCCCTTTCAATAAGAACTTCACCATCCAAGGACAACGTTTACCCAGTGATACGCAGATGCCCCTCTTGGTCAGCTCCCGGATCACTTCACCACTGCGTTTTATCTCAGGGGCTAAAGTGACAATCCGGACGCAATCCAGGCTCCCATACATGGCCAGCAAATCCTGAAAGGCTCCCGACTCAAACGTACGGAGGCAATTTTCTGGGTGAGCCCCCTTCTTCTCTTTGCTGATGAAGGGACCCTCCAGATGAATCCCTGCCAGAGGAAAACAAAAAGACATCCAAACTTCTGAAACAAGATGAGGCAAGTTTGTCTGGACCCTTGAAGAGTTTAATATGGATCCTACGACAAACTCCAACTGAAGTTAAGGTCTGTAGTCTATTTCCAAATCTCCAAGATCTTAGCCATGATGATCTGGAGTAGCGATCAACAACTGGTGGATCCGTGGACCACTGGGGGTCCATGAGAAAATTTTGGTGTCCCGCAGAAAAATTATTTGCATTTTTAATATTGCACTAAATCAGGGGTCCTGAAACTACGGCCCCTGGGCTGGATATGTGCAGTGAACGCTTGTGTTGCTGCAGAGACTCTCCCCCTTCGGGGTCTTTTTGTGTAGGTCAGAGGGGGGCAGAAATTCCGCCTTGGGGTCTGCTTCAGCCTCCTGGTGAGGGGCTTTGGGCGAAGGCTGGAGGGAAGTGTCGCTGGTGGTGAAGAGCCGGAGGGCCTCGTTCCAATGGGACTGCATCATTGTCTGGAACTGGCTGACCATCTCAGCCTGCTCCAGGTGCCGGTACCTGGCCCCGCACTCCCACAGGTCTTCCCTCTGCTTGGATAGCCAATGCTCGTAGTCCTCAGTGAGGTGCTTCTGCTTAGCTCTCCTTCTTGGTCAGATCCAATTTGAGCTGAGCTGTTTTGTCAACTCTTTCTCCTGGTGGCTGCTTAGCTCCAGCAACTGCTTCCTGTTGGGGCCCTAAGGAGCGTGGGCGGAGAGGCGAGGAGTAGCTAGGAGGGGAGGGGTGAGTAGAGGCCGGTGAAGTGCCCTCAATGTGAGTGACATTGAGTTGGCCATGCCCACCCAGCCACATGACCATCTAGCCACACCTACTCAGCCGGTCATTAGGCAGATCATATTAGTGGTCGGCAGGATTTAAAATTATGAATGTAATGGTCCCTGTGGGCCGAAAGGTTGGTGACCATCGATCTAGAGCAGTGTTTCTCAACCTTGGTAACTTGAAGATGTCCGGACTTCAACTCCCAGAATTCCCCAGCCAGCGAATGCTGGCTGGGGAATTCTGGAAGTTGAAGTCCAGACATCTTCAAGTTGCCAAGGTTGAGAAACACTGATCTAGAGTTCTTAAAAAATAATAATGAGTAAATCTATATGGCATTTGAGCCTACATATAATTGTGGCCGCAAGAATAACCTGTGTGTAATTTTGAAATCTACTATCATACCATCGGAAGATGCCATAATTAAAAAGATTTATGAATGTGCAGAAATGGACAGAATGACAGGTTGGCTGAGGGACAAAGGAGAAACGGAACATTAGCCTGAACCAATGGTATATGTGGGTGACAAGGAGAACAGCAGGGACTTAAAAACTGGGAAAGTTAAATAGCAGTTGTTAACAATGGGAACTAAAAGTGAACATGGGTATTGTAATAGATCCCTGAACTTTGTAATGAGAAGATGCTGGTTAGAGACTAAACAATGAGGAAGGAAAAAAAAGTTGGGCTGTGAATGACTGTCACCGCGGGGGTGGGGGGTGGGGTTGTATGTTTAAAGTTGTTTTTGTATTTGTATGTCTTATTTTTTTTAAAAAAGTATAACCAATAAAGATTATCTAGAGTTCTTGAAGGCGTTTACCCTCAGAAAGGCACCAGATTAGAGACAAGTGCAAAAGATCTTTATCTTTCTTACCCCATCCAAAGATACAACTATTAACGATGAATGATTCTTATTCACCTAAGACACCAGCTCCATGAGGCCCTCCGTTTTGTACACAGATCTGAGGTAGAACCTAGTTAGTAAGAGAGAAGACAGTGGGACCATTGTTACTGAATCACATTATCCATAAAATGTAGTTGTCTTTCTTTGATCAATTCACTTATTCATCAACTCCTTATTATCAAACGAGATCAAAAAGAACCAGTGGGAGAGTAGGTGGCAATAGCTGAGTCAAAATTAGCCAGGATTAATCAGGTGTGTAAAGTAAAAGTAAAGGTTCCCCTTGCACATGTGTGCTAGTCATTCCTGACTCTAGGAGGGGCGGTGCTCATGTCGGTTTCAAAGCCGAAGAGCCAGCGCTGTCCGAAGATGTCTCCGTGGTCATGTGGCCGGCATGATTAAACTCTGAAGGAGCACGGAACGCTGTTCCCTTCCCACCAAAGGTGGTCCCTATTTATCTATTTGCATTTTTACATGCTTTCGAACTACTAGGTTAGCAGAAGCTGGGACAAGTAATGGGAACTCACTCCGTTACGCAGCGCTAAGGATACGAATCACCGAGCTGCCGACCTTTCTGATCGACAAGCTCAGCGTCTTAGTCACTGAGCCACTGTGTCCCTGGGGTTATAATAATGCTTCAGTTTTAACCACCATCTTCTTTTGAATTTGACGTCAAAGAAGATCCAGAGAGTCCTCAATGAACGACCACAATGGGGACCAAAAACTTCTGTTGCTAAGCAAGGTGGTTGTTAAATGAGTCGTGCCTGAATTATGTTTATTTTTTATTAAATGTATTTGCCACCCAGAAGCTGGGACAAGTAACGGGAGCTCACTCGGTTATACGGTGCTAGGGATTCGAACCGCTGAACTGCCAACCCTCTGATCAAACTTTTCTCCAGGTGTTGAATGTGTTGCACAAAATGCTTGTTCTGCTTTTTCTCCCAACTGGTTAATTTCATGTAGCAACCTAAACCATCGACCAGGATGGACAAACTATAGAGGCCAGGTTGACCCAATTCAATCAAAACAAAACAAAAATCCATGTTACAGCTTTGGATCTCCTCACCTTGTGATAGACCGAAGATGGTGAGGTCACCATCGTGGGGCAAAACGAAGTCACTCCATTGGACAGTATCCTCTGGCCAACCAGTGAAATTCCTGCTTGTGCATCATCTGTAGCCAGGGAGAAATCTACTCCGAACCCCCCTGAGAAGACAGAAGGAGATGCCCATCCTTGTTATTTTGGTTGTCCAGTGACTTGCCTCTGTGCAAAGCATATTTATACAGCTGGATAATATACTCCTCAGATGGTGGAATTAATTTATCTCTGGCTTTCCAATGACAATCCATCTTTAGAAATGTAATTGTCCTTTCCCAATCCATTCTGACTGAGGTTGGTTATGGCATAATCCTCTGATTGCTTGCAAGTATCTTGAACTGTAACTTCCACTAGCCAAGTGCTGCAGCCTGCCAGTGGCCAGAACAGCTGGCAACAGATTCGGACAGTGAGGAGGTTGGGGAGGAACACGGGCCATTCCTGGATCTGGGGAAGGCTCTCATGAGGGCTCTGTGTTGGAGGCAGAGAGGGGGCCAGAGCCGTCTGACAGTTATCAGCTGCCTTCAGAGTCAGACATCAATGATGCAGACAAACAGCTGGAGCCTGTTCCCAGGGAGCGCATGCACAGAGTTGCCACAGGAAGGGAACAGCTAAAGAACAGGGGTCAATTTGGGAGAAAGGCCACAGGTGGACGATAAATGGCCCCTCCCAGAGGAAATAAAAGAGGAGCGAAAGGGGAGTGGAGTTTGCAAGAGACCATTAGTTCGCTTAATTGGTTCATGACTCTCCGAGACGCCTTACCAAGTTTTGCAGATATCAGCCTGGCAGCTCTCCAAGCCAGATAAGGTCTGTGACTATAAATCCTCCCTTGAAAGACTTTGCTGGAGGTGAATGAGCAGAATTCACAATCAATTAATAAAAGGGGTTTTTGTTGGGACCAGGAGTTTGCTTCATGCTCTTGGGAAGCCTCAGTCACAACGCATAATACTTGATACTTAATACGCAGGTGCAGAGTTGCCAGACGAAGGGAACAGCTAAAGAACAGGGGTTGACTTGGGAGTAAGGCCACAGGTGGACGATGAATGGCCCCATCCATAAGGATGTGTGTTTGTGTTTTATTTTTATAGTTATAATGTACATGCAAGATGGCATTTAATTTCGTTGTACGAGGTGCAAGTGCAATAAAGTAAACTTAACTTAAATCTATATATTTATTTGAACTGCCTGGACTCCGGATGTCTTGTGCTTGACCATTTCTGCATCACTTGGATTGGGGCCCTTGGTTTTCTCCTAAGCTACAGCAGTTGCAATGCCTTACCATTGATTTGTACATCAATGAAGCCCGGTGCCAGGATGCTGCCTTTACAATCCAGTTGGACATCCGCAGACTTTTTCTCATCGAAGAACACCTTCTCTGGGTTTAAGATCTTCCCAGCTCTTACCCATAGATCCTCTCTGAAAACAGAAGGAGCTAGTCATCCATCCCTCCAATATATATATTGCATATAAAAATGGCTGTGTCTGTGTATGTTCCAGCATAACTCTGAAACGCCTCAAGCAATTTCAACCAAATGTGGTACGCAGATGACTTACTCTCTGGAAACAAATACTATGGGGGTAGGATACCTCTAACACCCTTCAGAATATGTGCTTTGTTAAGATACAGCCTGTTGTGCCTTAAAATGACTTCTACTGTACCGCTGTAAAATGGCTTCTACTGTACCGCTGTAAAATGGCTTCTACTGTACAACGCAATGGAGTTGCCATGGTAATGGCTTCACAGTACTCCACAAGTGGGCTCCCTCTGGTAAGGGCAAAAATCCAACATTAGAAATTATGTTTGGTACAGTGATAGTAAAATACATAAAGATTTTTGATTTAAAATGTACAATTCAATTTGAATGAAGTATATGTAATGATTGTGGAAGAAACGCACGAAATGTATTTGTAACCAACTGACATGCTTTCTACAAGATGTAATGAAGGATGATTCTTTTTTTTTGTGTTTTTGTTTAATTAAATAATAAAACTTAAAAAAAAAAAAGAAATTATGTTTGGTCCGGACATTTTCCCCCTATAAATAAATACCCGGGCAACGACGGGTTATTGGCTAGTTCTTAGATGAAATTTTCACTTGAACTCTCCTTTAGCCAATCAACCAAAGGCAGTTTTCTGCTGGAATCTCAGTGGTAATTTATTCTGCGGTGAACAGAGTTTTATTCTCCATCCAGAGAGTTTGCTACATGATAGTTTGGTTCTATCAAGTTTTATTGATTGTAAGCGGGTGAGGAAAGAGAGGACTAGCAGGCACTAGTTTCTAAGGGAGCCTTCTCTTTACTCATGAGGTTGCCTGATCTCAAAGTTTTTTTTTCCCTTTGGGGAAAGTTCTGGAGAAGATGGTTGGAGATTATTGTTGCGAGGTGCCCAAAATTCAATGACACACCAAAATGGTAAAAAGTGTTAAGGAATGTGGTGGACTGGATTCCCAGAAGAGAGGATTCCAGAAGAGTAAGAGTTTGTGTGAGATAAAGAGGGTGAAGACAGTCCCTCCCTCATAATCCCCAGAGTATATGCTTCATGCAGTTAATAGTCTGCTTCAGTTTGATAAGATTTTGTTTATAAGAGTGGAAACAATAGCAATAGCACTTAGACTTATATACCACTTTACAGTGCTTTACAGCGCTCTCTAAGTGGTTTACAGAGTCAGCCTCTTGCCCCCAAGAGTCTGCGTCCTCATTTTACCCACCTCGGAAGGATGGAAGGCTGAGTCAATCTTGAGCCTGGTGAGATTTGAACTGCCAAATTGCAGGTGGCCAGCAGAAGCCGCCTTCAGTACTGCAGCCTAACCGATGTGCCACTGCAACTCTTAATAATAAAGAATTCTGCTTGGAAGCTTCGTCCCCAAAAGCCAACATCTGTCTTGGCTTTTGGGGCCTGACAGAAAAATATAATATATAAATAAATGGAGCAATAAGTATTATCGGTTCCTTTCTACTTAGAGGACATAAACCTTAGCAGAATGTTCTTTAGAAGAGAATATTTGTAACTCGTGGTTGAAATGGGGAGTCCCTGGTTTTTCCCACTTATTTTTTTTGGCAGACGTTTAATTACCAAACTCGGTAACATCATCAGTGTTAGATGGGATTGAGGTTTATTCCGTTTACAAACCACAGAATATTCTTTGGGATAAAACTATCTTACCCACTTCCATTGGAAGCATAGCATTCCATGCTTATATCTAAATCATTAGAACAAGATGGAAACCGAGAAGAAAGTTCTTACCTTTGCAAGACATGTTCCTTCAAAATCCGGCAGTTGGTAAATTGGAGGATTGGCGCATCCACAGTGGATTTATGGCATGGCATCCTTCATGTAAGACAACTATAACAGCATGGAGGGAAGACGAAGGAAGCCTTATTTAATCATCTACTAGCTGCTAACCCAGCGTGGCCCAGATATTTATTTATAGGGGGAAAATGTCCGGACCAAACATAATTTCTAATGTTGGTATTTTTGCCCTTACCAGAAGGAGCCCCCTTGTGGAATACTGTGAAGCCGTTACCATGGCAACTCCACTGCGCTGTACAGTAGAAGCCTTTACGGCAGTACAGTAGAATCCATTTAGAGGCACAACAGGCTGCATCTTAACAGAACACACATCCCCAGGGGTGTTAAGGGTGTCTTACCCACAATTTCAAGTTATATTATATTATTATATTATATCTATAAAGTTCACTATTCTGTTCATTAATACATTTAAATAAAAGAAACAAAACCTGGGTTTAACGTAGTGTTTCTTATTTTATTTATTTATTGAATTTATTTGCTGCCCCCTCTCGTAACAAAATGACTCTGGGTGGCTTTTAAGAGGTGTGCACTTTTAGTGACCTGAATCATGGCATGCATTAAATCATCCTCTTTTAACAACCCCCATAATCCCTTGCAGGGTGGAGTATGAGCAACTGAATGGAGCTGAGTGTTTATTGTTCGGCTGCCCTTCCTGTCGCCAATGTGGAGTTTTGTTCAGCAGATATATTCTCAGCGTGAGAGAAAAATATCTGCCTCAACCTAGGATCAAACTCAGCTTCCTGAGAGAGTTGCACCTCTAGGCCACCGCACCACTCATGGCATGCATTAAATGGCTGTGTAAAAATTCCAAAGGCTGAGCTTGCTTGGTGTGATCAGCCCACCACAAACAAATCACACTGACCCACAACACAGATCTCAATGTTATGCGCCAAAGAGAACATTTTTATCAACACCTAAAGAGCAAAAGAGACGGGATGCTAACCCCTTTCTAGGCACTGTTGGTGGCATAACCGACATTGCCCTACTAGAGGGTACAAAGTTAAGGACCTGATCTCGCTGCCCCCATCCTTGTTTTCCCCAGCAACACTGGTGCAGTACTTTTCCTGCAGTTTAGAATGGCGAAATCTTGCAAAAAATCGCCCCCCCCAAAAAAACCCAGAGATCTGACTTTAGTTGCATTGATCGCGGCTTCTCTTTCATGGCGGTGGCTAGGAATCGAAAAGGGCTGGCCAGCCAATCAATTAACCAAATCAACCAACCAACCAATCAAATCAATCAAATCAACCAATCAATCAACCAAACCAACCAAACTCAACTCAACCAATCAAATCAACAAATCAAGCAAATCAACCACCAACTCAACTCAAATCAACCAATCAACCAATCAAATCAAACCAAATCAATCAATCAATCAACCAAATCAACCAACCAACCCAACCCATCAACCAATCAAATCAACCAACCAACCAACTCAACCCAACCCATCAACCAATCAAATCAAATCAAATCAAATCAAATCAAATCAATCAATTGCCCTTTTCCATTTTTAAACCGATCTGCCCGCCTTTCCTTTGGCCAACCTGCCGCGATCGCTTCTCCTCCCAAGCAAGCAGCGATCCACCAACGGACCCTCTGGGATCCTGTCTCGGCGGCGGCGGCGGGCACTGAAACCGCCTGTCCGTCATTGCAGAGGGAGGAGCCCACGTCGCCTCCCTCCCCTCCAGGTTCCCAAAGCCAGCCGGGGAGGCAGGGGAAGCTTCCCCGGGACTGGGAAGTCTTCTCCAGGGGAAGCGAGGAACCACCAGCCGTTGACCCCCGCCTCCTCCGCCCAGAACCGCGGAGGAGCAGCCGCCTCGGGCTTACCGGGCTCCCGCCGAGCCTTTTCCCAACCCGCAGCCAACTTCTTTCCTTTGGGGCTGCCCGCAAGTTCCCGACCCGGATCACGTGACCGCTCCACATCAGCTGATTGGGAGGAGGGGGAGCGATCTCTCTCTCGGGGGGTCACGTGAGTGGCGGAGGGGAGTCGCCATGATGGGAAGGGAAGGGGGGGGGAAGGCGGTAGCGGTTTCGTTGGCCGCCGCCATCTTGGTGAGGTCGTAGCGATGCGGAAAGAGCGATGCGCCAGTGCGTGGGCGGAGTTGATGTGGACTACAAACTCCATGCTTCTGTTATTCCCTACGTCTTGTCCCAGATGCAGCTATCCGTCTGCAGATTTTTCCCCCCCGATTTATTCCCATCCTTACTTAGGAAATGTATGCGTCATCCATTTCCTTCCCCAATAATACTGGGTAGTTTTTAAAGCTGTGATTTAAAAATCCATAAAGACATTTTATGTAGGCACTTAAGTATCAGTTGCATTTCTATCCCTGGGCAATCAGTTGGATCTTCAGGGGCTGATATTGTAAAAATGACAGTAAATTTTTTTTTGGTTCCTCCTGAACTGTATAAATAGGGACGTGGTGGATCAGTAGCTAAGACACTGAGCTTGTATATCAGAAAGGTCGGAAGTTGGGCCATTCGAATCCCTAGCGCAGGGTAATGGAGTGAGCTCCTGTTACTTGTCCCAGCTTCCGCCAACCTAGCAGTTTGAAAGCACGTAAAAAGTGCAAGTAGAAAAATAGGAACCACCTTTGGTGGGAAGGTAAGTATTCCATGTGCCTTCGGCATTTAGTCATACCGGCCACATGACCACAGAGATGTCTTCGTACAGCGCTGGCTCTTTGGCTTTGAAACGGAGATGAGCACCGCCCCCTAGAGTTGGAAATGACTGGCACATATGTGCGAGGGGAACCTTTACCTTTAAATTGTATAAGGAGCTTATTTTAATTTGGCATGCCGTAATATGAAATACATTATGCAACATGCATGTGTCGAAACGTGTTGCTATCACTGCCGTTCTTGTGAAAACCCTGTTAATGTGGAAGGTGAATGTTTGTCAGTTAGGAATCTATTCCTAGCAGTTAAGGTGCAGAATAGGTACTGAAAATGGTGTTTCCCCCCCCCCCTAAGTGATGCTGTTTTATACATGATATATAATATCTTGATTCAGAGATAACACTAAGTCTTAACAGACGTGTTCACACATCATACCAAAGCAACATTGAGATTGCAGTATTTCTTCAATAGGAAGGATGAATTCAGCCCAAGTATCCCAAAATCGAAATGTGGACATTTATAACGCTCAGTATAACGTGTAGCATGTTAACAATGTGAAATGTATCTTTTTTTTGTGTTGTTTCATGGTGATGGAGTTTAATATGTGGATGCACAGCTTGGAGAACCCTTCAAATGCTTTTTGAAATACACGTATCCATTTCACTTCTTCCCTCCCTGTGGTGGAGAAAAGTAGAACGGATAATGCAGAAATAAGAAAATGATATGCGGATAAATCAATTTAGTGGCATGAAACTAGACTTTGGTTGGGGATGTGGGGGGAAGGAAAGGAAGAGATGGAGAGAGAACATAGCCCTGTGTGGGTTTTAATAACATCTGAATTTATTCTTCGGGACCATATGTCCATTTGAATGTCAGGCAGTTCCAGCACAAGAAAAGATTTTGTAGGGTTGTTTTTTTTTTAAATGAAAAAAACCTACGAAGCATCAAAGGTGCATAACGGAATAATAATACAGGCAAGAGTTTCCCGCTGCAGCATTGCGTCGGTTTGAGAATGACCAGCAAAAACAACTGGCTCTGGGTTGCTTGCGAAGAGCTTGCCCCCCCATCCTCAAAGGGTTTCCTAGCCCAGACCTGCATATTAATCAAAGCTTCTTGTGACGAAGGCAGCAAGGACAGGAGCCACGACTGACTCTTGGGGAGAAGCTGCAAACCAAGTAGCATGCTAATTGCGTTTGGAGCCCCACGGCAATCATTCCTTTTCTCTCTTTTGCTTCAGTTGAGCATTCTGGGGGAAATGAAACCATCCCAATTTCTTGCAAAGCAAACAGGAAGAAAAATAAATCCTCCGAACCCCTCTGCAATTGGCTTGAAAGGGTGGTTGGGCTAATGACCCCAATGGTTTGCTACTGGGGAAGATTTATCATCATTCCCCGCCATTTTTCAGAGAAAACATACTTGGGGCCAAGCGCGGATGCTGGAAGCAAAAGCAGAAAATCTCTGCTTCGGGGATTCTTGTTTTCCAAAAGCAGAGCGCACAGGATTGCTCTTTGCTTTAGGCTAACACCCCCTCCCCGCTCCCAGCCGTTTGCAAACACATCCTTGTCTTCCTTCCTTCCTTCCCAGCTACAGGAGGACAGACAGATCAGAAGATCATGCAAGCCAATCTCTTGGCCCCACTCCAAGTCACAAGGCCCAACGTGAATCATTGAGCAACAAGGAACAGATCCGGATGTCCACTGAGTGTTGATTCTGTTTGTCTTTTTTTGCCCTAGCCTCGGGGGTGTTCTCGCATCCCAAGATGAATGAATGGATGTCGGAAAACACATCAGTCGGCAAAAGCCACATCAAAACACGGAACTAGATCTGGAAGGCAGAGGAGTGAAGCACAAGTATGGAAGGGAGGGTGAGGTGTCACTTGACACATCCTCCTAAGCCTAAAATGCCTCGGGTAGCCAGAATGCCGTGTGTTAGGTCTCCTGTTTACCTGCATAGGTAAATGTTGTGCATGGAACTGGGAAGGAGATCTCTGGGATTTAAAACTCCCTGAAAGACGAGGTGTGTTGCTATCGAACAGGAAAAAAAACCCAGGTTAAGTTTCTTTCCCAAGCATTGAGCTGGCCTCGTCCATGATTTTTTATCTCTTTCTCCTGCTGCTGCTTCGTTCCTCTTTCTCCTTCCCTCCCCCTTCTTCTCTGCAGGGCTGACTCACTCTTGCAGCAGACACACACACTGGTGTAAAATGAAAAGGGGAAGATCCGTTCAAAGCCTTCTCTCTCTCCCCCCCCCCTGCAGATCTTGCTGCCCCAAGCCTTCCCCCCCCCCTAAATGAAAAGAAGACGAGTCATTGAGGTGAGACGGGCAGGACAGAAATGGGATGAAGGAATAGATAATAACAGGTGCAGCCCCCCCACCCCACCCCAAGTGTTTCTTTGGTCAGCCAAGGATGGTACTCAAATCTATTTCCATCCCTGAAGCTTGCGAAGCCGAGGGAAAACCAGGAATGAGTCACTGGATTGTCCGTGACCTGAAAATCCAGGAAATACCAAGAATATACATAATGCAGGGGATTTGATTCCTCCTTTGTGGGCTGCGTGGTTGGCCTGACTGGGGAAAAGGGAACTGCATAGGATTCTCACAGGAGACCTCAGGCCTCATCTGAGCATTATGGTTCCTGCCTTGAGCATCAATCTTCCTGTTCGTTATTTCGGTGGGTGGTTTTTATTTATTATTTATATCTATTTTTTATTGACAAGTAACGCAAGGCAGCAAACAAATCCAACACTTTTCTCCTCCTGTTTTCCCCACAACAGCCCTGTGAGGCCGGCTGGGCCAAGGAGAGGCACTGGGCCAAGGGCACTCAGCTGGTTTTCACGCCTAAATTTAAACAAGAATTTCTGTTTTCTAGGCTGGCACCTTCGCCACCATCCCGGACTGGCTTGTATAGCCTTATGGAATGCTAGATTTTTTTTCCTGGAAGTGTAATCCTCCTGAAGGATCTCCACCTTTTTCTGTCTCATCCAACAGACCAATTCCTGCACAAGATTGCAGAAAACAATTGTTTTTGTTGCGGTAAGCAAAAGAAAAAAGCCCTGTCCACACTGTTCTTAACACTGAACTAAGAGTGTGCCTGGCAAGAGAGCCAAGTATTTCTTGTTGCTTCAGTAGTTTTCCAAATTAGATTTGATGGGTTGAGAGCCAACCCTTTACATATAATTGGCTCTCAACCCATCAAATCTAATTTGGAAAACTACGACACTGACCAGGTGCATAGACATACAGCAAACCCCACTCCCTCTAGCACTGATGATGTTACGTAGTTGGGTAATAAATTGTCTGCAAGAACACCACTAGCATCAGCACCAAAGAGCCCATATGAAAAGTATTAGGAGAGGCTGGACGCTTGGCTTCATCAGCTTTTTATTTCCTAGTTCGATTTTCAGTATGGTTTTAGTCCTACTAAGGATTTACTTCAATTGCTGGGTTTGTTCAATACCGTCAATTCCATTTGAAACCGAATGGGCCGAATTTGCATAATCTGTTAATGCCCCGATATATTCAAGGCTAAAACCAGCCAAGCTTCCCCAGTTCTGACATTTCTGACTGACCAGTTTCATTAAAAAGCAGGGCGTTTGTTAGTAAGATCCAGGTATTCCCAAGCTCAGGGGTGGAGGGGTTGGTAGTGGAAGGCTATGCTGGATGGTACCTGTTGTGGCCCACCAGCATAGCTGACAACAGATTCGGACAGTGAGGAGATTGGGGAGGAGTCTGGAGGAAGGGCTTATGAGGGCTCTGAGTCGCAGGCAGAGAGAGGGTGAGAGCCATATGGCAATTATCAGCTGCCTTCAGACTCAGACATCAGTGAGGCAGAGGAACAGCTGGAGCCTATTCCCAGTATGCGCATGTGCAGAGTTGCCAGATGAAGGGAACAGCTAAAGAACAGGGGTTGTTGACTTGGGAGTAAGGCCACAGGGGGACAATGAATGGCCCCTCCAAGGGGAAATAAGAGGAACGAAAGATGAGTGGAGTTTGCAGGAGACAATTAGTTCGCTTAATTGGCTTGTGACTCTCCAAGACTCCTTGCCAAGATTTGCAGATATCGGGCCTGGCAGCTCTCCAAGCCAGATGAGGTCTGTGACTGTAAATCCTCCTTTGAAAGACTTTGCTGGATGTGAATGACCAGAATTCACAGTCAATTAATAAAAGGTTTTTTTGTCAGGACAAGGAGTTTGCTTCATGCTCTTGGGAAGCCTCAGTCAGAACAGTACCGGGGTTTGGAGATCCCGCCTCTCAAGGCAACTTACAAGACACACTGTGCGACCATGATACAGTGGAGGAATTTTTTTTTATTACCTGGAAACGTATTACTGCAAAATCCAACATTGGCTGCACAACTTTTTGGATGCCAGAGCATACAGTTTTTACTACTTGGGAACACAGGAGTGTCTCAGACGTTTTTTTGCTGTTATCTGTATAAACACAAACAGTCTCAACACTCTGATACCAGGACACGACAGCAATCATTGAGAATCAAATTACATCCAAGGATTTCTCTGCACTTACAGTTAACCCCACAGTGTAGTAATCTATCTATGCATGAGATTAATATATATATTTATATACCTGTGTGTGTGTGTAGAGAGAGAGAGAGCATGTAAAATTGAAAACTCTTGTTCCATTATGTATGAACATGTCAAGTCTTATAAATAAAACATCCAATGGAGAGAGAGAAGGGAGGAAGCTACCATGTTCTAGTTTATATTTATACATAAAGGACTCTAATGGCAAAAATGGATGGAAAACAGCAAAGGAGCTTTCCCCCGCTCCAAGCCTTGTGGGAAAAGGCTTGTGGCAGGACCCCCCCGTTGCTTTTCATATCGAAGTACACAGAAGACAGACAAGTCACATACATTGCGCAAAATTTACAAGAGATCAACTACCAAACTGATGACAACTGTACACATTGTGGAGAGACCATATTTTTTTTTTTCAAATTCTGGAACTTTTTAAGTTTGTTTTGTTTTTTTCCATCGTGCTCTGCAGCCGTTACCCTTTTGTGGAAAGGATGAGGCCAACGATGAGGCCGTACAGCCCCAAGACTTCGGCGAAGATCAAGATCAGGATCATGCCCACAAATAACCTCGGCTGCTGCGCCGTCCCCCGGACGCCTGCGTCACCCACGATGCCAATGGCAAAACCAGCGGCCAAACCGCTGAGGCCTACACTCAGTCCAGCGCCCAGCTGAAGGAAGCTCCTGGAAGGGAAGGGAAGACAAGGTGAAGGACATGCTGGAAACAACCCACTTCAATCAGGGAAGACTGGCTGTTTCCTGGAGAAGAGGAAGACTCTTGACAGTTAGAATAATGAATCAGTGGAACAGCTTGCCCCCAGAAGTTGTGAATGCTCCATCACTGGAGGTCTTCAAGAAGAGTTTGGAAAGCCATTTGTCTGAAATGGTATAGGGTTTCCTGCAGCAGGTCAGACTAGAAGACCTCCAAGGTCCTTTCCAACTCATTCTATTCTATTCCTATTCCTATTCCTACTCTACACTACACTCTACCTCTACTCTACTCCTCCAGCGCAGGATAATAGGTTATCCAACATGTTCTTAAAAACCTCCAGTGTTGGAGCATTCACAACTTCTGGAGGCAAGTCACTGATGAATTGTTCTGCCAGGAAATTTCTCCTTGGTTCTAGGTTGCTTCCCTCCTTGATTAATTTCCACCCATTGCTTCTTGTCCTGACCTCAGGTGCTTTGGAGAATAGTTTGACTCCCTCTTCTTTGTGGCAACCCTTGAGATATTGGAAGACTGCTATCCTGTCTCCTCTGGTCTTTCTCTTCCCTAGACTATCCAGGCCCAGTTCCTGTAGCAGTAGCAATAGTACTTAGACTTATATACTGCTTTACAGTGCTTTCCATCCTCTAAGTGGTTTACAGAGTCGGCCTTCAGTAAAATGCCGTGGCAGGCAGGAAGGAAAAATTAGAGGGAAGGAAAAAAGGAAGGAGGGAGGGAGAGAGGGAAGAAAGGATGGAAGGAAGAGCCCTTAGATTTATATACCACTTCACAGTGCTTTATAGACCTCGCTAAGTGGTTTACAGAGTCAGCCACTTTCCCCCAACAATCTGGGTCCTCGTTTTACCCACCTCAGAAGGATGGAAGGCTGAGTCAACCTTGAGCCTGGTGAGATTCGATCTGCCAAATTGCAGGCAGCCAGCAGGCAGCAGAAGTAGGCTGCAGTACCGCACCCCAACCACTATGCCACCATGGCTCTTACTTGGTAGTTCCTCAGCAAACTCATTGCCAATGCATTGCTACTTTGGATTTGCTTCTGGTACAACAGATGCAACTGTACTGAACCAATGGACACAAATAGGGAGCTCCTGCAGTGTGTAGCAATGGCTTGTCAAAGAAGCCAACGCCAGGCTTACAAAGAAAGTCATGAACTAACTTAACATGATGGTTTTGCATCTAAGGGAGGTGGGTGGTTGAAAAATGTGAAATGAATAAACATTGGGTGGGCTTCTGATGGACTCTCCCTGAGGCAGCAATAGCAATAGCAGTAGACTTATATACCGCTTCATAGGGCTTTCAGCCCTCTCTAAGCGGTTTACAGAGAGTCAGCATATTGCCCCCAACAATCTGGGTCCTCATTTTACCCACCTCGGAAGGATGGAAGGCTGAGTCAACCTTGAGCCGGTGAGATTTGAACCGCTGAACTGCTGATCTAGCAGTAGCCTGCAGTGCTGCATTTAACCACTGCGCCGCCTTGGCTCTTGACTCAGGAATGACTGTGACATATGGAGCTGTGGTGGCACAGTGGTTAGAATGCAGTATTGCAGGCTAACTCTGCCACCTGCCAGCAGTTCGATTTTCACCGGCTCAAGATTGATTCAGCCTTCCGAGGTCGGTAAAATGAGAACCCAGATTGCTGGGATCAATAAGCTGACTCTGTAAACTGCTTAGAGAGGGCTGTAAAGTACTGTGAAGCAGTATGTAAGTCTAAGTGCCACTGATATCTCATATTCAACAAGTTTTATACCCTTGGCCAAGTCTCATTTTTGTCATGAATAAAATGTTTTGTTCCTTCAAGTTCTTGGCAAGCTATTCTTAGCTTTCCTCTAATGATGCTATCCGTTCTTGCACCCATGTTCTTTTCTTCTTCTCAACTTTTCTAATTAATCTTCGTTTTTCTAAGACTGGAAGGTAGAGTAAGCAATAGAGTTACTCCTGAACGGACAGACATGAGTGGGTTCCCCTTGTCAACTACAGCCTCTCATGAAAATTTAAAGCCGATTGTGTTTCAGCCCATTTTAAGCACACCTGGAAACTTCTGGGCATGTCTAAGGTCGCAGGAGGAGGATTAGCTTACCAACATGTTTCAATTAAACACTTCTGAATAATTAAAAGCATTGCACTGGATATCAGTTATTTTGTTTTAAAGGAGTTTGCTTCATGAATGAAAGAAGCGAGGAAAGACACCAGAATAAGACTCAAGTCAAAAATCAGTTCTGGAAATAAATTCAGATTTTGATACCCCAACTGCGAGTTTTTTAGTGGGATGTACCCTTTGTTTGTCATCTTGCCCAATTTTAGGAACACAATGCCCAATGCCATACTGGTAGTCCTCGACTTATAACCCCTACTGGGAGTAGAGAATTTGAGTTGCTAAAGCAAGGTGGTTAAGAGAGTTGCGCCTGATTTTACCACTTTTGCTAGGATTAAGCAAATCATTGCAGTCGTTAAACGAATCTGCTTCCCCCCCCCTTGATCCATTCTGATCGGAAGCTGCCTGAGAAGGTCACAAATGGGGATCACGTGACCCCAGGACATTGCAACCATCGTAAATATATGCTGGTTGCCAAGCACCCAAGGTTGATCACATGCCTGCGGGGAGGATGCAGCCAATCAGAGGTCCCTCCTTTTTTTGTGGCTTGGGAACAGTTGCTAAATGAATCAAGTTGAGGATTACCTGAAGATATGGCACTGGGAATCTATCCACAAGATTCCAGATCTGGATTACCTCCTGGGAAAATCCCCATTATGGGGCACTATGGTTGGAGCAATGCCAAGTTGCCCTTTAGTATGGCCCGGAGATGCATAGGTTTTTCTATCATAGAATTTGGTTTCTTCCCTAGAATTGAGCCACTTACGGCAAGATACCACCTGGGGGGGGGGGGGTAGGATTCCAAAGGTAGGTTTAATCAAGGCAGGTATGCCTAGTGCACTATAAAAAGGATGCGGGCTCCCCCCCCCCCCCGGATGGTTGGCTCATTATGGCCTTTTGAACATCTCCACTGCAAGTGGTTGGCAGGGCTAGGACAATTAGAAGTTTAATTTACACTGATTTAAAAAAAAAACACCTCTACAGAGATACAACTGAAATCATAGATCTTTTATCAAACAGCGGAGCACCGACGACGATTCTAAGCTCTGTCTATTTCTGATCCATTAAAAAAAATATTTATGGATATCAAGTTCCTAAATAAATAATGATAATAGAAATAGTAAATACTGTAAATAATTAAATAAATTTTGCGTACTGCAGAGTTTCTCAACCTTGGCAACTATTAAGCCACGTGGACTTCAATTCCCAGAATTCCCCAGCTGGCAAAAGCAAAACTAGCTGGGGGAATTCTGGGAGTTGGAAGTTTACATGACTTAAAACCTTGCCAGGGTGTGTGAAATGCCTGGTGTACAGCATTCATTTCCCCTAAGAGCTGCTCCTCTGCTGGCAAAACAAAAATCAAAGGCCTGAGGAATGTTGATTCTGCACCCTGTTCCTTTCCAGTGTGGAACTTCCGGTCAGCGTTTCCCTTCTCGGGGAGCAGAGAACGGAGCACAAGTTGGACACTTCCCAATGAGAGTCAGATCTTTGAGCCCGCGAGGGACCTCTGCAGCCCCGCCTTTGCCCAGAAACTTACTTGAATAGTGACATGTCATACGACACAGAGCTGGAAATCAGGACCGCCACTACCAAGCCATAGATTGCTATGATACCCGCCATGACCACAGGGATGATGGACTTCATGATCAGCTCTGGCCTCATGACCGACATGGCAGCAATGCCCGTGCCGCTTTTCGCTGTGCCGTAGGCGGCACCCAAGGCTGCAAGAGAGAAAAGGCACAGATGAGTCTTACCAAAGGCCCAACACATCACGTAACTAAACCTCTAATCCCTAAGGCAGGGGTTAGCAACCTGTGGCTCTGGAGTCACATGTGGCTCTTTCATCCCTCTGCTGCGGCTCCACAATTGATAGGATTTAGGACAGGCACAGGAAAAAGGATGCAGCATTAGGAGACGACTACGGTGGGGGACACCGGACATCCGGAAAAAGGATGCCATGCTAGGAGAAGAATCTATGGTGGAGGAACTGGACTTCCAGTCAGCTCCAGAATTGAACGGGAGGCTTCCGGTTGGGAAGTGTGACTCTTTGAGTGCTTACGGTTGCCGACCCCTGCCCTAAGGCATCCGCTCAGGCCTCTCGGTTCCACCACAAATCCGTGAAGCCCTTATCCGTGGAGACATAAGCGCGAAGACTAATTTGCGCCGTTCTAAGCGGTAAGGAAAAACGCAACCCTACCGCGATGACATAATCGCGGAGGGCAAATTCGCACATTCCCAAGCACTCAGTACCCTAAACCTAACGCTAACCCTAACGCTAACCCTAATCCTAACCTTAATTGAAGTCGGCTTTCTGCCGCGGCGCCGTTTTAAAGCGCCCTTCTGTTGCCGCGCGGTGATGATGTCGCGGCTTTAGCGCCGCGATTTTATCACCGCGATTTTGTCGTGCCACGGAGCTTCTCTAAGTGTCCCTTTTTAAAACCATGCCAGGTCATTTATACATACACATCTATGGTTGAAATTTTCATTCATTCATTCGATTTTTATGATCACCCCTCTCAATCCATGACCCTGGACAGCTAGAAGTTCATCATTCTTCTAGGTAACGAGCTTAGTTCAGTACGGATGCAACTTTTGTTCCTTTTGTTTTACAAAGGTCAAGTTTGACCTGAGCAGGGCGGAGAGGACTTTGTCACACAGGGAGGCGAAGCTGGGATATTTTTTTTTTCTTGATCCTGGGGAATGTTAGGAATTTCCTTGATATTAAATATATACTTTACACAACACTTAGACCCCAATTTTGCCATTTCCAAAAGCAAGAAACATATTGCTATACTTTTTAGAAATCCTGGTCGAGGTTGCAAAAACGATCCTCCCTTTGCTTCATTCACTGAGAAGCAGCATAATAATTTTGAAATGTTATTAGATCAAACTTTCCCTTTCCTTTTCAATACCCCACAAAACAAGAAAAAAGAGGAAAGCAATGTCAGTACATGGGAAAGGTGCAATCTGTTTACATAACCAACTCAAACCGCTGAGCTTGTTTTCTCCACCTTCAATGAGTCAAAGTCTACCCAAGCACAAGCCAAGTTGGACTTCTTGTATGTCCCAACCTCACCCATGACATTTAGCAAGAACACTTAGACTTATATACTCAGTAAGAATTGGAATTGCTGGCAGTGGGTAGTTAGCCTGCAATATGTCAGGCTTGCATTTATATTTCCTTTTAGAATTTTGGCTGCCACACTTTCTCTTATTTCATTATGCTGTTTCATTAGTATAGTTGATAGGAGGGGGGAATAGACAGGAGTAGGATTGTGGAATGTATTGTTATCATTCTTTTCTAGAAGCCAAGGTCATCTTTTGTCTCTGCACTTTTACACCTGACTGGAAGCAGCTGGGTGGAGATGCTAGCGTGGAAGAAGATTGGACCATGTGATGGATTGTGGGTGTGGGGACAAGATCATGAACTTTCAACTGGGTGCAATTCTGATGTCATTTCCAGAATTGGGATTAACACAGATGTGCTAAGATGTCTGCTTTATTAAATTGGAACTTTAAGGATCACTCTGATTTAATTCTACATAATACTTGGAACGCTGACACAATACTGCGTTCTAACCACTTGTGCCACTGTTAGGAATATAATCTAACGGTTGGGTTGGCAATATATAAATCATGTAACAATGCTATACCTGTTTCTTTAAATCATACTGTAAAATGTGATTGGTTGCTGTTTTCCTCAATCGGCCATAAGAGGGAGCCAGAATGACTGTTAGCTCTCTGTTTTGTTAGATGCTGGGCTGATCTGATCTGAGTGTTTTGGAAGCTGGCTGTTAGAAAGTGCCGTGAGCTATTGTAGGTTTTGCAACTGCTAGCAAACTTTGAGTACCAGACTGTTTGTATGATTATGGACTATGTTATTTGGATTATCCCTTAACTGAAAGACATTGATGATTGACTGTCTTATCCGTGTATGACTTGGACTGTTTGATGGACTCTGATACCTCTGTTTCCACGAAAGGTAAAGCCTATTTAAACTGCAGTGTCTCTGTATGCTGATTTGTGTGTTCTCCAACACAACTCTCACAACGCTTCTCTGAACGCACTCGCTCTCCCAACTTACCTAACAGCCACCATAGCTCATTTAAAGAAAAAAAAAAGTGTGATCTCACACCACCCTTCGCTCTGGCTCTCAAAATGCCAGTTTCGGTTTTGGAGGCTGGAATTGGGCGGTTACAAACAAGAAAGACAGAAGCAGTCTTCCTGCTGTTAGCAGGAAGGTTGGTTAGCAATGATCAAGGATTAACAAGGATCCCGGCATTTTCTCAAAATTTGAGAGCAGACATTATTATGACAAACATTTGCTCCTGGGAGAAAAAGAACTCACAGCAGATACTCAGCAAGGCACTTTTGAGTTTTGCCAGGAGAGATGCTGGGTACCACTTTGTCTCCTCCATCCTTTCCTTGCAGTTGAATTCTTTGTTAAAGACAATAATAGAAATGAACTGAGTCCCTTGCCGAGAGCGGCTATGGGCCACCCTGCACCACAAGGGCATTTTGCTTGTTAAGCATCCCAGGACTACAATGTGCAAAACCCTAGGATCATAGTACTGTACAATGGCCACCCTCCTAAATTAAAGGCAAAGGTTCCCCACGCACATATGTGCCAGTCATTCCTGACTCTAGCCCATCTCCGTTTCAAAGCTGAAGAGCCAGAGGTGTCTGAAGACGTCTCCGTGGTCAAGTGGCCGGCATCACTCAACGCCCGAAGGTGCACGGAGCGCTGTTACCTTCCCACCAAAGGTAGTTCCTATTTTCCTACTTGCATTTTTACGTTTTCGAACTGCTAGGTTGGCAGAAGCTGGGACAAGCCACGGGAGCTCATTCCGTTATGCGGCGCTAGGGATTCGAACCGCTGAACTGCCGACCTTTCTGATTGACAAGCTCAGCATCTTAGCCACTGACTTAGGAGTCTACTACCCTTTGACCTTCTTAAATTAGGCATAAGTTATTGTTCTCCATTCTTTTGGGAGGGGGGAAGAAAGGAGGGGGGAGCAAAGGGTCCTGCCTGAGTTCCTTGACCCTTGTTCACTCTCTTAGTACCCTAACTATACTGCAGATTCTCTGCAGGTGAGGCTGTGTGCTATAGAAACTGGATTGAAAGCAGGGACATAAAAAAAATTGCTAAAGGCAACATGATTCTATTCATGTTTCTTTTCTAGAAATTTATTGCAGAATGCTGCCTGTTATCTTCTGCTCTGCTGCGTAAACAGTCCCAGAACAGACCAAAGTCCTCACAGCTGAAAGTTCTCTGGAGCAAAGTTATGAGACCGTTAGCTTGTCTGTTGTTCAGCTTTTATTAATATCTCTAGTCCTTGACTTAGCCACGAGTATGCTTACACCTTCCAGCTTCCTAGGACAGGGCTACTACCCTTTGTAAAATTGAAGCCCCATCAGAAAAGGCAAACTTTCAAGCAAAACTGTATTTAACGCAACTGTTCTGGAAAAAAACATAATCAGAAATGACTGTGTGGGCGTTGTTTTTTTTTTGAGAGAGAGTCTGTGTTTGCAGATTGGCTCACTGTTCAAGGTGATGTTTCATTTCTGCTTTCACATACTAAAAAAGCATTTAAGTAGAAAGATGTGCCAATATCAAATGATGCTTCGCCTCTCTGTTTTCCAGATACGTCCATGCTACAATGCCCCAAACCAATCTGACGGCTTCAATTCTTGAAGCTGCGGTGCCAACATGGGCAGAGGCTGTGCACACATACTTGCTAGGCACAGTTCTAAAGACAGGATTGATTGTTCACTGCCTTTTGTTTTCAAACCGTGGTGAGTTCCGGATCCCACCGCCCTGTGACGTTCCAGCTCAGAGGAGGTCACACAGGTGTCGTACGCCGCCCGTGTGTGCGCAAATGGCCCAGTTAGCTCAAATAGAGGTAAGGAACATGGGCGGGTGGGAGGGCCCTCCAAAGCACCGTTCCGGTACAGTGGCCGCTGCTCCCAGCTGCCACCTGTAAGCCCGTACCGGGGCATACCGCCTGGAACCCACCACTGTTGCAGGCCACCTTAAGCCCTATCACCCGATACTGGAACCCACCACTGTTGCAGGCCACCTTAAGCCCTATCACCCGATACTAGAGGACTTGCAACAAGCTAGTTAGGTGTTCATACCTATTTGCCCAGCAAAACCAGGTGACCCACACTTGCTAAACCAGTTCTTTCTTGGCTATGTAGCTGCTCGGATAAATCATATGTAATTGCTACAGGCAGGTCCATGTCTACAAGAGATACTGGACAGTTGAGACGGTCTCCTTGTTACTATGAGCATCACAGGGAGCTCAACCCACACGCTTTTTTTATTCCGAACGGAAAGCAAGAACTACATTTCCAGCTTAATTGCATCTGTATTTGTTTTCATAGAAGACCAATAATTGTGATCGTTCCTTTCTGAGAAACTATCATGGGGGTATCCATCTGTTGATGCCTTGTCTAGATAAATGCCAAGTGAATAGTTATGGATCAAGGGATTAAAACTGATCACTTTAATCCAATGGAGACTTCCAAGAAAATCTCCTGTATCCATATTTCACAAGCACCGTAGAATAATTTAAAGGGTGGCAGGGATCAGTTTTCATTTCCTATGAATGACTCTTGGGGACACATAACATCCTCAAGTATTCCTCCAAATAAAAATGGCACTGGAAGTTGGCACTGCCAGTTTACATTCCCTTCTTTTTCTATAGACACTGCAGAAAAAACATTGAGGTAATTGAGATCTAACCTCACTGGTATTCATTAGACCCAGCTTATAAGAGATAAAGTATGTCTTAAACCTAACCCAAACAGGTAGCTACTTGCATCTAATTCAAAAATTAAAAACTCGTCTCTAGATATCAACTAGTAAAAAGAACAAGTGAAGTCCAAGGCATTTGATATATAGCGCATATGAGCATTTAAGTCGCAATGAAACTTGCAAATTCTTGCATAACTGAAGCGAAAAGTTTAACAGTTTCTCTTCACATAACCTGATTTTAGATCTTATCACAGTTTGACAACATTCTTAAAAACTATTTTTCCCCTTGATGCAATGTATTTGGTGAAACAATCATTTTTTCCTTTAGCCAATCGGATTTGGTGGATTACACTGGGAGCAACACAAAAAGTGATTGATTTTTTTTAAGGTATCTGAGGTCCAGAGACCCACTTTTAAGGTCTCCTCAAAAGTTTTAGGGTACCTGATAAGATTTTGGTTTTTGTGAATAAAATGTTATTCCATATCAAATTCACATTGCTGTTATGGCCAAGCCCTCTTTAAGCAGGAGGAACTTATCCTCCAGCCCACCAACTAGTAACATTTAAAATCTCAGTGTTATTGAAAGTCATTCAACTGTCAAGATAGAAAAGGAGTAGTTTCATATGCATTTCTTAAATGATAGGACAACTGTTTGTTGAGCACCCTCAATAAAGGCCAATTGCAGCAACTAGTCAAAGTTATGTCAAAGACTCTAGCTGCACTTCAAGCATTCACTTGACAAATATAGGAAACTTAAGAGCACAACTTAATTTCCACTTCCCAATTTCAGATGCAAAGCAGCACTGGTTAAGCTGCCTAAAAAGCACCTGCCAGCTTTGCGGGCTGCTAAATAATATATACAAAAAATACATAGGGAAGAGGGGGGGGGAGAGAATTCCTGTTGATGAATTGGTAGAGGGAAAAATTAGTTTTGGAGGTTGATTGACTCATAACCTACGACACTTTTGAATCATTCCAGAAAATTCTTTTTGCCAAGCTCCAGAAAGCTACGATCTGACTGAGGGACCACAATTTCACACAAAAGGGCAAGGTTCTCAAATCTTCGCGTCAAGTCACTAGTGATATTCCAGCAGAGGTCAAGTTTGTGCTACTGGTGAAGCTTTCACAGGCTACCTGAAGAAATGAGTATCTCCTGGTTGAGGAGGAGCGAAACAGCACCTTCAACAAGACTTAACATTAGAGAGAGACAGTATCAAAGGCAGGGTGGATAAAAATCTAAGATTTTTTTAAAATATTTTTTTTTAAGATTCATTCATTATTTAGTTTATTCAGCATGAAATGGAGCTTAGTTAGATAGCATGAGGCTGTCTATTCTGCAATATTGGGATTGTTGGTGGGTCAGAGGGGGAGCCGCTGCAGGACAGAGATGACAGATGCTTTTTAAACATTGTGATTTCAATCTAAGTTGATTTAAATCAAGCCTTTTTAATAGTGATTTAAATCAACTTAATTTAAATCAAATCCACCCTGATCAAAGAATAACCTATTTACTTTCATAAGAAACCTCGTCATGACTGAGCCTGTTCTTGTTCAATGGCAACAAGTTGGCATGCAAAAAGGAATTTGTTCCCCAGTGGTCACATCACTGAGAGTCAGAAATCCACAGGTAGTTTGAAGAACGGATACCTTAAGCACACACCTGATTCTTCCATCCCACAGGAAAGAAAAGCACCTGTCCCATCACTAGCTGCATTTATTCATTCTGTTTAAATTCTAATCAGTCTGTATTCTTTTTTAAAGAGGGATGTTACAAATGTATCTATTTTATACATTTTTTTTTCTTTGAAACTGGTGATTCAGTAACAATACACTTTTCCCACCAAAGGTGGTTCCTATTTTTCTACTTCATTTCTTACGTGCTTTCGAACTGCTAGGCTAGCAGAAGCTGGGACAAATAACAGAAGGTCACTCCGTTACGCAGCGCTAGTGATTCGAACCGCCGACCTCTCTGATTGACAAGCTCAGCTTATTAGCCACTGCGTCCCTATGTTACTTTACAGCATAGCACTTATAATTGCGGATTAGATGAACTGTGGTCTACATACTATTCTTCCAGCTACAGCAGAATTTCAAATGTTCTTCTTTAAATTGGTGTGAAGAGGAATTGAAAGAAGGGGAAATAAACTGTTCAAAAACTGCTGGTTAAGCTGTAGGTTTTTTCTTTTTACTATGGTGTGCAAGAAAAATAGAAAAACTCTGACAGGAAATATAAAGCAAGAAAAACAAGGACAAAACACCTTGTCGCAATGAAGGTTTTAAAAGGACACTTTTCAGCAGTTGAGTCTTTGCACAAATTGTGACATTTTTTTTAAAAAAAGAATACCATACTATGCTATGTCTTTTTGGAACAATACCGGTTTTGTTAGAATGACTGACAAGCATGAAAGCTGTAGAGAAGACTTTCAGCCAGGGTATGGTGACTCTGCTCTGAGTATTGGAAATTAAGACAACACAGCTTATTTCAGAAATGAATCAAGAGGTTCATCCTTTTCCGTGATCCAGGGGTTTAGTCAGCATGTTTCTTGGTCAGAAGCTGAGGATATTTCCATCAGGGTTGAGGGACACTCACTGGAAAAATACAGACAGCGGAACTGAAGTGCCACCTCTATTGCAAGTCAGTGGCCAAAAAATAAATTGGTTATCTAGTTTTATAATTCTCAAGATTCAAATATAAGCAAGCTTATTCTTTGGTCAAAGTTCACACAGAGGGATAGACCTAATCCCAACACAACTGTGTTTATGGGCCCATATTATCCATCTTTAGCTTAAGCACATTCACGTAGGGTTGTCCAATAAGCATGCTACTATAGCAATAGCACTTAGACTTATACCCTGCTTCATAGTCCTTTTACAGCCCTCTCTAAGCGGTTTACCGAGTCAGCCTCTTTGCCCCCAAAACCTGGATCATTTTACCCACCTTAGGATGAGTCAACCTTGAGCCAGTGAGATTTGAACTGCCAAATTGCAGCTAGCAGTCAGCTGAAGTAGCCTGCAGTACTGCACTCTAACCACTGCGCCACCTCAGCTCATTATTATCATACTATGATAGGCAGAGTATTAAGAAACAATACCATTAGATTACCACTTTCTCTTTATTAATGTTTTTCGATCCCTTATATAGCATCTTTTTTAACCAAGTACCATCCTAATATTAAAAAATGCCTCCAGGACTAATAAATCTGAGATAGTAAAAAGTTAAATTCAGTAAATAAATACTTGCAAGAGGTCAAAAGATTCCGTGGACTCCTTAATATGTTAATATGTTTTCAACATATTAACACAACACTCCCTCTGAACTCCGTGGGAACGCTCAAACAGAAAAGCGGTGACTATTTATAGACAGTGATCGGTTTCATATAGCGTGTTAAGCCATGCTTGTTTAAACATGTTTCGTGAGCATTATTCCTAAATATCAGTCTGAAAGGAAATCATTATTGAATCTCCTCCCCCTTATCGAGCCTCCTCCCTTCATAGGAGTGGGCATCTGAGAAAAGGCAATTCAAACTACAGAGGCCATCTTTATCTCCTCAAATACAGAATCCCTGCACTTTATGATTGTACTCCACACCCAGATGATCCACAATGCTAACTAGAATTGCAGGCTATTGGGGGAGGGGACTTAACACCCAACCTATATTTCCAGGAATAGGGTTTTTTTTTGGCTTCTTGTAGGACTATATTAAATATTAATTCTTTTTCATCACATATACAATTTAAAATAGGGATGCGGTAGCTCAGTGGATAAGGTGCTGAGATTGTTGATCAGAAAGGTCGGCAGTTCAGAGGTTGGTAACAGAGTGAGCTCCCGTTACTTGTCCCAGCTTCTGCCAGCCTAGCAGTTCAAAAACACATAAGAAATGTAAGTAGAAAAATAGGAACCACCTTTGATGGGAAGGAAACAGCATTCCGTGCGCCTTCGGCATTTAGTCATGCCGGCCACATGACCACGGAGACGTCTTTGGACAGTGCTGGCTCTTCGGCTTTGAAATAGAAATGAGCACTGCCCCCTAGAGTCAGGAATGACTAGCACATATGTGCGAGGAGAACCTTTACCTTATCCAATTTAAAACTATTTAGAATTATTTTTGGGATTGCAAGATTGCTGCTTAAAAAATATGTCTTAGTTCTAAAAGCAAAGGGCATCCATATTGTTGTTCTCAGCAGCTATTTTTCAAAAAAAATATATGGTACTTTGAACCGCACAATTATCATGTCAGAATAGAGGAATTTATTTGACTAGATATGTATTTACTAGAATAGGTTCTACTAGGTTTTAGTGAACTTCTCAGCCATCAGATTCCCAAAGAACAATTTAGCATGAATAAGCTGCATATTATCCAGCTGATTTCAGCAACCATCTCCCCATAGCTACCTGTTTCTAAGAGATCGTTCTGAAGAAATGTCGACAGTTAAATCAGGCAGTTCTGCAACTCAGGCCGGGGAATTCTGGGAGTTGAAGTCCACAGGGCTTAAACTCGCCAAGGTTGAGAAACACTGCCTTAAGGTATAATTCTTTTAAACAAGGTTTGTGGATTGAACCACAGCTGGCTGAATTCATGCATTTTTTTAAAGTAATATTTCCCTGGCTAGATACATGCCTTGAATCTCCACAAAGGAGACCACATGATGGCCTCTATGAAGGAGACCACATGATGACCACATGATGCAGTATATAGATCTAGTCAATCAACTGATGACATAATAACCCAAAACGGAAAACAGTACCTTTGCATTGACAGTTTCACGTACAGAAAGGGCACTAATAAATCACAAAACTCTCCAGACGGGGCGGTCTTGGATGAGCCCAGTTCTAAAGCAGAAAAACAAGCCACCATACTAACTGACATATGATTCCAGGGCATATGAATTATCCCAGGCACATGTTCTTGCCAAACTGCCTTTCGGTACAGAAAGTCACTTTAATCGCAACTGCTAAAACAGATGACACAATCACTATTTTGTGATAGGGATGACAATTCTGATACCTGTCCTAAAATAAGCAAATTGCAATTAAAGGACCAATTTCAAAAGCACTCTTGTTCACATGAGATGGACCCACCAAATCTTGGCTCCCAATTCCCCCCACTTTGCCAATGTTGTATTCTACATACTTTTACTGTCATAAATCATGTTTTATCAACCAAAATGCTTGGTTTCATACAACAAAGGTGAAACCAAACGCCATCTTTGGCTTAGCGGAGGGGTGTTCCAGCTTGCTGACTTTTAAGATTTGTAGCCTTCCAAAGTCTTAAAGTTGCCAAGTTTGGAGACCCCCACATTACTCAGCAAGATATGTTAACTTCAATCGTCATGCCATTTTCAAGAACCATAAGTAGCGGAACATGATGGGGATTTATGGCCATTTAATTCCTTGGAAAATTTGTCACCATTTCCTCCTGCGATGAGAAACATTTCAGTTAGCCATGTTGCAAGGAAAAATATTTAAATCACTCCGTGGCATTTGACCATCCTTGCTATAAATTTAATCCGGGGGGGGTGGTGGTTTGGGGAGAAATATCACAATATCCCTTGAGGCTGGAGATCAATCTCGACTGTTGATGGCCTGAAGGTCATCAGGGAAGCAGTGAGCCCTCACAGGATGAGCCAGTGGTGACTAGAATGGTTTCTACGAGATGTTTACTATCATCAGAAATTAGTGTGTATAGGACCAAGATGAGGCTGTTTATACAACATGACTTCTGCATCCAGCCTGCTTGCACAGAACAAGGCTTGGATCTGCTAGCAGCAAACTAGGCTTCAATGACTCATTAAAACCTATAATAGACCACTGCCTTGTCTCTTCCTTATGGCCCTCCAAGGTAGAACTCATTGCTATCCCTGCCTACCTTATATTCACATCTCAAGATTCTCCTATCGGGATGCCTGCCACAACCGGATTAACTTGGGTGAAGTGATTAGCAAGATGAGCATCCGGTACTTGGAAGTACTAAGAGTTGCTCAGCACAACTCAGTAGATACAACAGACAGTCCTTGACTTAACAGTTCGTTTAGCGACTGTTCAAATTTACACTGGAAAAAAGTGACTTATGACCTTTTTCACGCTTTACGACCGTTGCAGCATCCTCATGGTCAAAATTTGGACGCTTGGCAACTGGCTCATATTTATGCCAGCTGCAGTGTCCAGGGGTCATGTGATGACCTTTTGCGACCTTCTAACAAGCGGATTCAATGGGGAAGAGCCAGATTCACTTAACAACTGTGCTACTAACTTAATTGCAGTGATTCGCTTAAGATCCGTGACAGGAAAGGTTGTTTTTAAAAAAAGGCAAAATTCACTCAACAACTAACCTGCTTAACAGAAATTTTTGGCTCAATTGTGGCCGTAAGTCAACGACTAGCTTATGCTCCATTGTGCATTGTATCATATGCATACAATTTATCTCCTTAGAGCCCCATCTTCCTCTACAGTAAAAAATAATAATTAAAAAGTATTTAGCATTTCTGCACTGGGGATTTTCTGAGGGTGGAGGGGCAGCACCAGAGCCGAGTAGTGGACAGATGTTCTAAGTCTTTAGAAATGGCATCAGTATGAATAGCTTGTCCCCTTGGGGCAGGGCCAATGGTTTCAGTTCAAGGATGCAAGCTGCTGTTATCAACTCATTACTGATAATCCATAAACTGCAAAGTCAACCTGATGTTTTACTGCTTTGCAAATTATTTCCGTTAACTATTAAGTCCCATGAAAAAGGAAAAAAAGCTTAAAGAAGCTGCATGGCATTAATAGCATAAAGCTTGCTCTTTTTTGATCCTTGGCTCATTTCTTTTTTTTAGTTGCTACAAGGAAATCAATTAAGCTGGTAAAAACAGCAGCGGCAGACAAAAGACAGCATGGTTTGAATGGGGGCAGCTCCAGTTCTCATTTCCATCCAGTCACAATGAACACTGGGAGGCCTTAAGGCTATCCACTCTCACAACTAATTCATTCTCAAAACACCCCTACAGAGGAAAGAGAAATTTAAAAAAAAAGATATTCAAGAATGATTCGAATGCACGTTAAGCTTTGCAGGGAAACATTATCCCAAGAAGTCATCAATTGAATTTTATCTAAAATGTAACCCCTCAAAAAAGGAAAGGGACAAGATAGGCACAATTTGTATAATACCTTAGGAATCAAAATGAAAGTTCAATTAAATCTCATGGGCAAATATATTTCAGAAGACTGCCATGTTTGTAAATATAATTATTTGTTTTAAGGGAGCGGTTTGAATTGTGTATTAACAATACTGACAGACTGGCATAATGTGGTTTGAGCTTTGCATGGTACTGTAGATCAACCCAGCCAATTCTAGTTTAATAAAGCCAAGGTTAAACTGGCTTAGCAGGATAGGTGAAAACAGCCACCGAGGAGGTTTCTTTATCTGAAGCAATAATTTAATGTCCACCAATCCCAGTGTTATAACAAAGCACACAATTGTCATGTTATCCCAACCCATCTGGAGGATGACAAGACCAGAAAGGCGTATTGTGTTGCAGGTTGTGTGCCATCAGTTGCAACATTCCCATCATCCTAAAAAGATACAGTTCAAAGATGTGGCTTCATGTTCTAATTCTGGATGAGCCCCAGTTCTGTACAGTGAAGTGAGCACGAAAGATAGAACTGAGGCTGCAACACTAAGGCCACTAGTTTCATTTTATCAGTCATCTGGGACTCTTTTTATTTTTTCAAGCAGCCACAAAAATCCAGACTGAATTTCACAGTATTCTTCCAATATCTGAAAGCTTCAGTCACAGACAATTCTTAGGGAGTAGAATAGCTCTGGTGGCCTACTTTGGCTTATCTCAGTCCTGAGAAGCCAGCAGTCAGCAGATAAGCTCACAATAAACGAAGGAGATACTGGTAGGAAAAACCCTCCTCTTTTGCAGCTCCTCCTTAATTTAGAAACCAGTTTTCTCGGCCCCATTGAAATCTGCCAGCCTTCCTATCCGGGTCACGGGTACATTGCAAGCTTAGCTGAATTCGTCAATGTGGGGAAAGCAGCAGAGGCTTCTAAACATCGCTTTCTCTCCCCCCCCCCCCACAGTCACATGGGCGGTCAGGGTTCCTCCATCAGCTGGTGTTATGACATCACTCCCATCCCCCCCCCGCTTTTCCATCACCTTTTCCCCAAAGAAGCCTATCTCCTTTTCTTCCATCTCCCCCTCTTCAAATTCCCCGGAGGACCCTTCTCCAAATACCTCTTCCCTCCACCACCACCCCTAACTCCAGAAAGCAGGAAGGTTGGCATGTAAAAAGAAGCAAGCAGGCAGGCAGGGCTGGTCTGGCTCCAGCCAGACTGGGGTCCCACCCTTCACCTGGGCAGGAACATCTCTGCAGCCACTTGAGGCCACCCAGCTGCTTAAATCTTTTTTTTGGGGGGGGGGGAGAAGAGAGAAGCTGGAGTAAAAGACAAGATCTCTTCCTCTCTTTTTTTTTTTTAGACTGGAGAAAAAAAGCAGGCAGATGTCACACAGCGGCACTGGGCGAAAAGCTTCTTTAAAAAGAGATCAAACATTAAAGGGCATCGATATCCTCCAAGCCACCCAAATTCCTCTGGGGTGGGGGGGGTGCAGGGGAGACAGGACCTGCCTGTCCTTTTCTCTCCCCGCAGGGGTCTGCAGGAAGGGGGGGGGCTTCCAAAGCCAGGGTGGGAGAGGAATCTACTGGATCCTTCCAAGCAGGGTGGGGCTTCCCAAGCAGCAGCAGCAGAGAGAAAAAGACGACATTGCCAAAAAGCCACCTTGCCCTTCCCAATGCACCACAGCCACCAGGCGGGGGTGGCATTTCGACAATGGCACACCAGACGACTCTTGCTTCTGTTTTTTTTGGGAGGGGGGAAGAGAAAGGGATTCTCTTTAAAAAAAATAAAATCAAAGCAGCCTGGGGGGAGAGGCACCGGACTCCATCTCCCATCCTCCCCAGCCTGGCAGGCTGCCACCCACCCACCCCAAAAAAGGCTTCGATTAAGCTCACAACCCAGCCTATTTCCCCCTCCCCATTTTTTAAAAAGAGCGATATCTCTTGCGCCCCCACCCGCGACCCCATGCCCTCTTTTGGAGACCCTCCCCAATTCAAAGAGCTGGAAGCGCCCCCAACACTCAGAGAGCCCTTTGGAGACCCCTCCTCAATTCAGAGCTGGAAGCGCTCCCCCCAATATAAACCCTTTTGGAGACCCCTCCCCAATTCAGAGATGGAAGCGCTCCCCCCCATATAAACCCTTTTGGAGACCCTCCCCAATTCAAAGAGCTGGAAGAGGCCCCTCCTCATCACGCATAGAGAGCCCTTTGGAGACCCCTTCCCAATTCAGGGCTGGAAGCGCCCCCCCACCCATATAAACCCTTTTGGAGATCCTCCCCAATTCAAGGAGCTGGAGGCGCCCCCCTCCATACCACCCACCCGACCCTAGCGGGGTCGTACGAGGGCAAGGCATGGAGATGAAGATGGACAGGAGGAGGGCGACGACCCCCATGGCAACAGACCCCCCCCCAAACCGGCTTCCCTCCCTCCCTTCCCCCCGGGGTGCCTCACCGCTGAAGATCATGGCGGCCGAGGCGCCCATGACGGCGAAGAAGGGGGAGTACTCGGGTCCGGCCGGAGCAGCGACCATGGCGGAGCCGGGTGAGGGGGGCGAGGAAGAGGACGGTGGTTGCGGTTGCTGTTGCTGTTGCTGCTGCTGCTGAGGCGGCGGGGTCGGGCTGACGCTTCTACTCCGGCTCTTCTTCCGGCCCTCGCTGCGCCGCCGGGGGAAGGAGGCAAGATGGCGGGGCGGCGTCAGCGGCCTTGGGCGGTGGTGTCGACACAACGGAGTTCCTGCGCGGACGGTTCTCCGCTGCGCCCGCCGCTGCCTCTAAATACCCAGGCGCCGCAGAACAAAATGGCGGCGGGGGCCCTGCGTCACGTGGCTCGCCGGTGGCTCCGCCCCCTCCTCCTCCTCCTCATACGGCTTTTCCTTCTCTTCCGCTTCTCGGCTGGCTTTCTTTCTCCCCCCCCCCCCAACGTGGGATGTACCAAAATGAGACGATGGGGGGGCGACGGAAAGAAGACATATTTGGAAAACGGGGACAGCCGCTCTTGAAAGCTCAGGTGGCGGTTTCTCTACACTATATCTATCATGTAAAGGAAGATTGGGATGTCGCCGCGCCAGCGATGAAGTGGCGGGCGGAGTGTCGGAGGGAGCGCTCCTTGGCTTTCTCGGCTCCCCTTCGCTGCGAAGTGGTTTGGTTTCGCCCCCCGCTGTCAAGGCTCATCGGATCTAAGGCTTGGACGCATTTGGGGATTTTTTTCCCCCACCTCCCCTGATGAGCGTGATTCAGCGCTGATTAGCATAAGGGGCGGGGCCGGCGAGAGAAGGGCGGTCCTCTTTTTTCCCTGTTCCTCTTTTCTGGTTTTTTTTTTTGGCAAAGCTTGGCTGGATAATCCGGATAGAATCAATCAGGATTTGATCGGCGATAAATCAAGATTAGCATGTTACATGATCCATTTCTCTTGGAGCAACTGCAGGGGGAAGGTTCTGCAAGCAGGATTCCTGGCATCCTGTTATACCTTCCAGATGTTATATGGGCTTGTGCCCTCCAGCCTGAACATCTGGATTAGGGAAAGACTGGATTAAAAAATTAAACCCATTTGCTGTATCAGAAGCACAGGGTGGGGCTTCGCTTCATTAGATTTCCAAATGAACAGTGCAACAAAGTGTGTTTTTTTTTTTTTAAATTATTTTTATTTTTAGTTACATAGACAACAATGGGAAAGGGAGAGGATGGAGAGAAAAAAAAAGGGGGGGGAGGGAAAGCCCATCTTCACATACAATATGTCGTTTAATCACAGGTGCATCCCTACTAAGTTTATACATCCCGTATCTCTCTATTGTATATTTAATAAGCACCACAATAAGCTAGAGTTTAAAAAACAAAAAACAACAAAGTAAAACAAGGGAGAGAGGAAGAGGAAGAAAAGAAAAAAAAAAGGGTGAGGGAAGGGGGGGGAGGCCAAAAAGGACAAAAAAAAAAAAAAGTTCAAAAAGAGAAGGGGAAAAAAGAAAAAAGAAAGAAAAAAAAGGGTGGGGGGAGGGGGGAAGGCCAAAAAGGACAAAAAAGGTCCAAAAAGGAAGAGGAAAAAAAAAACAAACAAAAAAAAAACCAATTTCTTTATTAAACTCAGACTACAAGCTATTTGCATCTATACTAGCTGAGAGACTTAAAAAATACTTAAATGGCTTCATCCATTCAGATCAAAATGGCTTTTTACCTAAAAGACAAATCAAAGACAATATGAGAATAATTTTGAATACTTTGGAATACTATGAGGCCCATCCAGAAAAACAATTGGCACTGATGTTCCTCGATGCGCAGAAGGCCTTTGATAATGTGAATTGGCAGTTTATGTTTTTGCAACTGGAGCAGATGAACTTTGGCAAGAAATTCACTCAAAGTATGCGAACGATATACCAGAAACAAGCAGCAAAGATAATGGTAAATGGAGAACTAACAGAACCGATTGAAATAAAGAGAGGTACAAGACAAGGCTGCCCACTATCTCCGCTACTTTTTGTCCTAACACTAGAGGTCTTAAACAGAAAGATTAGAGAAGAAGAAGAAATAAGAGGAATGAAAATTAAGAGAGAAGAGTATAAACTGCAAGCGTTCGCAGACGACTTAGTTTTCATTCTTGAAGATCCATTAGAAACCGCACCCAAATTGTTAGAAAGAATAGAGGAATATGGAGAAGTAGCAGGCTTGAAAATAAACAAAGATAAAACAAAGATCATGACAAAGAATATCCCAGCTACACAAAAGGTTCAGTTGTCAGAAATGTTGCAGATTCAAAACACAAGTAAAATTAAATATTTGGGGATATATTTATCACCTAGATGTAGCACTCTTAAAGAGGATAATTATACCAGATTAAAACGACAAATAGCAATTGATTTGGAGAAATGGGGAAACTTGCATTTATCAATGATGGGAAGAATTTCTACAATTAAAATGAACATTCTACCTAGAATTTTATATCTGTTTCAGACAATCCCAATTAGACTGGGTAAGGATTTTTTTCTAGACTTAAATAAAACAGTTTTGAAATTTATATGGCAAGGGAAAAAAGCTAGAATAAAGCTTAAATTACTACAAGATGTTAGATCAAGAGGAGGTTTTGCTTTACCCGATTGGGAGCTATACTATCAGGCAGCAAACCTGATGTGGATTAAGGAGTGGATATCATTAAAAAACTCTAGATTATTGAACGTAGAAGGTCATGATTTGCTGTTGGGATGGCATGCCTTCTTATGGTATAAGGGAACTAAACCGCATGGTTACTTTAGAAGACATTATATAAGGGAGGCATTGTTGTTAAATTGGGAAAAGATTAAAAAATTACATTATTTAAAAATTCCAGTCTGGACATCAACAATTGAAGCATTCTCGTATCCGATAATACATAAAAAGGAACAAACAGTTAGATATATAGAATTATTGAATGCAGAGGGTGAGCTCAAATCTAGTCAAGAGTTGAAGCAAGAAGGGATGGAAATGAACTGGTATTCATATGTACAGATACAATCTAGATATAATGAAGATAGAAAAACTAAAGGTCTATATAATAAAATGACTGAGCTAGATAAAATTCTAACAGGTACCGATGAAAAAGTAATTAAAAAACTATATGGATATTTATTGGAGTTTAAATTGCATGAAGAACAAGTTAAAGAAACTATGATTGCTTGGGGGAAAAATTTTAAGTATGGGATTGATTTAGAGAATTGGCAGAAATTGTGGTCTCAAAATTACAAAATGACAATGTCTACTGCATATAGAGAAAATTTGTATAAGATGTTTTACAGGTGGCATCTACCCCCGACCAGAATCGCAAGAATGTTTAAGAATAAATCAGAAAAGTGTTGGAAATGTCACCAGATACCTGGCTCATACTACCACATGTGGTGGACTTGCACTGAAGCTAAAAGATACTGGACTAAAATCCACATGTGGTTGGAGAAAATGATACATAAACAAATAGACTTTAAACCAGAGGTCTTTTTATTGGGAATTTTACCAGAAACCTACAACAAAGACTTAAAATATTTGATTGTAAATGTTGTAACAGCAGCCAGAATTGTATTTGCAAAAAACTGGAAAAATGAAACAATACCAAAAGAGGAAGAAATCATTCGAAAAATAATGGACTGTGCCGAAATGAGTAAATTGACATTTGAAATTAGAGAGCAAGAAGATGAACAATTTTATAAGATATGGGACCTGTTTTATCAATGGCTAAGGGAAAAAGAACAAAATTTTGGAAATGAAAAATGATATACTTATGCTTTAATTGGAAAAAGTAAATGATGATATAATTATGCTGTGAAATAATTCAACAATGATATAAGGAAGTACTAATATAAGGTCTGGTGATATAATGTATAAGGTTAAGAATTTATTATAATGATATTTCGCTGCTGATAAGGTAATTCCAGTAGGGGAACAAATGAAAACTGGTATATATAGGCAGCGATGCCTTGTTGAACAATGAAGGAATAAGATCTCTGTTTGAAGGTATATGCAAGGTTAACAATGAATAGAAGTATATTCTTTGGGGGAAAACAATGCTAATGTTAACTGAATATATATGGTAGAAGGAAAATGAGACCTTTAGTTACATTAGAGGAAATATCTGAGATGGTAAACATTATTTGAAGATGTAGATGTTAAAACAACCGTAATCAAACGACATGCTGCATGTGATGATGGCTTTTTTTTTTTCCTTTTTCTTTTCTTTTCTTTTTTTTTTTGTTTGTTTGCAACAAAGTGTGTTGTGGCCCACCAGTAGAGCTGGCAGCAGATTCCGACAGTGAGGAGGTTGGGGAGGAACATGGGCCAGTCCTGGAGTCTGGGGAAGGCTCTGATGAGGGCTCTGTGTCGGAGGCAGACAGGGGGTCAGAGCTGTCTGACAGTTACCAGCTGCCTTCGGAGTCAGACATCAGTGAGGCAGAAGAACAGTTGGAGCCTGTTCCCAGTGTGTGCATGCACAGAGTTGCCAGATGAAGGGAACAGCTAAGGAACAAGGGTCGACTTGGGAGTAAGGCCACAGATGGACGATGAATGGCCCCTCCCAGAGGAAATAAAAGAGGAGCGAAAGGGGAGGGGAGTTTGCAGGAGACAATTAGTTCGCTTCATTGGTTGGTGACTCTCCGAGACTCCTTGCCAAAATTTGTAGATAACGGCCTGGCAGCTCTCCAAGCCGGATAAGGTCTGTGACCGTAAAGCCTCCCTCAAAAGACTTTGCTGGATGTGAATGAGCAGAATTCACAGTCAATTAATAAAAGCGGTTTTTGTCAGGACAAGGAGTCTGCTTGAGGCTCTTGGGAAGCCTAGGTCAAGAACAAAATGTGAAGCCCTAAAATACTTCCAGACAGGTTGCAATTCTACAGAAAACATCTTTAAATAAATAAGAGTGTGTCAAAGAAGGTCCTTGATTTACAACTGTTTATTGGTGGTTTGAATTTATTGTGGCCTTGGAAAAAGTGACTCCACCCCACGATCATGTGTGGCAATTTGGCTTTGTGCAACCCAGTTGCATTTATGAAGGTTGGAATGTCTTGCAGAGGCTAATCACACTTTGCAATTTTCCCAGCTGACAAGCAAAGTTCATTGGGGGAGTTGGATTTGCTCTGTCTTTCTCTCTGTCTCTCCCTCTGTCTCTCTCTCTGTCTCTCTCTCTGTCTCTGTCTCTCTCTCTCTCTCCTACCTACCTACCTATATCCTTCCTATCTATCTATCTATCTATCTATCTATCTATCTATCTATCTATCTATCTATCTATCTATCTATCTATCTATCTATCTATCTACCTACCTACCTACCTACCTACCTACCTACCTACCTACCTACCTATCTATCTATCTATCTCTATCTCCTACCTACTTACCTATCTCCTATCCATCTATCTATCCATCCACCCACCCACCCACCCACCCACCTACCTACCTACCTACCTACCTACCTACCTATCTCCTACCAACTTACCTATCTCCTATCTCTCTCTCTCTCCTACCTACTTACCTATCTCCTATCTATCTCCTATCTATCTATCTATCTATCTATCTATCTATCTATCTATCTATCTATCTATCTCTATCTATCTATCTATCTATCTATCTATCTATCTATCTCCTACTGACTTACCTATCTCCTCTCTCTCTCTCTCTCTCTCTCTCTCTCTCTCTCATCTATCTATCTATCTACCTACCTACCTACCTACCTACCTCCTACCAACTTACCTATTGATTGATTGATTGATTGATTGATTACATTTATATGCCGCCCTTTTCCCCAAAGGGGACTCAGGGCGGCTCACAATTCAATCAGGGAAGGGGGTACAGACAGGGGGATAAAAAAGACGAGACATAACAATACAAAATTAAAAACACACAACAACCATACCATTCAAGAAGGGGGGCAAAAACTCTTTAGCCCCAGGCCTGTCAGAACAGCCAGGTTTTGAGGGCTTTGCGGAAGGCCTGGAGGGTGGTGAGGGTTCGAATCTCCATGGGGAGCTCGTTCCAGAGGGTCGGAGCAGCCACAGAGAAGGCTCTCCTCCGGGTAGTCGCCAGTCGGCATTGGCCGGCGGATGGAACTTGGAGGAGGCCTAATCTGTGGGATCTGATCGGTCTATTGGAGGTAATTGGCAGCAGGCAGTCTCTCAAGTACCCAGGTCCAATACCATGAAGGGCTTTATGAGTGACGACTAGCACCTTGAAGCGTATCCAAAGACCAATAGGCAGTCAGTGCAGCTCGCGGAGGATAGGTGTTACGTGGGTGAACTGAGGTGCACCCACGATCGCTCGCGCGGTTACATTCTGGACTCTCTCTCTCTCTCTCTCTCTCTCTCCCTCCCTCCCTCCCTCCCTCCCTCTCTCTCTCTCTTGACATATGTAGAAACAGAAGTTAAATAAAAGGCTAGATATGTTATTGGCACAATATTGGCACAATTCTTTTTTCTTTTTACTGTTCGCAATTGTTTTTCAGGTTTAGCTCTACTGAATGTTTTACTGCATGGCCATATTCCATTGCTCGGAGTTTTTTTTTTTTTTATTGAAAATTTTTAGAAAAAAAAACTTTTTCAAATGTTTACCTCCCCCCCCACCCAACCCCCCCAAACCTTCCCCCTCCCCCCGACTTCCCAGAACAAATACAGGGTATAAATCTTTAACAAAGATGTTCTAAAGTAAACTTAAAGAAAGTTAGTATCATCTTTCATTTGAGCTTTAACTCCCCTTTGCTAGGCTAACTCTAAACAGATTATATCATTCCTTGTTTCTTCAGTCATAAGCTATCTGGAATTTCTTAGTCCCATATTTATTTTGAATATAGTCAATCCATCTTATCCACTCCAGTTTATATCTCTCATTTGAGTGATCTTTGAGATATGCTGATATTTTAGCCATCTCTGCTAAGTTTGTTACTTTTAATATCCATTCTTGAATAGTAGGCAAATTTTCCTTCTTCCAGTATTGCGCCACCAACAGTCTTGCTGCCGTTATTAAATACAAAATCGAGTTAGTCTCTATAACAGTACAATCAGTAGTTATACCTAACAAGAATAACTGAGGGGTAAACTTTATCCTTTTTTAAAGAACATTTTGCATAATCCACCATATTTTTATCCAAAATGCTTTTACTTTTTTACAAGTCCACCATATATGGTAATATGTAGCATCGAGACAATCACATCTCCAGCATTTGGGTTGTAAATTCGGATACATACAGGCCAGTTTTTTAGGATCTAAGTGCCATCTTGCTCGGAGTTTTGATGTAGGACACCCAAAGTTGTTTAGATCGGGCTGTTCTATTAAATAAATACACAAATTAAATCATGCTGAGAACCAAGAACAATTGGCTATAATGTCCATGGAAATAAGTTGTTTTTTGGATGTTGATTTCATGCGACATCCCGATTTTTCCAAGCAAACTTTCAAACGTGTGAACTTTTTGCCAACATAAAGCACCATTTATTTATTTATTTCCCACCCTCATGATTATTTTTTTACAAACTCAAGGCAGCAAGAATATTCAACATCCTCTCTTCCTTCTATTTTCCCCTCAACAACAACCCTGTGAGGTTACTTGGGCTGAGAGAGATTGATTCAAGGTCACCCAACCAACTTTCATGCCTATAGAGCAGGACCAGGAAATGATGGAATTTGGACTTACAGTATATGTTAACAAATTCTAGAAAAGAGAATCCAAATATCAGGATTTTCTTTAGTACTGTAGGAAATTAGCCTAGGAAATTAGCCCTCCTAGGAAAATGAAACATTTTAGAAAATATTAAAAGGGCAGAATATTCGCCCTAAAAGGCAAAAACTCACACTCCCCCCACCTTTGCCAAAGGGCCATTAAGGCCTGGGCCAGTCTATTCTACATAACAAAGATCTATCTCCTTCAGGCACAGCCATAGTCCTTTCATTACATCATCACCAATGGTAGGATTCACTTACCTTCCCTACTGGTTCGCAAATGTGAGCATGTGCTCTCTCTTGCTTTGCGCACACATGCCACATCTGCGCATGCGCACCACCTTCTACACATGCGCAGTGCTTGCGCATTATGTCAGGGCGGGTAAGCGGAGCCTCCCGCAGCTGCTGCGACTGGTTCGCCTGAACCGGAGAGAACCACCACTGATCATCACCCAGCAAGAGTCAACCAAGCTTGGTACTCAGGGCAGTCTATAGAGTTGCCCCTGCATGACCCCATGGGAGTCTGACAACCAATCAGAATACAAGCTCAAATTCAAAAGCCCAGAGAGGGTATAAAACTCTCAGCATCTCTCCCCTTTTTCTCCCAGGGCTTCAAACCATGTGATCCTGTCCACCATTAAACCATATTTCCAAGCAGTCCCCATGTTTCCAGTGTGTTTTCTTCCCACATGGAACTGAACCCAGGGTCAGCGTTCCAAGTATCATGTAGAATTAAATGAGAGTCCAAGGCAAAATGATCCTTAAAATTCCAATTTAATAAATCAGACATCTTAGCACATCTGTGTAATCCCAATTCTGGAAATTACATCAGAATCCCACCCAGTTAAAAGTTCATGATCTTGTCCCCACACCCACAAATCCATCACATGGTCCAATCTTCCATGCTGGCATCTACACCCAGCTGCTTCCAGTCAGGTGCAAAGGTGCAGAGACAAAAGATGACCTTGGTCTTCTAGAAAAGAATGACAACAATACATCCCACAATCCTACTCCTTTCTATTCCCCTCTCCCAACCACTATACTAATGAAAAAGCATAATGAATTAAAAGAAAGTGTAGCAGGCCAAAATTCTAAAAGGAATATAATTGCAGGCCTGACACCCAGATGGACATGTCTTCCAACAGTACAGCTTGAGACCGTGGGTTTCTTTTGATATTCAAACGCTCGAGACTCCTTAGTCATATCCTTTGTGGTTCTGGGCAAAGAGCTTGACAATGTCTAAGTGATATTCAAGTATCCTATCTTGATCAACCTTGGAGGCTTATCTCTTTGAAACAAACAAAGGAATGAAGGGATTAGAGCAAGATTTCCTGATCTACTCTCCTTCAAATGCAAGTGGGAAATCTACTGCTGTGTTTCTACAGTTGGCTTTAAAAAAAACCCAGATATGGACACACAGAGCAATCTGAAATGGGGACAAATCTGATGCAATACTAAAACATCTGGAATTGCCATGTGTTTCTATGTACAGCAGTGTTTAAAACTATGTTAAAAGATTGTGATAGTTCTCTGTTATTATTACACGGATCCCATTTTTTTTCTCAGTTCCAGTTCATTATTATCATCACTAGGGTTTCATTAATTTTTGTTTTTACTGGATATTTACTATATTATGGCTCATCACACTGCCAGCCAGATGTTCAGATTAGATTTGGCGGTTTTTTCTTATTTGGGTGGTTGGTTGCACAGTCAGCCAGATATCTAGACTGAGTTTGGCATTTTTGTCCACCTACTGAGTCCTTATATGGGATGAGGTGGCTCAGTGGCCAAGACGCTGAGCTTGTTGATCAGAGAGGTCAGCAGTTCCGCGGTTCAAATCCCTAGCGCTGCCTAATGGAGTGAGCTCCTGTTACTTGTCCCAGCTTCTGCCAACATAGCAATTCGAAATCACATAAAAATGCAAGTATAAAATTAGGAACCACCTTTGGTGGGAAGGGAACAGCGTTCCGTGCGCCTTTGGCATTTAGTCATGCCGGCCACATGACCATGGAGACGTCTTTGGACAGCACTGGCTCTTCGGCTTTGAAACAGAGATGAGCACTGCCCCCTAGAGTTGGGAACAACTAGTACATATGTGTGAAGGGAACCTTTACCTTTACCTTTTTACAAAGTCCTTCCGAATGACCTGGGATAGGTAGATGTGGCTATTTGATGATATTAAACGTATCATAGCAAGATGTGAACTGTTCCAAATCCAGGTGCCTTTTTTTTTTTTTTTGCAATTGACAGACAGTGATTTTTGTCGACGATTATTATTTTCTCCTTGGTTCATTACATGCGAGTTGCTATATTTGTGTTCTGACCTTCACCAAATCACGAAGCAGACTCCTTGTCCTGACAAACCCCCTTTTTATTAAGCTAAGGTGAATTCCTCGCGTTCACATCCAGCAAAGTCCCGGCTAACAGTCTTTCAAGGGTGAATTTACGACCACAGACCTTATCAGGCTTGGAGAGCTGCCAGGCCGATATCCTCCAAATGCAACCCTGAGAAAATAATTGGCAAGGAGTCTCTGAGAGTCATAAACAAATCTTTAGACTAATTAAGCAAACTAATGTTCTCCTGTAAACTCCACTCCCCTTTCGCTCCTCTTTATTCCCTATGGGAGGGGCCATTCACCATCCACCTGTGCCTTTACTCCCGAGTCACCTCTTGTTCCTTAGCTGTTTCCTTCCCCTGGCAGCTTTGCACATGTGCACATCAGGAACAGGCTCCAGCTGTTCTTCTGCCCACTGATCTCCAACTCCGAAGGCAGCTGATAACTGGCATACAGCCTTGCCCCCCTCTCTGCCTCCAACACAGAGCCTTCATCAGAGCCTTCCCCAGACTCCAGGATTGGCCCATGTTCCTCCGCAAACTCCTCTCTGTTCAACTTTGCTGCCAGCTCTGCTGGCTGCATGCGGGCCACAACAATTTTATCAAGGCTGCCAAGTTGCACAACGTTTTTGTTAGAGCATAGCGAATGGTAGAAGGGTCAAATTCAAACCTCTTGCTGGAATTCCAGCACAATTAAATGGCTGCTGTTGATGCACTGAGGGGGAGGGAAGAGAATGGAGTACTTGGATAAGAATTTTATGAAAAGAGCTGTGCAGTACCACACTTTTTTTTTTTTTGCATGTCGCATTTGTCGGCTCTGATTTCTCAGCAGCAAACAGACGGCCCAGCTCATCTTTCTGGCTGCTTCCTCATTCTGCTACCCAAGGATTTGGTTTTTCTGAAATCACATGATTTGAATAAACTCAAATTAGGGCCAGCAGGCTTCCCTCTTTATAAATCCCTCCCTATGATTTGGGCCCTGACTTTCTGCAAATCTTCTTTTCCCTTATTTAGTATTAACCTTGGAGTCCTGTTGTTGTTAGTTGTGAAGTTGTGTCTGACCCATCGCTACCCCATGGACAACGTTCCTCCAGGCCTTCCTGTCCTCGTCCATCCTATGGAATCCATTGAAGCTCACGCCGACTGCTTCGGTGATTCCATCCAGCCACCTCATTCTCTGCCGTCCCCTTCTTCTTTTGCCTTTCCCAGCCTCAGGCTCTTCTCCAGGGATCCTTCTTTCTCATGAGGTGGCCAAAGTATGTGAGTTTCCTATTCAGGATCTGGCCTACTGACCGGTTTGATTGCCTTGCAGTCCAAGGGACTCGCAGGAATCTTCTCCAGCACCATCGTTCAAAGGCCTCCATTCTTTGGTGCTCAGCCTTCCTTATGGTCCAACTTAGACAGCCATCCATTGCAACTGGGAAAACCATAGCCTTGACTAGACACGCTTTTCTTGGCAGGGTGATGTCTCTGCTTTTTAGTATGCTGTCTATGTTCTCCATAGGTTTCCTCCCCAGGAGTAAGCCTCTTTTAATTTCTTGGCTGCAGTCCCCATCTGCGGTGATCTTGGAGCCCAGGAAAATAAAATCGGTCACTACCTCCATTTCTTCCCCATCTATTTGCCAGGAATTGAAAGAGCCGGATGCCATGGTCTTAGATTTCTTAATGTTGAGTTTCAAGCCAACTTTCTAGTAGACACTTAAACATGAGCCAGCCATGTGCTGCAGTTGCCAAAAAAGCCAACACAGTTCTAGGCTGCATCAACAGAGGGATGGAATCAAGATCCCGTGAAATATTAACACCATTTTATAAGGCCTTGGTAAGGCCACCCTTGGAATACTGCATCCAGTTTTGGTCGCCACGATAGAAAAAAGATGTGGTGCTGAGAGAACATGACTGGGCCAAAGTCAATTTTCATGGGTGAGGTTGGACTTGGATCTGGATATCTCCAGTCCTTCCCCAACCCCTGAACCTCTACATCACATTGGTTGTCCAGTGTGTTTGTTGGAGCTTCTTACAACGAGGAACAAACAACACCAACGTTTACAGTAGAAACATTGCACAGTGCATTCCAACAAAGTTGACTTGGGTGGCGCCCAGCAACCAGCGCTCATCCAGGGGATGACTGTGGCACAAGGCACGGAGTGTATTCTTCCATCCGGGCTGGACAGAGTTGACAGGGTAAACACCAGACATACCCATCCATTCACAGCAATGGGCAAAAGCTGGAGCTGCAGAAAATTCCTGCCTTCTACCCTGGATTCGCCATACAGTTAGTCCTCGAATTACGCCTACCATTGCAACCGGAATTCCCATGGCTAAGGGATCCCCTTTTGCGACCTTCCGCCAAGCTGAGTCAGTTAGGGAAGCCAGGTTCACTTCACAACCGTCTGACTAACTCAGGGGTCTGCAACAGCCCATGGCTCTGGAGCCACATGTGGCTCTCTCTTTCATCCCTCTGCTGCGGGCAGTGGTGGGATTCAGCCAGTTCGCACCTATTCGGGAGAACCAGTTGTTAACTTTCTAAGCAGTTGGGAGAACCGGTTGTTGGAAGAAATCTTCTTTTGGTTTTTTCCCCACTTTACAGGGCTAATCCTGTAAGGAAGGCAGGAAGGAAACATTCTGGTGCTGTTTCTAGCCTCATCTTTATTGCCCTGCTTACAGAAACTGCCTCTTTGGTTAACCCTGATTACATTGTAACAGCTAAGGTGAAGCGCCCACCGACCTGAGTGACATTGAGTTGGCCACACCCAAACAGTCACATGACCTCTGAGCCCCGCCTACCCAGCTGGTCATTAGGGCAGAGAACCGGTTGTTAAATTATTTGAATCCCATCACTGGCTGCAGCTCCCTGTCGCTCAAAATACGTGTCACAACCATGTATTTGTGTGATACCCGCCAGCACGCGATTTACTGAGGTTTTCAACCCGTCTTTTTTTTTTTTTCGGAGTTCAGAATGTTTGTGTTGCATGCAGAAATAAAAATTCATTTTCTCTGTAGCAGTTCATTGATTTCTTAAATGCAACATGCTATATTTTTTTATGCAAAGCATAAAGGTTTAAAAAAAACCATATGCAGTGCTATCTTCATTTTAGATGTCTCCCGGTGTTTTTTTTTTCTGTGGGAGATGGGTCCAAATGGCTCTTTGAGTGTTTAAGGTTTGCTGATCCTTGGACTAACTTAACGACTACACTGTGAATTACAGTGGTGACAAGAAGGTCATAAAACTGGGCAAATCTCACCGAACAAATGTCTCACTTAGCAACATAAGTGTTGGGCTCAATTGTGGTTCTAAGCCAAGGGCAACCTATATTTCACCAGAGTCTTTTTTGTATTGTTGGAATAAATGTCCATCTGGGTTCAATTCCAAAGTGGGGAATAATAAAGACACTGGATACAATGGTGGCTGTTTGGAAAGATGGTTTTAATGGTGGACAGGACCACATGACTTGAGGTCCTGGACAATAAAGGACATGGGGGGAGGGAGAGGGAGAGAGGGAGAAGGAGAAAGGGAGAGAGAGAGAGAGAGAGAGAGAGAGAGAGAGAGAGAGAGAGAGAGAGAGAGAGAGAGAGAGAGAGAGAGAGAGAGAGAGAGAGAGAGAGAGAGAGAGAGAGAGACCCTGTGTTGGTCCCCACCTTAGAGCTTCCTGTTCCTGTGTAAGAAATGTATTCTGATTGGTGGTCAGATTCCCAGGGGCCAGGGGGTCTTAGCTCACTTTGTAGGCTGTCTATCTCCCAAGCTTGATTGAGCTGTTGCTGGGTGATGATGTAATGAAAGGGCTTTGGGATTCCTCTTATGGCACTGCGTGAAGGAGGTAGATCTTTGCTTTGTAGAGTACACTGGCTCAGGCCTTAATGGCCCATTGACCAAGGTGTGTGTGTGTGGATGGGGTGAGTTTCTGCCTCCCTTTTAGCAGGCAATATTCTTTTAATATTTCCTAAGATATTTCATTTTTATGGGAGACGGGTGGGTGTTAACTTCCTACTGAATATCGAGACACGTTTTTTCTGGATTTCTGGATTATGGGGTGCCGCAGGGTTCGGTCTTATCCCCCCTACTATTTAACATCTACATGAAACCGCTGGGAGAGATCATCCGCAGGCACGGGATTAGATACCATCAATATGCGGACGATACTCAATTGTATCTGTCCGCCCCGTGCCAGATCAATGAAGCGGTTGACGTGATGGGCCGGGGTCTTGAGGCCGTCATGGACTGGATGAGGATTAACAAGCTTGTGCTCAACCCAGAAAAGACCGAGTGGCTGTTGTGTTTTCCTCCCAAAGATTTGGCCAATATTCCAACACTCAGGCTGGGGGGTCAAATTTTACACCCCTCAGAGAGGGTCCGCAACTTGGGAGTCCTCCTGGATCCACAGCTGTCATTCGACCACCATTTAACGGCTGTGACCAGGGGGGCATTCGCCCAGGTACGCCTGGTGCGCCAGTTGCGACCCTACCTGAATCGGGAGGCCCTCACAACAGTCACTCGGGCCCTTGTGACCTCTAGGCTGGAATACTGCAATGTGCTCTACATGGGGCTGCCCTTGAGGAGCATCCGGCGACTTCAGTTAGTGCAGAACGCAGCCGCGCGAGTGATTGCGGGTGCACCCCGATTCACCCGCATAACACCTATCCTCCACGAGCTGCGCTGGCTACCTGTCGATCTCCGGATGCGCTTCAAGGTGCTATTAATCACCCATAAAGCCCTACATGGCAGTGGATCTGGATACTTGAGAGACCGCCTTCTGCCGATTACCTCCCTACGACCTATAAGATCTCATAGACTAGGCCTCCTCCGTATTCCATCGGCCAGCCAATGTCGGCTGGCAACTACAAGGAGGAGGGCCTTCTCAGCAGTAGCCCCGACCCTTTGGAACGAGCTCCCCGTGGAGATTCGTACCCTCTCCACCGTCCAAGCCTTCCGCATAGCCTTGAAGAACTGGCTCGCCCGTCAGGCCTGGGGATAAGGATCGCTACCCCGCCCGAATGATGTATGCATGTTGTCTACTATTTTATTATATGTTGTTGTCTCAATGTTGTATTCCCCCCTCCCTGGTTTTCTGTGAGCCGCCCTGAGTCCCCTCAGGGAAAAGGGCGGCCTACAAATGCAAATAAAACCTCTAAAAACCTCTAAACCTCTAATTTTTTTTTTTGTTCTTCTCCAAAAGACCAGGGCAGAGAGATGAGGCAGGACAAGCTAAATTAGCAATCCCAGCGAGATCGGCGTGAGCAAAACCAGTTAGGAATCTCTGTGGGATTAAACAGGAAGCAGTTTTTTTAAATCCCATTTGGAACTCTTGTGCTGTGGATTGGGAGTTAGGACCCCCTCCTTGGTCTAAAGTCCTAACAAAGGTTTTACAATGGGCATGGAAATAATGGAATTTAGCCTCAGCGGAGTAGGAGATATCTGAAGATGACTCTTTTCTAGACTTTTGATGTGATAGCTTTAGAATATCCATAAACTGTCAGTCGTTGCCATGGTTATTTGCTGATGTGGGCCCAGCAGACACGCTTCCGAATCTCTCAGGGTGTGTGTCTACCTGTTGATTATTTAACCGCTTAAAGGTGGCAAATACATTTAATAAAAAATAAACATAATTCAGGCACAACTCATTTAACAACCACCTTGCTTAGCAACAGAAGTTTTTGGTCCCCCATTGTGGTCGTTCATTGAGGACTCTCTGGGCCTTCTTTGACGTCAAATTCAAAAGAAGATGGTGGTTAAAACTGAAGCATTATTATAACCCCAGGGACGCGGTGGCTCAGTGGCTAAGACGCTGAGCTTGTCGATCAGAAAGGTCGGCAGCTCGGCGGTTCGAACCCTTAGCGCTGCGTAACGGAGTGAGCTCCCCTTACTTGTCCCAGCTTCTGCTAACCTAGCAGTTTGAAAGCAAGTAAAAATGCAAGTATAAAATTGGGAACCACCTTTGATGGGAAGGGAACAGCGATCCATGCGCCTTCGTCTTTGAGTCATGCCGGCCACATAGCCACGGAGATGTCTTTGGACAGCGCTGGCTCTTAGGCTTTGAAACGGAGATGAGTACCGCCCCCTAGAGTCAGGAACGACTAGCACATATGTGTGAGGGGAACCTTTACCTTTACCTTTATTATTATAACCCAGGACACTCTCGGATATTCACGGCTCTTCTAAATCATGTCAACTTTTTCACCGCACTAAGAACAACACTTGTCCATGTTCAACTCAAAGATTTAACCTCAAGAAATACTATATTTCGAGCCACGGATCTCCTGAAAGCATATTGGTAAATGCAGGTTTCGAAGGGGAAACGCTAGTGGAATATTTCGACATTGAGTCATGCTAAGGAAACCCAAAGGCAGAAGTTTCTTGCATTAAGTACAGTTTTATGGTTACATTTTTCTGGTCTTCAAAAGGTGATTTGAAAGCTGCAGAGATTGCTTCCACCAAATTTCTACGGTGTGGGAAGCCGTTAAGTCAGTTCTGCCATGCAGATAGTCCTCGAGTTACGACCCCCCAATTGAACCCCACGTTTCTGTGGCTGAGTGAGCTAGTTGTTAAGTGAGCTTTGCCCCATTTTAACGACTTTTCTTGCCAGAGTTGTTAAGTGAATCTCTGCAGTGGTTAATGGCACATTTGTGAGGTGAAACTGGCTTTGTCGGAAGGCAGCAAAAGATGATCGCGTCACTTGCCAAGCATCCAAATTTTTATCAAGTGACCATGGAGATGCTCCAATTGTCATTAAGTGTGAAAACCGTCATACGTCACTTTTTTCCAGGGCTGTTGCAACTTTGAATAGTCACTGAATGAACTGTTGTAAGTTAAGGACTACTTGTATTCTGCCCTTCCTACCTGCATTCTTTTTTTTGCAACATTCAAGGAGAAATTGGTTTCCCACTAAGATCGGGATTCATTTATAATAGAATAACAAGAGTTGGAAAGGACCTGGGAGGTCTTCTAGTCCAACCCCCTCCTCTCGCTGGAAACCCGATGCCCTTTCAGACAAATGGTTGTCCAATCTCTTCTTAAAATCTTCCATTGTTGGAGCCTTTACAACTTCTGGAGGCAAGTTGTTCCACTGATTAATTGTTTTAACTGTCAGGAAATTTCTCCTTAATTCTAGGTTGCTTCTCTCCTTGATTAGTTTCCACCCATTACTTCTTGTCCTACCCTCAGGTGCTTTGGAGAATAGCTTGATTCCCTCTTCTTTGTGGCAGCCCCTGAGAAATTGGAACACTGCTATCATGTCATCCCTAATTCAATGGTAGATTTCTTGTTATGATCCTCCTTCTCTTCCTCCTAACCCTCCCCTCCCAAATCCTCTTTAAAACTTTGGCAGGTCTGCGTCCCACTTTTCTACTCTGCACGAAACCTGATAATAAATTCAGAGTAAAGCTGGAAGGAACCTTGGAGGTCTTCTAGTCCAACCCACCACTCAAGCAGGAGACCCTATACCGTTTCAGACAAGTGGCTGTCCAGTCTCTTCTTAAAAATCTCCAGTGATGGAGTGTCCCCAACCTCTGGAGGCAAGACATTCCTCACTGTTAGGAAATTTCTCCTTAGTTCTAGGTTGCTTCTCTCCTTGATTAGTTTCCACCCATTGCTTCTTGTTGTGCGCTCAGGTGCTTTGAAAAATAAGCTGACCCCACCTTCTTTGTGGCAACCCCTCAAATACTGGAATACTGCTACCACATTCCCCCCTTAGTCCTTCTTTTAGCAATAGCAAGTTAGCAATAGCAGTTACTTATATACCGCTTCATAGGGCTTTCAGCCCTCTCTAAGCGGTTTACAGAGTCAGCATATCGCCCCCAACAACAATCCGGGTCCTCATTTTACCCACCTCGGAAGGATGGAAGGCTGAGTCAACCTTGAGCCTGGTGGGATTTGAACAGCCGAACTGCTGAACTGCAGTCAGCTAAAGTAGCCTGCAGTGCTGCATTTAACCACTGTGCCACCTTGGCTCTTTTCTCTAGACTAGCCACACCTCCTTCCTGCAACCATTCTTCGTATCTTTTACTTTCCAGGCCTTTAATCATCGTAGCTGCTCTTCTTTGCACTTTCCCCCCAAATCTCAACATCTTTTTCATCAAATCGGGAGGCAGAATTCCAGGTGGAATACCATAGCAGTGCTCTCAGTAGTGGGAATAAGCCTTGGAAAACCGCAAATAGAGCTGTAAATCAATACACCCGCAGACGAAACAATAATTAGAAAAGTAGTTGAATGTGCAGAGATGGAGAAAATGACTATGGAATTAAAAGAAAGAGAAGAATCGGATTTCTATAAAATATGGAATAGAATTTATAAGTGGCTAGAAAATGGAAGCCAAAACAAGGAAATAGAAGTCTTAGTTTGTGATTTTTTTCCTAAACTAGTATTGAATAAAAATCAACCAAAGTTATTAATTACTATCAAACTTGATGTCAGCCTCTGTTTTGCTGCTTGCTTTTCGGCTGCCATTGAAACGGGGATGGAGGGCATGGTATTTGGGTGTGGGAAATAATCTGTACAGGAGGACTGTTAATTGGGATTGGTTCTCACCATCTTCTGTGCATGTGGCAAGGAGGGGAGTTTCCCGCCAAGGCCAACTGTCCGGCATACCAACCTGATGATGCTTTTTGAAGATGTCTCCCACCTGACAGCTGTGGAGATATTGGATTGGATTATGGACTGGGGTTACCAAGGGGAGAGGAATGGCTCATGTATTGATATCTACTGCTTGCACGCGCTTTTGCTCAGATCCAGCTTTGCTTAGCTTCTATTTACTTATAATCAGTAAAAGTACTCTTAATTCTGCAAAATGGAGTTGAGTGGTTTCTTTCTTGGTTATTAAGTGAAGCAGCCCTGACATTTAAAGTATTGACTACAATGTAAATATAATGGTGATATTATTACAAGTGGTAGTACTACTGTTATTATATTATTAGAGAAGGTAACATCGATAGGAAGGCAATGTAGAATGGAGAACTACGAAGGCTAAACATGAATGCCGATACAAAAGGCTGTATAATTATTTTATATTGTTATGTATGTCGTTTTTTTTTCTTTTTTCTTTCTTTTTGGTTGTGTTTTTTGTTCTTTCTGTTTTTAAAGGTAAAAATGTTTAATAAAAACTATTTAAAAAAAAGAGCTGCAAATTCCTTTCCTGACAGTGTAAAAAAACGGTGCATCATTCTTTCACCTGCCTTCCTCTCCCCCAGAGCTGATTCAATCAAGATCACATGAAGAAGACTCGGGATAGCCAGAAATGGCTCATCCTTGGTTACTAATTTCTAGAGGAGGAAGATCGAAGTTAATGATTATCCTACCCTAGGCTTGCTATTTTTCAGTCCAACGTACTGTACCTCCCACCTGGTACAGGTAGTCCTTGGTGACGGCCACAATTGAGCTCCAAAATTTCTCTTGCTAAGCGAGACAGTTTAAGTGAGCTTTGCTCCATGTTACGACCTTTCTTGCAATCGTTGTTAAGTGAATCACTGCAGTTAATAAGTTAGTAAAATGGTTGTTAAATGAATCTGGCTTTGGGAGATGACCAGGCTGAGCCCAAAGGAGGGGTCAAAATGTGTCACGAAACTCTGCGTGCTTGCAAGGGATGTTAGTCCAGCCTACCTTGAATGCCTTTCTTATCTCCTGCTCATTTGTCTTGACCGCTAGTTGGTCAGATTCTTGTGGACAGCTTAGAACCAAGGGGAAATTTCCTGATAGTTAGAACAATTAATCAGTGGAGCAACTTCCTTCCAGAAGTTGTGGATGCTCCAACACTGGAAGTTTTTAAGAAGATGTTGGACAACCATTTGTCTGAAATGCTATAGGGTTTCCTGCCTAAGCAGGGGGTTGGACTAGAAGACCTCCAAGGTCCCTTCCAACTCTGTAATTCCATTCTATTCCATTCTTCTGGAACAGTTGTTGAAACCTTTGGCTGGAATTTCCACGCAGCTTTGTAGATGCATTTGAAAGTTTCCTACAAAAGCAAATTCTTTCCCTAAGTTCTTATAGAGGTCTTCAGTGAGGAGAAATCAAACAAATGCAGATTTTTTTTTAAGGCTGTCTCTTGATGGAGGCAGGATCAGGCCTGGGATTGTTTTGGGTTCCTCTTCATTTGTGGACATGGAAAGCAAATACCCACCCATTACAGGTCATCTCTGGTTGAACCTGGCTTCGCCATATCAACTGTGGTACATCATGCTCTCCTGTTCTGTTTGCTTAGACGATTTTGCTCAGCGGCTTTACCGATAATAGTTTGGCCTTAATCTTGAAATGCATCAGGAAAAGAAACTGTTGAAGATGTTGGCAAAATAGTTTGCAGCCAATGTATTTTGTCACAAAACTAAACTGGTTAGAGGCTCTTTCAACTAGCTTTTTAAAATTACAGTAGTCCCCACTCTGTTTGTCTAGTTCTTTATTTAATCATTAAGGGTGGAGCAGGGACTGTGACACTCTAGTTTTTCCACACAACTTTTTGATCACTGTGTGGCATCTAGTGCCCAAGACAGCTGCCTTGCTCTATCTTATGAGATCCCACCTTTATTGCCCAGTTTGCAGCTATGGTTGGGTTATACTTGTGTGTTATATATTGCTATATTGTGTGGCTCTAACAATAAAGAGATGTGGCATGGAAACCAACCAGCCAATCTAAATAAACCTTGTTGTTGTTAGTTGCAAAGTTGTGTCTAACTCATCATGACCCTATGGACAATGTTCCTCCAGGCCTTCCTGTTCTCTACCATCCCCTGGAGTCCATTTAAGCTCATGCCAACTGCTTCGGTGACTCCATCCAGCCACCTCCTTCTCTTGGCTTCCCCTTCTTCTTCTTTTGTCCTCCATCGTTCCCAGCATGAGGCTCTTCTCCAGGGAGTCCTTCCTTCTCATTAGGTGGCCAAAGTCTTTGAGTTTCCTCTTCAGGATCTGGCCTTCTAAAGAGCAGTCAGGGTTGATCTCCTCTAGAAATAAACCTAACACTCCAGAAAAAGTGGCTTGTCCATCACTGGAGGTCTTCAAGAAGAGACTGGACCACCATTTGTCAGAAATGGTATAGTCTGCTGCTTGAGCTCCAAGGTCCCTTCCAACTCCGGTATTCTGATTTTTTTTTCTTGTTTTGTTTTAGCAGCAGAGCTTTTCCGAGGACCCAACTGTCTCAGAATCTCCATGATTCACCACGTGAGGAGTTTCCACAGAGTCTTCTTCCTGCTTGTGGTTTTCACTTCCCCATTTTTTTCTTCTTCTTTGGCTTTGCCTGGCAGGGTGTTTCCAAGATGTGTCTGTTGCAATCAAGGGCACAACCACCACCTGTTTTTGCTAAGGCTTTGCATGGCTTAAAGCAAGGCCATTAGAATCCCAAAGTAAGAAGTGAGAGCCTAAACTCCTTTATCTGTTATAGATTGATAGATCAATAGGATAGATCAATAGATAGATGATAGATAAATGATAGATGATAGATATAGATAGATAGATGATAGATAGATAGATAGATGATAGATAGATAGATAGATAGATAAATGATAGATGATAGGTAGATAGATAGATTGATAGATAAATGATAGACAGACAGATAGACAGATGAGAGAGAGATGATGGATGGATAGATGAATAGGATAGAGATAGATAGATAGATAGATATAGCAATAGCAATAGCAGTAGACTTATATACCGCTTCATAGGCCTTTCAGGCCTCTCTAAGCGGTTTACAGAGAGTCAGCATATTGCCCCCAACAATCTGGGTCCTCATTTTACCCACCTCGGAAGGATGGAAGGCTGAGTCAACCCTGAGCCGGTGAGATTTGAACCGCTGAACTGCTGATCTAGCAGTAGCCTGCAGTGCTGCATTTAACCACTGCGCCACCTTGATAGATAGACAGACAGACAGACAGACAGACTGATATAGACAGAGAGACAGAATAGAATAGAGTTCTACAAATAGAGGAATTTGTCTTTGGTGCCTATGCTCTCAGTGTACATAAAAAGACAAGATACATTCGTCAAGAATCATAAGGTACAACACTTAATGATAATCATAGGGTACAATTAAGCAATCAAATCATACTATCAATCAATATAATCAATATAAATTGTAAGGATACAAGCAACAAAGTTACAGTCATATGTGGGAGAAGATGGGTGATAGGGACGATGAAAACTTTAATAGTAATGCAGACTTAGTGAATAGTTTGACAGTGGTGAGGGAATTAGTTGTTTAGCAGAGTGATGGCGTTCGGGGGAAAAACTGTCCTTGTGTCTAGTTGTTCTGGTGTGCAGTGCCCTATAGCGTCGTTTTGAGGGTAGGAGTTGAAACAATTTGTGTCCAATAGCAATAGCAATAGCAGTAGACTTATATACCGCTTCATAGGCCTTTCAGGCCTCTCTAAGCGGTTTACAGAGAGTCAGCATATTGCCCCCAACAATCTGGGTCCTCATTTTACCCACCTTGGAAGGATGGAAGGCTGAGTCAACCTTGAGCCGGTGAGATTTGAACCGCTGACCTGCTGATCTAGCAGTAGCCTGCAGTGCTGCATTTAACCACTGCGCCACCTTGGCACCAGGATGTGAGGGGTCTGTAGATATTTTCCCAGCCCTCTTTTTGACTCGTGCAGTATACAGGTCCGCAGTGGAAGGCAGGTTGGTAGCCATTGTATTTTCTGCAGTTCTGATTATCCTCTGAAGTCTGTGTCTGTCTTGTTGGGTTGCAGAGCCAAACCAGACAGTTATAGAGGTGCAGATGACGGACTCTATGGATGGATAGATATAGATGGATAGAGCAACAGACAGACAGACAGACAGACAGACGGACAGGTATAGATTTGAGACCAACACCCCAAAGTTTACTGAGCTCTTAATAGAAATATTCCACTTCTAAAAATATTCCATTCTCTTAAGGTGACAACATATGGAGTGTTTTTCTAAATAAAGTGAACAGATTCCGATGAAGGCTCTGAAATTTTTGTATCCAAGAGCAACTTGCCTTAACTATTACCTTTTCTGGTTTTCCATCTGTCCAAGTCTTCGGAGTGATGTGCCCTCAAGTTCTCATATCTTTCGCCTTCGTTAGTGCGCTTAAAAATAAGTGCAAAGGTGATGATTAAGGATCTCCATTAGTATCAATTTCAATTACAAATGTTTTTTTCCATGAGTCATGTGAATAGTCGGGCTTCTGCATATGCAGAAAACCACCGGGGGGGGGGGGGAGTGTTCATCTCAAACATAGAAGCAAAACAAGACAGGTGAGAACATCTTTATTTTTGAAATTGGACCAGAAAGCAATATTATCTAGATAGAAAAATCCCTTTTTATAAACAGATTGCAAGTTGCAAGGATTTATATGGAAAGCATGTGTTGAAAACAGAATAACAGTGTTGGAAGGGGCCTTGAGAGGTCTTCTAGTCCAACCCCCTGCTCAAGGCAGGAGTCCTATACCATTCTGGCTGCCCAACCTCTTCTTAACAACTTCCACACTATCGGTTGCATACAAGGAAAACCAGTACAAAATGTTTTACAGGTGGCACCTACCACCAGCAAGGTTAGGAAAAGTCACAGCAAGTATATCACCAAAATGTTGGAAATGCGAAATAGCACACGGAACATATTATCACATATGGTGGACGTGCGAGGAAGCCAAAAAGTATTGGAAAAAAGATTAAAAATTGGTTAGAATCGATAACAGGAGTCAAAATTGATTGGAAACCAGAAGTGTTTTTATTAGGAATAATGACAACCAAATATAAAAAAAGAAATCCAGTATTTAATTCTATACATAATTACGGCGGCGAGGATTGCTTTCGCTCAGAAATGGAAAAATAAATTGATACCAAACGAAGACGAAATAATAAGAAAGATTATGGACTGTGCCGAAATGGACAAATTAACAAAAGAAATTCAGGGAAAAGAAGAGACAGAATATTATCAGATACGGGAAAAATGGTATAGGTGGTTGGAGGAAAGAAACAAGGGAATGAAAGAAACCAATACAGCCCAAAAGTAGAAGTTAAGGAGGATTACCATGTATATATGCACTCAAGGGTGTTTAAACTTATTACGGGTAATCACCCAATATATCAGATAGATAAGTAAAATAAGAGGGTTAAAAATGGTGAAACTCAAAACAAAACATATCAGAAGGGGAAATAACATAAGGAAAATTGTTCCAATTTGAAACTGCTATAAGAAAGAACACGAGGTTCCAATGTATTGTGTAAATGTAGTTTATGTCTAAGTTTTGTTTTTGTGCATTTTGTACGTTTGAAAATTAAAAAAAAATATTTAAAAAAAGAAACAACTTCCAGTCAAGAGTTGTGGGTTGCTCCCGGTTCGGCCCAGTTCGGATGAAGTGGTGGCGGTGGCTCCGCCCACCTACCCACCCACCCGGACGCTTCTGCGCATACGCATGTCCACGCGAGTGCATGCACGTCCACGAGCAAAACAAATTGGCAACCCACTTCTGCTTCCAGTGATGGAAACCCCCAACTTCTGGAAGCAAACGATTAATTGTTCTCACCGTCGGGAAATTTCTCCTTAATTCTAGGTTGGATCTTTGCAGCAAAACATTTTTGAAGAATGCTTAGAGATCAAAGAGGTGGCTCAGTGGCTAAGACGCTGAGCTTGTCGATCAGAAAGATCGGCATTTGGCGGTTTGAACCCTTAGCGCCACGTAATGGGAGAGAGCTCCCGTTACTTGTCCCAGCTTCTGCCAACCTAGCAGTTCGAAAGCATGTAAAAAATGCAAGTAGAAAAAATAGGGACCACCTTTGGTGGGAAGGTAACAGCGTTCCATGCGCTTTTGGCTGGCGTAGAAGACCTCCAAACTCCCTTCCAACTCTATTCTGATTCAGTTGTTTTATCAACAGTCCTGTGATGTGTTTGGCAAATAATTAATTCTATGGCTCAGCTAGATCGTATGTGAAGTGACCACTGACATCTAGAGGACTGAATGGGCAATGACTATCATGCCTCTTTAAAGAAACGCCCGAATTTGTACACTTGAAAACCATCAATTTAACCCTCCCATAATTGCAACATATGAAACAGCATTGCTTGCTATAAATCCTAGGAATCGAAGCCCTGATATGTGAAGGGTATCCGTTTGGTAAGGATATGGTTCCAAGTGGAGCCAGCTCTGACCCCACTTAATTTACATCCCGACTCTGACCCTGTTTCCCCCTCTCCCCCTCAAGGTGTGTCATCAGTCACATTCTCCAACAAAGCAATTTCAAGGGTTGTAGAGATCACTCCCTTCCGGCCACTGTGGGTAACCTCAGAGATGGCCTTGACAGAGAGAGAGCTGGAATGTGCTTTGGTTTTGACCGAAGTGCTCCCTTGCTGCAGCTGCAAAGTTCGTTTTCCCATCCCCCTTGCCCATGGCAACTCGAGAGCAGGCCCCAAGGATGCTTTGCGAGTTGACAAGATGGTTAAGAATCAAGCCATGAGGTTATGGGAGATCCCCCCCCCCCCGCTCCCCGCCCAAATCTCAGGATCTCAGTACCTGAACAACCCTGGGGGAAACAGGGTCAGATTCGGGATGTAAACCCTAAGAAGCAACTTTAGATGCGGAAAAAACTCAACAGCAGGCCCCAAGAATTATGAAGCTGCTTTTAAAATTAAAGTCATACTCAGTTTATTATTGGTTTTTTTTTTTACAATGAAATCAATTGGATTTCTGGACAGTCACAGAGTCACACACTTTATACGGGCCTAGGCCAAGGACAACTGGACGAAGAGGAGATATAAATTATGGTGGGGAAAGGTACAAGGGCCAGAAAGTCACACATGTAAAATCTGAACATTCACACATATTCAGTACACCCATCTTCAAAATCAAGATGCACAGCACCAAAACAAAGAGGCAATTCACTGAAAAAACTGGTGGGGATATTTCTGCGCATAATGTATATTGCATTGGATTTCAGTGGCGTGAAGATATTACCTAAGATAAGCATATTACCGATATGTGGTATCAGGAATGTAAACAGAAACATATAATGAGGGTTAACATCAGGGGTGAAATCCACTTATGTTTGCTACTGGTTTGGTAGCAAGGTGATCGCTCGCTCGCTTTGCTCGCACATCCCACCTCCGTATATGCGCAGGGCCTTCCGTGCATGCGGAGAGTGTAAAAATGATGTCTGCGCGGAGCCTGGCAAGTGAGTGAACAGTGAGGTAAGTGAACAGCGATGGGGGTGGGGGAATCTGCTGTTCCGCACAATTTAGATTAGCTAGAAAGCAGGAAATCTTGCTTTCTAGCTAATCTTAATCATGCAGCATAGCTGATCGTTGGAAAAACCAGTCCACTCAAACCGCTAGCATTTGTTTTGTTACCAGTTCGGGCGAACAGCTTGCATTTCTGCTACCGGTAGCATTTTATCCCCTAGTTAACATCTACCGATCAGTGTATCATTGCAGAATGAAAATTAAGACTCCTGAAAGATATATTTCACACATATTGGAATTATTACTAAAGTTAACAGTCGGGACACCAGCCAGGTACAACAGACTCACATTTACACACACCAAAGCCGGGGTTAAAATAGATTTTAAGTCCCTGAAAATAATGGATTGGATCTGAAGGTGCTTGTGTGCTATGCAATAAAAATCTCTCCATTCACTGTAGCTCTGTGAGGATCGGGGAATCCCTAGAAGGGTGTAATACGCAGAGGGCGAGAATGAGGGAAAACTGAAAGAAATTACCATCATACTCCAATGATTACATAGTCGTCTTTGGGTGCAAGCTCCTATTTCTAAGAAACGAGACTTGCTGGTTGAATCAGTGGCTGAGCCACCTGTGTCAAGATCTGAAAAAAAAAAAACCCACACCTGAACGCCTCAAGTGATGGCAATCATGAGAAGAGTTATGGATCTATTTGAGGGAGAGATGTTAAGATCTCCCCTTCCCACCAAAAATATCAGGGTGTGCATCAAACTCGATAAGAGCAAAAAGAGGCTAATCATTTAGACTACATGGAATCACGTACAAAAACACGGTGGCCCCAGATTTAGATGGGATCTTCCAATTTAGCTTTTTACAGAGTACAAAGAAGCTTAATTTTTTTTGGGGGGGGGGGCTTCAAAGATTAGCTTGGTTCCCGCAACTGGAAATGGGCACGGAAAACTTGAGAAATACTTCATGGGCTAGTCAATGTTGAAGGAGGCAACTTTCTCAGCTGTTCATCGTGTCCTTGAACCCCCAAACCTCCATGATAGCTATCTGGAAATTTTCGGAGCACAACGGTTGATTGTTGAAAGTATTGCAATGGCCTGTCCTTCCATGATTCAAGTCAGCATCAATATAGAAGGCTTGGCCATCTCCGCCACCTGCAAAAAAGAGAGCCGTAGTTTTCATTTTGGAATGTCTATCTCTTGGTTCTATCTCACAATACGCTTGTTGTATTACAGATAGTCCTTGAAGCACGAGTCAAAAAGAGGGCTGTGAAAACATTTACAGATACAATACAATAGCAGAGTTGGAAGGGACCTTGGAGGTTTTCTAGTCCAGCGTTTTTCAACCACTGTGCCGCGGCACACTAGTGTGCCGTGACATAGTGTAAGGTGTGCCGTGGGAAAATTACTTTATATATAGTCAATATAGGCACAGAGTTAAATTTTTTTAACATTTTCTAATGGTGGTGTGCCTCGTGATTTTTTTCATGAAAAAAGTGTGCCTTTGCACAAAAAAGGTTGAAAAACACTGTTCTAGTCCAACCTCCTGCCTAGGCAGGAAACCCTATACCGTTTCAGACAAATGGCTATCCAACATCTTCTTAAAGACTTCTAGTGTTGGGCCATTCACAACCTCTGGAGGCAAGCCGTTCCACTGATTAATTGTTCTAACTGTCAGGAAATTTCTCCTCAGTTCTAGGTTGTTTTTCTCCTTGATTAGTTTCCACCCATTGCTTCTTGTTCTGCCCTCAGGTGCTTTGGAGAATAGTTTGACTCCCTCCTCTTTGTGGCAGCCCCTGAGATATTGGAAGACTGCTATCATGTCTCCCCTAGTCCTTCTTTTCATTCAACTAGACATACCCAGTTCCTGCAACTGTTCTTGGTATGTTCGTATGTTTTAGTTTCCAGTCACCTAATCATCTTGGTTGCTCTTCTCTGCACTCTTTCTAGAGTCTCCACATCTTTTCTATATCGTGGAGACTAAAACTGAATGCAGGATTCCAAGTGTGGCCTTACCTGGACATCCCTGGACATACACTGTTTCAACTCCTACCCTCAAAACGATGCTATAGGCACAGCACACCAGAACAACTAGACATAAGGACAGTTTTTCCCCGAACGCCATCATTCTGCTAAACAAATAATTCCCTCACCACTGTCAAACTATTCACTAAGGCTGCATTACTATTATTATTACTCTTCCCATCGTTCCTATCACCCATCTCCTCCCACTTATGACTGCAAGACTGTAACTTTGTTGCTTGTATCCTTACGATTCATAATGATATTGATTCCTGATTGCTTATTTGTACCCCATAACTATCATTAAGTGTTGATTCTTGATGAATGTATCTTGCCTTTTAATGTACATTGAGAGCATATGCACCAAAGACAAATTCCTTGTGTATGCAATAGTCAAAATAACATTCTTTTCTCAGAGAGTCAAGGACATTCTGTCCTGCACCTGGAGTGATGCTACTGGGAGATGGTGCCTGATTGGGCCATGTGGGTGCTGGGCAGGGACCTGAGCTTTCATTTAGGTGGGGAAAACCCGGAGCCTTTCAGATTCGGGTTTTCCCAGATGTGCCAATATGACATCTCTAATAAAATGGAACTTTGAGGAAACGCAAGCCTCGGAGTCTTCTTTCGTTGGGGACTTGGAACCCTGATACCACCAAGTTGAGAGAGCACCAAAGACCCTACAGCCCTTTTCCTCTTCCTGTTCCTCCTCCACTCTGCAAACCCAGTCTCTTCTAATACTGATGATGTTACCTAATCAGGTAATGAAATGTCTGCTAGAAAACAATCAAGCTCAGACAGCACCAAGGACCCCTCATGTCAAAATCCATCATGAGCATAATATTGTGGCCCGCCAGTGGCCAACGGAGCTGGTAGCAGATTTGGACAGTGAGGAAGTTAGGGAGGAAGATGGACCAGTCCTGGAGTCTGGGGAAAGCTCTGACGAGGACTCTGTGTTGGAAGCAGAGAGGGGGCCAGGGCTGTATGCCAGTTATCAGCTGCCTTCGAAGTCAGAGATCAGTGGAACAGAAGAACAGCTGGAGCCTGTTCCCAGTGTGCGCATGCACAGAGTTGCCAGCCGAAGGGAACAGCTAAAGAACAGGGGTCGACTTGGGAGTAAGGCCATAGGTGGACGATGAGGAAATAAAAGAGGAGCAAAAGGGGAGTGGAGTTTGCAGGAGACAATTAGTTTGCTTAATTGGTTCGTGACTCTCCGAGACTCCTTGCCAAGTTTTGCAGATATCGGCCTGGCAGCTCTCCAAGCCAGATAAGGTCGGTGACTGTAAATCCTCCCTCGAAAGACTTTGCTGGAGGTGAATGAGCAGAATTCACAATAGAGGGGTTTTTGTCGGGACAAGGAGTTTGCTTCATGCTTTCGGGAAGTCTCAGTCAGAAACATAATACTTGAGGAATAAGGTGTCCATTAAATCTCAATTTACATAATTGAGCTAATTGGCATCCTTTGTATAGTTACATCATTTTACACGTTAATCCCTCCATGCCAAAGATGTGAAATTTAGTATTGCTTGCTAGACCTTCAACATTAGCTAGCTGCCTTTCAACACAATTAGCCCAGTGGGTCTAATCTTTTTTGGCTTATAGTCACTGCAGCGTTTTGCGTATTCATTTCCACCCTGACCCACATTCCCAGATAATTTTGTCTGTTCGCAAACGGAAGTGTTAAAGCAGCCACCGCGAGCACTAATGGGGAGCACAGAATATAAAACTCATTTCTCTCTAGAGGAAGCTGGAAACTGGAAACCTACCTATGATGATGCATTCCGCACTACCAGCCATAAACATGGACGCTGCTTTGGAAGGCAGATTGAAATGCCGTGCCGAAAGGAAAGGAGAAAGGCGATTGGAAGGATCCAGGGGGAGATTGGTTGAGGAGGGGGAGTCAGAAACAGCCGAAGGATTGTTTTCTGGTTCAGAGCCAGTCATGGCGAGTTCGGGATGTTTGATTATAACCCACTCGTATCGTTCCACTTCAGGCACCAGCTGGAAGAGGGCAGGAGATTAAATTAAAATGTGAGTGTGCTTAAGCCAGAAGTGAAGACTGAAGAGGGGGCTGGTGGGTTATGTGAAGATGCTTTTTGTAGATTTTAGCTCTGCATTTAACACAATAATCTCACATAGACCAGTGCCGTGATGGGGAATCTGTGGCACGCGGAGGCATTTCTTAGGGCAGGCGAGGCCTTGCCCTGTCAGCTCATTTCGGCCTTCATTTTCGGCCGCTTTTCACAATAAACAACCCAACGCCCAGCCGCGGAGCAGCTGTAGTGTTGCAGAGGCTCGCGGAGGTTGGAACGGGATCCGGGACCTACCAATGCACAAACCGGAAGTCCGTTTCCGAACTTCCGGTTTGTGCATTGGTAGGTCCCGGATCCCGTTCCAACCTCCGCGAGCCTCTGCAACACTACAGCTGCTCTGTGGAGCGTTGCGCAGACGCTGTACAAGCCTTAAAAGACAGGTAAGGAGCTCGGGCGGGCGGGTGGGCCCTCCAGAGCACCATACTGGAACGGTATTCAGTGTTCCGGGCAGGCTCCAGTACACCCGTACCAGGGCATACGCCTGCAACCCACCACTGGCCTTCGGCCATTTTTCTTCTGAAGCCTCCGGAGAGCAAAAAATGGCCCAACGCGTAAACCGGAAGTTGGAAAATGGGCTGTTTCTGGCCTCCAGAGGGCCTGCGAGGGGGGGGGGGGGGAGAGGCTGTTTTTGCCCTCCCCAGACTCCTAGAAAGCCTCTAGAGCCTGGGGAGGGCAAAAAGCAGGTCCACCATGCCATTGTACGGCAAAAGCAAGTGGGGGAAGGGCGTGGGGTTACGCATGCATGCGCGGGGGTTGGGCATGTGTACGCACAACCCCCACGCTCTCTCCGCTTTTGGCACATGATGGGAAAAAGGTTAGTCATCACTGGACTAGGGTCTAAATTTATGGCTCTTGGGCTTTCTTATTCAATCTGCTTTTGGATTGTGGATTTCTTGTCTGGCTGCTCTCAGAAGGTCAGATTATCTCTTCAGCCCTTATTCTTAACACTGATACACCTCAGGGTTGCGTGTGGAGACCCTTACTCTATATACTCTTTATGTGCATGATTGCATTCCCACTCACATTAATAACAGTATTACTAAATTTGCAGATTGATACAACAGTGATGGGACTAATTTCTGGGCGGGAGGAGTTTGCCTATCGAGATCAGGTGGAAGGGTTGCTTTCGTCGTGTGGCGATAATAACTTGGTCCTTAACAGTAATAAGGCCAAGGAGCTTATAGTGGACTATAGAAGGAATAGATCAGACGTCCAGCCCTTCCTTATCAATGGAGACCGAGTGGAGCAAGTGGCCAGTTTTAAGTTTCTGGGGGTTATCATAAAAGAGGACCTGACCTGGGGCAACTCTCATTGCAACACTGGTCAAAAGGGCCCAGCAGAGATTATACTACCTGAGACTTCTCAGGAAACAACGACTGAAGGAAAAACTGCTGGTGACCTTCTACCGCTGCACCATAGAGAGTATTTTAACACTGCACCTGTGTCTGGTTTGCCAATTGGACAGTGGCAGATAGGAGAGCGCTCCAGAGGGTCAACGTCATTGCCCAGAGGATCATGGGCTGCCCCCTCCCCTCTTTGGAAGAGCTTGATAGCTCCCGCTGCCTTAAGAAAGTTCAAAACATTCTTAAAGATCCCTCTCATCCTGGGCTCCCCTTTTTTTTTGAACTATTACCATCTGGCAGGCGGTACAGGACAATAAAAACAAGGACAAATAGGCTGAAAAACAGCTTCCATCCCAGGGCAGTAACCCTACTGCATTTTAGTGTCTAGTGCAATATTAATGCAGTTATCAGAGGTTTTCCATTTCAATTATATAGCATGTGAAGGGTGTGTTTGTGTTTTTATTTTATAGTTATAAGGTACACTGAGGATGGCATTTAATTTCATTGTATGAAATTGTGAAGAAAGTCACAATGGTTTCTTACCCTGAATACAAAACATTCTCCTGTTCCAAAGAAACTTAGCTTGCCTCCTCCTCGTTTGCGTTCATGCCAATCAGTCGACAAATAAGCCCCACAGACCTAGGAGGGGAGCACAGTAAACAAGACACTGTTTTAGGAAGTGGATTAACTTCAGAAAGTCAATATAGCTGCGGTGGAATGTAGTCTGGATTCCCAGCAGGGAGGGGCTGCTTTCCAGAGGGCAAAGAGTCAGTAGAGCCTGGAATGTCTGGTAGGGAACAAGGACGGGCTCTCCCTAGTGATATATCTACAGTTATGCAGATGGTTGCTTTAGTCTGGCAAGATTCTGTCTCTAGGTGAAGAACAATACAGGAAACTATTTTGAAGTAATGCTGCGTGTCATTCTTGGGCCTGATAATACCTGCTGTTTCAATTGTCATCTCAACTCTGGAAGAATAAAAGTCAAGTGTGTTAAATATCTGAGTGTGTCGCTAATGAATCTTGGGTAGTAAGTGCAACAAACTGGAGCATCAAGCAAGTCAAGGGGACTTTCCTTGAAAAGAAAACTACAATGGAAATTTCTGTGTTTATTTAGGGGAAGAAAATCTTAAGTCATTGCTTTATTCAAACTTATGAGATTCCCCAAGGGAGCCTCTAACCAGGCTGTTCTTTATCCTTTCACTTACCTCTTGCATAGTTGTTTTAATCAAAAGGAGAGTTGGTTCATGTCCCTCACAATGTAGGTAAAACCTAATGTACAAACATAGATATAAAAAGATGTCTTTATGAAACATCAATTCAACTTCTACTGAAACATTAATTTATCTTCTACTAATTGGATACATTCTCCTAGGATCTGACAGAGTCACGGACACGTAGTATATTTATAAAGCAGGGATATTATGTATGGTGAAGACGCTAGTCTTCCACTCGGAAAGTTGAGAGTTCAATCCTAGGTAGCGGCAGATGTTTCTCTCCTAGGGCGCCAAGAAAAAATATCTGCTGCGAACTCCACATAGGTGTCAGGAAGGGAATCCTGCCAGCAAATGCTCAGCTCCATCCAGTCATCACGATTCTACCCCAAATTAAGGGATTTCAGGGTTGCAAAAGGGAGTTAAATCAATCTATCTATCTATCTATCTATCTATCTATCTATCTATCTATCTATCTATCTATCTATCTATGATAAAAATATCATTAATACAGTGCAACATTATTTGAATCTTCAGATAAGTTTAACCCAATAGGAACTAAAAAGCTCCACCAATCAAAACGAGCATTGTACCTGATGTGAGGGCACATAAACAATCAAGTTACAGTAATTGTACCCCTATTATATAGTTATATCAAAAGAATTCAGGATGAAAGTCATTCACTGCTTAACTTTAAAGGCCTGAAATAATAGTTTTGGCAACCCCCATCTTATTCTTAATCAAACTTCACAGGCTAGTAGATTCAAAGAGAGACAGAAACTGCCTCCAAGATACTTGGTGAGCTTCAGAGTTGGGAAGAAATTTGAAGCAGGCTCTCCACGGTCCTAACCCAACTTTTTAAAACCATCCTGTTGGCAAGTTGGCAGAACCAAGCTGGGGACTGATTGTCCCAGAGAAAATACACCTGGGTGCTAAAGGTTTACACTGACTTGACTTGATGGTGCATCATCAATGCAGGAACAGCATCCATAACTTTTTCCTACCCTGCTTCCTCAAAAATAAGACCTCCCTGGATAATAAGCTCAATTAGGATTTTTGAGCGCATGCGCTAAAATAACTCCTTCCAGAAAATAAGCCCTCCCCTAAAATATTTAAACGCAAGCACAGCCGGTCCCTGCCATTTCCTGGGGGTGGAAAGGGGGGGGAATATGCCCCACGTGCCCCACATGCACCTGCCATCCAAGCAGAATGGCCTCGCGGAGGCTGCTCCCGCAAATCCTAGCTACTGCACCCTTTCTCTTAGTGGCGGGCGCGAAAAGAGCTGGCAAGAGTGTGCCAGAAACAGATACAAAGCATCTTTCCCTTTCTGGATCATCTGATCCGCGGGCCAAAGTTAAGGGGCCTCCTGCATCTCAAAAATAATTGTCAGGTTTGCAACCATATTCCTTTTGGATCTTTGGCCTGCCACACTTTCTATTATTCTACTATGCCTTTTCTATTGTGAGAAAATGGGAAGGGGGGATTGTACGGAGTTAGATATTATGTAGCCATAACAACATTCTTTCTAGAAAGCCAAGGTCATCCTTTGTCTCTGCACCTCTGCACCTGACTGGAATTGGATGGGTGGAACTGCCAGCACGGCAGTGGGAGATTGGACCATGTGATGGACTTGTGGGCGTGGGGGCAAGATCTTGAACTTTCAACTGGATGGGGAAAACCGGGAAGCTTTCAGATGTTTCCCCAGATGTGCCAACATGGCTCTCTTAATAAATTGGAACTTTGAGCAATCCTTTGCCTTGGACTCTGATGTACTTTTGGATGCTATTTGGAACCCTGACAATAATAAACCTCCCCGAAAATAAAGCCAAGCGCTTCTTTCGGGGCTCAAAAGAAAATAAGACCCTGCCTTATTATTGGGGAAACACCTGTACTACAAATCCTTTTTTTAAACGATGGAGTCAATTGCTACCTGTTTAGGCTGAAGCCATGCTCTGAGGTGGTAAACAGCAGTAGAGGTTGACAAAGGGCAAAGCGCTCGGGAATCCATGACCAGATGTCTCTCATCTTCTTCACATCAACAATTTCAGACTTGAAGTTCTCAGCGTGAACAGCCAGGTGGACATTCTGCCTGGGGAACAACAACAACAAAAATCAGGTTATGAAAAGGCAACTGGCTTAAGCCTATTCTACCTCTTTCGAGTCTTAAAATGGGAAGAGAATTAGTACTCAAAGATAATAACAGTAGCACTAGGACTTATATTATAGAGCAATAGCAATAACACTCACTTATATACTGCTTCGCATCCCTTTCTAAGGGGTTTACAAAGTTAGCATCTTGCCCCCAACAATCTGGGTTCCCATTTCACCGACCTTGGAAGGATTGGAAGGCTGAGTCAACCTTGAGCCGGTCAGGATCGAACTTCTGGTACTCAGCAGAGTTTATCCGCAATGCTTCATTTAACCACTGCGCCACCACAGCTAAGCAGCAAGAGCACTTAGACTTACATACTGCTTCATAGTGCTTCACATCCCTCTCTAAGCGGTTTACAGAGTCATCCTCTTGCCCCCAACAATCTGGGTCCTCATTTTACCCACCTCGGATGGATGGTGGGGTTGAGTCAACCTTGAGCCTGGTGAGATTCGATCTGCCAAACTGCAGGCAACTGGCAGTCAAAAGAAGTAGCCTGCAGTACTGCATTCTAACCACTGCGCCATCAAGGCTGAGTCGGCCTTGAGCCGGTCAGGATCGAACTCCTCGCAATGAGCATTGAGTTTGCCTGCAATACTGCATTCCAACCACTGTACCACCCCTCCCCTCTTGAGTAAAAAGCACTGTTTACCCTTTTATTATATTGGCTGTAATATAGCCGCTATAAAAGTGAGGTGGCTGACATATAAATTAAATAGGTCAACTGGCAACCGACAGTATCTTTGGCAGATGTGCCACAGGAGGCTCTAATGTTGTGGGGAAGAAAGAGTTAAAAGAAATCACAAATATCTTGGTGACAATGAGAAATGTGAGACCAACACATAAAAAAGATGACCGGGGCACAGAAATATATATAAGCCAGGAAGAAGCCCACATAGCCATTTCTTTCTTGCAGCCAAAGCTAGATTAAATGCAGTTTAGGTCAGGCCAAAATGCAGGAGCCGCGCAATGAAATTTTATGCCTAGTAAAGTTTTGAGTATGTTATTCTACATGCTAGGAAGATTTGACATGCAAGAAAACTGTTAAGTCCAACTTATTCTTTCCTCTATTTTAACATGGAGCCCTTGCAGAAGTTTCATTACCCAACTTGGTAATAGCATTATTGATTGATTTATGACCTATGACCTATTATTTGCTGTTTATATGTACATTGTGAGCTTAAGCACCAGAGCCAAATTCCTTGTGTGTCGAATCACACCTGGCCAATAAAAGAATATCCTTTCCTCTCCTCCCCTCCCTTCTATTCTATAAAGGCAAATGTTTTTGGAAGCCACAGTTTTTTTCATCAAATGACAAATCAGCTCAAGTGAGCTGCAGCTCATGAAAGTTTCTTCCTTTTAATAAAAACGTGTTAGTCAAAAAATATCTTTCCAGGTGCCTTCCTTCATCATAGACTGACTTAGATCTTCTAATGCAGTATTTTACTGCAGGTGGTCAACTGGACTATTGCAATAGAATAGAATAGAATAGAATAGAATAGAATAGAATGAGAATAGAATAAATAGAATAGAATAATAGAATAAATAGAATAGAATAGAATAATGGAATGAGAATAGAATAAATAGAATAGAATAGACTAGAACAGAATAGAATAATGGCATGAGAATAGAATAGAATAATGGAATGAGAATAGAATAGAATAATGGAATGAGAATAGAATAAAATAGAACAATGGAATGAGAATAGAATAAAATAAAATAGAATAATGGAATGAGAATAGAAGAGAAGAGAATAATGGAATGAGAATAGAATAAAATAGAATAATGGAATGAGAATAGAATAAATAGACTAGAATAGAATAGAATAATGGAATGAGAATAGAATAGAATAATGGAATGAGAATAGAATAGAATAATGGAATGAGAATAGAATAGAATAATGGAATGAGAATAGAATAGAATAATGGAATGAGAATAGAATAGAATATAGAATTGAATAGAATAGAATTCTTGATTGTGATTGGACACACAAAGAATTTGTCTTTGGTGCATAAGCTCTCAGTGCACATAAAGAAAAATAAAATAGAATGCATTCATCAAGAATCATAGGATACAACACTTAAGCGATAGTCATAGGATACTAAATAAGCAATCAAATCACACTAAACCAAATAAAACAATATAAATTGTAAAGATACAGGCAACAAGGTTATTGTCATCAGTGGGAGGAGATAGGTAATAGGAAGAATGAGAAGAGTAATAATAATACAATCTTAGTAGATAATTGTACAGTGTCAAAGGACACACTGTCCTTGTGTCTAGTTGTTCTGGTGTGCAGTGCCCTATAGCGTCGTTTTGAGGACAAAAGTTGAAACAATTTATGCCCAGGATGTGAGGGGTCTGTAGATATTTCCCCAGCCCTCTTTTTGACTCCTGCAGTGTCCAGGTCCTCAATGGAAGGCGGGTTGGTATCCATTGTTTTTCCTGCAGTTCTAATTATCTAAGGCAGTAACATCTTCAACGTGGCCCAGATTTAGTGTCCACAATGCCTCTGTAGATAGGTAGGTGGCACTACAAAAAAGCCTGAGATTGGATTAAGGGCTATTTTTGGAACAGCTTGGAGAAGGTACTGTCAACACATCTTCCCTTATAAGTCAGAAGACACCAAGTGCAAAGAGTAGAAAACCGTAGCAAAATACATGGTTAGCTACAGCTTTCAAAGCAATTTTTGTCCACTTAGAGGAGTTTCATGTTTAACATCACATTCTCCCTTCAGTACATGGTTCTTAAAAATTAGTTTTGTATATACCATTTTGATACCCTGTTTCTCTGAAAATAACCCCTTCCTGGATAATAAACCCAATTGGGCTTTTGAGCGCATGGGCTAAAATAAGCACTCCCTGGAAAATAAGCCCTCCCCAAAAATATTGCAACACAGCAGCAGCCATGAGATGACCATCCTCGCTGCCTCCTGCACCTCAAACATAATAAGACCTCCCTGAAAATAAGGCCAAGCGCTTATTTTAGGGGGTCAAAGAAAATAAGACCCTGTCTTATTTTCGGGGAAACATGGTAGCTTCCTGCAACTGCTGAACGTCAAAAACTTAGATAGGTTCTAAAACGAATATACTCCTCTAAAGTGCGAAGTTCAAATCCTGATAGAGGGCCTAAACCCCACAGTATTAACATCTGTCTAGCCGTGGTGGCGCAGTGGTTAAAATGCAGTATTGCAGGCTGACTCTGTCCCTTGCCAGGAGTTCGATCCTGAAAGGCTCAAGTTTGACTCAGCCTTCCATCCTTCCGATGTTGGTAAAATGAGGATCCAGATAGTTGGGAATCAATATGCTGACTCTATAAACTGCTTAGAGAGGGTTGCAAAGCACTATGAAGTGGTATATACAGTATGTCTAAGTGCTATTGCTAGAGCCAAGGTGGCGCAGTGGTTAAATGCAGCACTGCAGGCTACTGCTAGATCAGCAGGTCAGTGGTTCAAATCTCACCGGCCCAGGGTTGACTCAGCCTTCCATCCTTCCGAGGTGGGTAAAATGAGGACCCAGATTGTTGGGGGCAATATGCTGACTCTCTGTAAACCGCTTAGAGAGGTCTGAAAGGCCTATGAAGCGGTATATAAGTCTACTGCTATTGCTATTGCTATTGCTACCTGTTGTGGCCCAGCAGGAGCCGTTGGAGCTGCCGACAGACTCCGATAGCGAGGGACCTTATGAGTCGGCTCTGGACAATGTGGAGGACCCTGGGCAGGATTCAGACTCCGAGCAGGGACCAGAGAGGCTGGTTGGCTACCAGGAGGCGCCTGAGGCATGGAGCAGTGGTGAAAGCCAAAGGGAGTTTGTCCCTGACGTCAGGCCCTGGAGCAGTGGTGAAGACGTTAGGCCCTGGAGCAGTGGGAGGAGCTAAGGGGTCCCGGATGCCAGGCAGAGACGGGTTGAGACGGGTTGATAAGCGCCGGCAGCAATTACGGAGACATAGAAGATAATTGGGCCCAGGTGGTTGTGATTAGGCTCCTCCCAAGAGAGTATATAAGAAGAGACTTTGGGAGGAGACCTTTTGCAGGACACAACTGTTATACTAAAGCTGGAGAAGCTCTTGTGTGTATTTCTTATCTGTGGGAGTCTGGGTTGCTGCCAAAGTCTTGTCTGTGAGTAATTACTGTGAATAAATTGGCTAACAGTAATCTTATGTCGGCATGACTCACCGTACGGAGGTGGGGGGGGGGGTCAGAACAGCTACCTATGTCTGATTATTTCAAAGAAAATGGAAGTGTCAATGGAACTACATTCCTGTGGACTCTGGCTATATCAATGAAATCCATGAGCTTTATAACAGTGAAGACAAACAAAGCTGGACTAGAATACAAATAGGACATGCCCAATATTTGAGGGGCCGCCACAGAGAGGAGGGGGTCAACCTATTTTCCTGAAGGCCTATCAAGGAATAATGGATGGAAACTGATTGAGGAGAGATTCAAAATAAGGAAATAAGGAGAATTCTTCTGACAGCGAGAGCAATCAACCAATGGAACAGAAGAGCTGAGGTGGCGCAGTGGTTAGGGTGCAGTACTGCAGGCCACTTCAGCTGACTGTTATCTGCAGTTCAGCGGTTCTAATCTCACCGGCTCAGGGTTGACTCAGCCTTCCATCCTTCCGAGGTGGGTGAAATGAGGACCCAGACTGTGGGGGCAATATGCTGATTCTGTAAACCGCTTAGAGAGGGCTGAAAGCCCTATGAAGTGATATATAAGTCTAACTGCTATGGCTATTGATAGGTTGCCTTCAGTAGTTGTGGGAGCTTTAGGAGGCTTTCAAGTAAAGCCTGGACTGCCATCTGTCAGAAATGGTGTAGGATCTCCTGCTTGGGTGGGGAAGGGTTGGATTGTTGACTTACAACAGTGGTTCCCAAACTTGGCAACTTTAAGACTTGTGGATTTCAACTCCCAGAATTCTCCAGCCAGCTCTGCTGGCTGGAGAATTCTGGGAGTTGAAGTCCACAAGTCTTAAAGTTGCCAAGTTTGGGAACCACTGACCTACAAGACCCTTTCCAACTCTATTATTCTGTTATACTGGTACAAGGTCCCTTCCAACTCTGCTAATCTATTAAAGTTTGTCTTCAGAAGTTGTGAAAGCTTTCAAGAAGAGACTGGATTGCCATCTGTCAGAAATGCTGTAGGGTCTCCTGCTTGGGTGGGATTGGACTAGAGGACCTACAAGATCCCTTCTAACTCTGTTATTCATTTGACAGCAGCAAGGAAAGACAGCCTTAAGTTTTACCGCACAGCCACCAACGCACATAAGCTTACTATTACCATCACCTTAGTGAAGCCACAGCCATTTTGAAGCCAAATCAAGTTAGAATAGCAGAGCATGAAGATTCAAATGTTCAAACCTACCTTTTTGGGGATCTACTGCTGCGAAGCAACGCAGCAGATACGGAATTGACAGAAAAGAAGGCCCAAGAACGGAGACAAAAAAAGAGAGAGAGAAATCAAGAAAAGACCAGCAGTTTCATATATCCCCACCAAGTGCATGGAAAAAGCCTACAGAGAAACACAGAGTAAGTTTTGAGCAGACCAACGGTGAAATGAAGGACAGTTGAACACATTTTCTGACTTTCTTTCCTTCAGAAAAAGTCAGTTCTCAATTCCTTCAATGGTTTTTAAATTTGCCAGTTCACATTTCTTTCCTAGGAATCTCCCTCACAACATTTACGACTTCTACGTAGTTCATTTTTCAAAAGCACCTAAAGGGTTTTCCTTAAAGATGTTTCACTTCTCATCTAAGAAGTTGAAGAAAATCAAGGAAAGCCCAGGACTTTTTTTTAAAATTTGAAGAAAGGATCCTTGGGTTTAACTCATTTACTTTTAACATACTTTTCCTGACTAACTTGCCTCAAAAGTTCACTTGTCCATTCAACAAATCCCTCTTATCTTTGTTTTCCCCAAACGCAGGGATTTTACAGACAAAGCATCAGCAATACATTATAACAGGTTACGTCTTATGATTTCAGGAGCAAGATACTTGCGGGATCCATTAGAAAGGAGTCTTAATAGTCATTTTGAGATTCTTATCACTTAAGATAATCTAAATGTGTGAATTCAGGGAAGGTGTTACCTAAACCAAAGTCTCTGCAAAAAGTTCACATTCATTCTAGCATCAATTTTCACAAGCTCTTCTACCTTTTTTAAAACCGCAAGCACGGAATATATTAATTGGAGGTTGCTAAATGTTAAAGTTTGTGGGAAACTGAATGCAAAAGCTACCGGAATAGAGTTAGCATATTTTTTTGGAGTAGGAAAATAAGAAGAAAAAATTCTGTCTCTGCCTACCAGCATCCATGGTATTCATCTGGTTAGCGTCCTGTCAGTGTGTGAGAGAGTTGAGGGCTGGTTGGAAACAAACAGTAGTTTGCTGTGTCAGCAACAAGGAAGGAGATAGCAAGGAGCCTGGGCGTGGCTTCTTCTGTACTAAAGCTGCATGCTGTGCTGATATCTGAAACTAAAACTGAAAGTGAAACTTCTCTCCTCTGCTGAACTACCATGTTGGAAAAGCTGCTTTTGGTATTGTATATTTACTTAATGTCTTATATTATATATAAAGAGAAGTTAGTGAATCCTGCTGAATCAGTTACTTGTGGATGTGATTGCTGCTGCAAACTCTGACACCTCCTTGCAGCAAATAGCAAACAGCCGGGTCAGCTTCAGCACATTATTGCAGCCTGATTCAGCATGAGCAGCTGATTGGTGGATGGATCAGGCTCCCGGAATACCCCCAATCAGCTGTTCCAGGCTGCAGGGATTGCCACAGACCATCGCCTCCTCCGTGCCTCGCGTTTTTGGCTACATTTGGTGTATAAGACGTACCCAAATTTTTACCCTTTTTTAGAGGGGGAGGGAAAAGGGCAACTTATACTCCAAGAAATACGGTAGATGCAAGAACTCCTTCCAACCAAATGTGATAGAATATTAGCTTTTCTTCAAGGTTATACAAAAAAATTCCCATGTCTTGTCAACTACTAATTTTGGCCACAATTTTAGCAATATACCGTATATTGATCTGCCCCTCCAATATATTGGATATATAGGATTAAGAGGCGTTAATACTGGTCTGTGCTTAATTAATTTGAGGAAATTTTGTAATCCTCAAATACACTGGTGGGCTTTAACTCCCTACGTACTTGTTATTGTGACTTAAAAACACTGTCCCATTGATCTAGAGGTCGCCATTTTGCTCCTGAAGAAATATTCTGGAAGAATAACCTAATATTTCCTGGGTAACGTGACAAATTACAGGGGGAAAAAATCTGCTGAGGTTATTCTCATTGATTCAATTAAACTTAGAGATATGATAAATACACTGTGAGCTTATGCACCGGAGACAAATTCCTTGTGTGTCCAATCACACTTGGCCAATAAATAATTCAATTTCACATGCACATACAGTATATACTGCGTTTTCCTGAAAATAAGATCCTGTCTTATATTTTTTGGGACCCTGAAATAAGTGCTTGGCCTTATTTTTGGGGAGGTCTTATTATTATTATTATTATTATTATTATTATTATTATTATTATTATTATTATTATTATTATTATTATTATTATTATTAGGGGCACATGGAGCAAGATGGGGCTCCCATCTGATTTCCAGCTCTGTCTCCCTAACCCTAACCAGAGGATATAACAGAGACTGGCTGCGTATGCGATTAAATATTTTTGGGGAGGGCTTATTTTTTGGGGGGGTTATTTCCTGGGGAGGGCTTATTTTAGCACATATGCTCAAAAGCCTGATTGGGTTTATTATCTGGGTAGGTCTTATTTTGGGGGAAACACGGTAGATTATCTATGTTTTTCACAACGGTTGAAACCGAGGATGGACGCACAGATACGCTTGATTTTACAGTATTATTTAATCCCCATAAATGCAAGAATGTAGTTCCCAGATTTAAATTAGCCTTTAAGGGAAGACCCTGACATGCCACTACCTTTTCTGCTTCACCGTTATGCCTTTCTGCTGCAGGGCCTTCTCGTTGGCCATTTGCAAAAGCTGGATCTCCTTCCGCGAGAAGAGACGGATGGCGAACGCTTTCTCCAGCAGCTTCTCGGGCGAGACCCACTTCGCGATGTCCCTCACAAACGCTCGGATGTCCTGTTGCACGTTTTCCGACTCCTGGGTCTGCCCAGCTCTGAACTTGTGGAAGAATTTGAGGAGAGCCAAAGCCACCCGGTAGAGCACCTTGTAACCTTCGACCAGGAACACATCGAAGACGCGGGCGATGTAAACGAGGGGCAGCTCCCCGAAGAGCCAGCGATGCCAATCCGAGTAGACCTCTAGCACGTCTTCCGAGATGGCCACCATAAGTTTATGAGCTGCCTGGCAGTATTTATTAACCAGGTCCCCGAAGGTCATGCAAGACGACTCAAAAGCCAAGAAGGTCTGATCGATGAAGTGCTTGGATGGGTCATTGCAGGCCAAGATGCGGCAAACTTTCTCAAAGCACTCGGCTTCATCCCGGCTGTAGTGAAGGAGGAGGGCCACCATGGAAGGCAGAGCCGGACAGAACGAGATGTCCGGGAACTGGCTTCCAATGCAAGAGATGATTTTACTGACGGCCCCGATGCCTTCAGCGTTGAGGCAGTATGTGGGAACCAAGCTATTGTCTACGAATTCTGGAAGGGAAAGCGTATTGCTGCTCCGCTTGCCAACGATTTTCACCACAATGTCTCGGTAGACGTGGGCATCGGGTGTCACCATGCGGCAAGGGATAGAGCCGATCAATTTATCATACACTTTGGCTCTTAAAGAGTGGCTCTTGGCCCAGTAACCTTGGCGAGCCAGTTGTTTCAACATTTCAGTCTGAAATTCGGTGCTGGTCAGTTCTTTCTCATCCTCAGCCTGGATGGTAGGATCCATCTTGTCCCACTCTATAAATCTACTGTATTCACCCATGGTTGCCAAGGAGGTCTTAAAGGAAAGACATAAGCGAACTTCTTTTTTTTAGTAGTCCCTTGGAAAGTTTACCCTGCTTCCTGCAAGAAAACAAAAGGCTATTTACATTTGGAAACGTCAGGTTGCCATTTGGTGGCTAATTGTATAAAGGGGGGTGGGGGCACGTTACCTGTTGGCGTTGGAATGGAAGGCAACAGCTTATATGTAATGTGCACAGGGTCAGGCCTCCAAAGTCACAGACCCAACACAATCAAACCTCTGAGGCTTAGGTGTTCCAAAAAGTACAATTCTATCAGGCACGTCATATTGGCGCACCTGGTGAAAACCTGACTCTGAAAGCCCCAGGGTTTTCCCCACCCAAATTAAAAGTCAAAAATTAATTCTTGCTGGTTGAGAGAATGAATAACACTCCCCCCCACCCATTTTTCTTTTGTACTAATTACCATATTTTTCGGAGTATAAGACACACCTTCCCCCCCCCAAAAAAGAGGGTGAAAATCTGGGTGCATCTTATACACTGAATACATCATTTTTAATGGGCAAAAACGAGCAAAAAATGGGTTGCTTTTTTTGCTCATTTTTGCCCCCTAAAGGCTATGCATGGTCCATTTTTGGGAAAAAATGGACCACTTTTTTTGCTCATTTTGCACCCACCCACCCCTCCCTGTAGCGCTCTACAAGCCTCCTAAAGGCTATGTATGTCCTGTTTTTGGCAAAAAAAGGCCAATTTTCACAAAAAAAGGGCTGCTTTTTGCTAGTTTTTGCCCCCCCCCCCAGCCCCCAGGAGCACTTTGCCGGCCTCTCAAACTCTCTGCATGCCCTGTTTTTCACAAAAAAAAAAGAGACATGCAGAGGGTTTGGGAGGCCTGCAGAGTGCAAAAACTTTTTTTTAAAAATTGACCTCTTCAAAATCTTGGTGCTTCTTATACTCCAAAAAATATGGTACCTAGTACAATTGAGCAAGATTACAATTCCATTTGTCTACTAGTTTATCTATCTATCTATCTATCTCTATCTATCTATCATCTATCTATCTATCTATCTATCTATCTATCTATCTATCTATCTATCTATCTATCTATCATCTATCTATCTATCTATCTATCTATCTATCTATCTATCTATCTATCTATCTATCTATCTATCTATCTATCTATCTATATTACCGTAAATCACCTTTTGTCCTTTTAGCTATGAGCCAAGTATTTTTTTAAAAATTATAGCCGCAAACATTCTGAAAAAGACATTGATCAATACAATACGTGGCTAGAGGAGAATTTGCGTCCCTGCGCAAATTTATGCAATGTACAGGCTTGTGCAACTGAGTTCCTTAGTTTCTTAATCTAAACTCAGTTCTTGGAATTGTGCTTTGTGCTCAGGAGAGAAGTGGAAGCGGGCTGAAGGGAAGAGATAAAGCTGTTGTTACTACTCAACTGTCTGGTTTTGCAATTCAAACATGTGACTCAGCCAAGCCATTGGGTTGCCTTTTCTTGCAGTTCAGCAGTGACAATCGAGAAGAAACGCCAAGCAAGCATTTAGAGAAATCCGGATACTTATTTCACGTTATGCAATATATGACTAATACAGGCAATGGATGGTATTTTTCTAGAAGAGCAGGCTGAGCTGGAAGGCGAAGTTAAACAGGTCATTAGTTTGGAGTCATTGCGTTGTCACAAGAGACCCAAGTCTAGCCCCCGGTGAATTCCATGCCAATTTATATTTGTGCATTTAAGCTTTGTGCATTTAAACTTCCTACCGCAGTAAACACGGCATCATTAGCCATAATAACAGCGGTGGTGATAAGCTTATATAAGGTAAAGGTTCCCCTCGCACATATGTGCTAGTCATTCCTGACTCTGCTGATTGCTGTTTCAAAGCCGAAGAGCCAGCATTGTCCAAAGACATCTCCGTGGTCATGTGGCCAGCATGACTCAACACCGAAGGAGCACGGAACACTGTTAACTTCCCACCAATGGTGGTTCCTATTTTTCTACTTGCATTTTTACGCACTTTCGAACTGCTAGGTTGGCAGAAGCTGGGACAAGTGACGTTACGCAGCACTAAGGATTTGAGCTGCCGAACTGCCGACCTTTCTGATCGACAAGTTCATCATCTTAGTCACTGAGCCTATAAGCTTATATAGCTTCTATTAATTACCTGATTAATTCATCACCTTAAAGATATCATTGGTGGACCAAGAAAATTGGACTATTTGTCACTGCCTTGTATCCCGGCTCCTAATAGGAGCTTCTACAATAGGGGTGTCAAACTCGATTTCATTGAGGGCCTCATCGGGGTTGTGTTTCACCTCGATGAGCCAGGGTGGGCATGGCCAGGGTGGGCGTGGCCAGCTCATCACTCGTGTTGTGGGTGCCTGTGGTGGCCCGAGCGCTCTGCCGGCAAAAATGGGCTCCTGAGCGCCATTTTCGGCTGCGACAGCCTCCTGCAACCCTCTGACAGTGAAAACGGAGCTCAGGAGGGCTGCCCGTGGAGTTTCTGAGCTTCGTTTTTGCTGGCAGAGGCACCGCAGGCTGGTCCTTCGCTGTTTCCAGGGCAGCCCTGCGGGCCAGGTCCAAGCATCCCGTGGGCCGCATCCGGCCCCTGGGCCTTGAGTTTGACACCCCTGTGCTACAAGAAAGTTTCTAACTGCACACTCATTAACACAAGGATGTATCGCTACTATTAACCACAATGCCATAGGACTCTTCGCAATTTGGAGAAGACTGGTAGATGACAGTTACAGATAAGGGGGTAAGAGGCCTCCAAATACAATGCTGTATTCCCTGCCCTATAACTGAATAGCCGTTCCTGTCCAGGAATGCAAGGTCACTTATGGCCCATGAAAAACTGACGCGTCTTGTGTTCCCACAATGTTTTCTAACCACAGACTAAATGGGAGCTCTACAAATATAGTCTATTATACAAATAGACTCCTGCTAAATTAGCTTTTTGTTCACTGCGCTCACAGCACTGAATTTGGTTTTATAGATCTCGAGAACAATACTGTTAAGTGTTTTAGTATTTTAACAAAAAAAAAAGGAATGGTGAAGACATAAGAAAAAGTATTTCTTCCATAGAGAAAGATTACAACGTGCTTAAAGATACAATTATTAAAAACAACTTTGCTGGAAAGAGGCTGACATGAAGCTGGAAGTTAGTATATTATTATTGTTATTTATCCATGTTATTTATTTATTTTCAGCACCTATATATACATATGTATATATATATATGCACACACACACACACACACACACACATATACACACACACACACACACATACATACATACATACATACATACATACATAATGGCTAAGATGTCTGCCTAGTATGTAATATAGCCCAGGTTCAAATCCCAGTAAGGGTATGGCTAGCTGATGAGAGCTAAATAGCTTGAAATAGATCTATACTAGTCTCCCTTTATTTATTTATCAGCACAAATACAACAAAGTGTAACAAAAAGGCAACTGTAAAAATATTGGGTTTCTGCCTGGATGGTCTCTTGTGACGAGCCGAAGGACAGAGAATGGAAGTAGTGATCTTCCTCCCATATTTGGGCATACCGGGGGTTGTAAAAACCTAATAGATACCTTTCACCCTGGCTTCGCTGATAATGGATAAGAGCCTGTGGCCTAATGGCTAAGATGTGTGCCTAGTATGTAATATAGCCCAGGTTCAAATCCCAGTAAGGGTATGGCTAGCTGATGAGAGCTAAATAGCTTGAAATAGATCTATACTAGTCTCCCTTGATCAGCACAAATACAACAAAACACACACAAACACACACACACACACACACACACATAATTTAAAGTCAAATACTACACACACACACACACACACACATATATATATATATTTACATACATACATACTTGCATACATACATACATACATACTTACATACATATATATATATACACACACACACATATATATACAGTATTTGACAGGTGAGGGATAGGAGAACAAGGCTTATGCGGCTGGAACATGCTTGAGATCAAGTCTACAATTATTTATTTATTTGTTGAATTTAAATTGCAGCCTATTCGCCCATGGTGACTCACGGCGGCTGACAGAATATAAAACCACATTTAAAACAATAAAAAGTAACAAAAAGAATCAAAATAAATTAATATAGTAAAAGGTAAAGGTTCCCCTTGCACATATGTGCTAGATGTTCCCGACTCTAGGGGGTGGTGCTCATCTCCCTTTCAAAGCCGAAGAGCCAGCGCTGTCCGAAGACGTCTCCCTGGTCATGTGGCCGGCATGACTCAAAGCCGAAGGCGCACGGAACGCTGTTACCTTCCCAATAAAGGTGGTTCCTATTTTTTCTACTGGCATTTTTTTACATGCTTTCGAACTGCTAGGTAGGCAGAAGCTGGGACAAGTAATGGGAGCTCACTCGGTTATGTAGCACTAGGGATTCGAACTGCCGACCTTTCTGATTGGCAATCTCAGCATCTTAGACACTGAGCCACCATGTCCCTTTTAGAACTAGGTTAGAATAACCTATAGCTTGAAAATGGAAACAACTGCAGTCTAATAAAGCCTTTTTAAAATCATATAATTATGAAACCCAAACATTGCTCTTACCCATACTAAAAATGATCTATAGACTTGAATCCTTATAATCCCATTGACATTACACTTTTCTCAGCTAAGTTGAATCTATAGCATTCAGCTGGGAAAGGCTAATAGATCTGAACCAACCAGATTTGGTTAAAAAAATCAGTACTACCAATGTTTATTTTCTTTCCTTATAGAGAAGGAAAAAAATAGACTTTTAAGCATCTTGCTCGCTGAATGGTTATAAAAAAAATTCAATAACTTCAGCTAACCAAGGTGTTTCCTCAGAAAAATGACAAATGAGAATGTAGCCTGGATGACTGAATATCTAATACTCCGATTAAAAAATCTAAGAAAACGAATTTGTGGGTGTCTTAAAATTTAAAAGCTTACCTTAAAGAATATGAAACTTCTAGCTGTAGTTAAACTACTGCATTCAATTTATTTTAAATGGTTTTGATATCAATGTAGCCTCTCCCTCTCTCTAAATTGCTTTTCAACCAAAAGTCATGAGAAAATAATAGCTTAATTGGTTACTCGTGGTTAAAAATCAGTTCAATTATAGTCCCTTGAAATAAATCTGGAAAAAAATATTGTCCATGCTGAAGCTTTGCAGCACGTACTAAAGTTTAGTGCCCGAAGGCGTAATTACTTTTATGAAGCACCAATTAAAGCACTATAAAAACAATGAACAAGGGTAGTTTTCTTTTGTTTATTTAACCTGTAGGATATTAGCCATTTCAAGTTTATCAATTTGGTGCATTTGAGCTTAGCATCACATGATGAGGGGGAAAAAACCCAATATAAATAGGTGTTTAACATCTAGTATTCTGTGTTTATGCCAAAACAGCTCTGTAACTATGAAAATTTTAGATTGTTTGAAGTATCAACAACCAGCCCAACAGATAAGAGGTGGCAACAATCATTTTAGATTGCTCATGTTTTGAAATACACCTTCCCTTTTACTACTTACAACGCTCATAATAAAAAGCATAAACCCATTCCACCTCTAATATGACCATTATATTTGTTATTAAATTTATATGATGGAAAGGGATTGCAATGCTCTTTCTGGATGATGCAAAACTAAATCAGGGTGCAAGGCAGGAAAACCCCAAAAGGCAACCTTTTGTGTGCAATCAAGTCTTACACACACATGTAATCCTAATACATTTGGTAGATGGACAACAGTGAAGGGTGCACTACATATCTACGAACCCCTCACATCCTGGACATAAATTGTTTCAACTCCTACCCTCAAAATGATGCTATAGGGCACTCCACACCAGAACTAGACACAAGGACAGTTTTTCCCTCTGAACGCCATCATTCTGCTAAACAACTAATTCCCACAACACTGTCAATAATTTACTAAGATTGTATTACTATTATTCTTCTCTTCCTTCCTAGTATCTATCTCTTCCCACTTATGACTATAACCATCTTGCTTGTATCTTTCAATTTATATTGTTTTGTTTCCTAGTACGATTTGATTGCTTATTAGTAACCTTGGCTATCATTAAATGTTGCATCTTTTTTATTCTTGATGAATGTATTCTATTTTATTTTTCTTTATGTAAACTGAGAGCATATGCAATCACACTTGGCCAATCAAGAATTCTATTCTTTATTTTGTTGGAAAACCCTAAAGGCTAGATGAATTAGCGATCATGCAGAAAATGCATACTTCTGCACTGGTTTAAAGTTGAGATTGTATTGATAGGACATAATCAACCCATGTTGTGCAAACTGTCAGATAATCAAAGCAGGATCCCAAACACGGGCAGGTAACTGGTTGCTGATGCAGGTAGGCAGGTGTGCACTCTGATTATGCTCAGGGGCACTCTCGTCTTGCAGGGAACCATGGGACAAGCGGGGTGGAGGAGAATAACGAGGAGGGGGGCCTGAAAAGAAAACCAGGTTCTCCCCCGCAGCGCCTTGCCCCCTCTATCCTCAACCCAAGCCCCACTTCTTTCAGCAAGCCCCTTCCCCACTGCATTTCCTGGCCTCTTACCTTCGCCTCACCTCCCCTTTCCGCAAAAAGCCCACGTGCACACGCCTTGCCCGCCCTTCCCGCCCTCCAGGAGCGCGCTTCCGTCTCACCTGTAGCCTCTGCGCTCCAGGTAACCAGGCGCGAACCCACCTGGACAGCTGGCGCAGGCGCAGTGGATACCCTCCGATCTCGCCCCCTCTACCCGGGCCGCGCAGGCGCTTCCTGGGCTTATTATCCTGGTCTGCGGCGCGCATGCGTAGTGAGGACTCCAAGGCCGGTGCTCTTTTTTTTGTCGGGTGTGTGTGTGTGTGTGTGTGCTGTTATGTTTCTGCGCGTGCGTACTGGCGAGCCCTCGCATCTTCATTGGAGGAGGATGGAAGTGCAAATGACTTTTTTTTTAAATTCTGGGACGCCCGGGCTAGAATTAATCAGAATTAATTGATTAATTAGGGAGGGCTAGCTAATCATTCTATGAACGGGTCACTGCCAAGAATCAGTCTACCGAGAAAAATATGAGGAACGTAACGTGGGAAAAGTAGAAAAGCTAGCTGTATGCGAATTTTCTGTTTCAAGTTGAAGCGATTGGAAACATTTGTAGGAAAGGAAAGGAAGGAAGGAAGGAAAGAAAGAAAGAAAGAGAAGCAAGCAAGTAGAGAGGGGGGGAAAGAAGAGAAGGAAGGAAAAAAGAAAGAAAAAAGAAAGAAGGAAAGAGGAGGAAGAAAAAGAGAAGAAAAGGAAGGAAGGAAAAAGAAAGAAGGAAAGAAAAAGAAAAAAGAGGAAAGAAAGAAAAGAGGAAGGAGGAGAGGAAGGGAAAGAAAAAGAAGGAAGGACTAAAGAAGGAAAGAAAAGAAGGAAGGAAGAAAAAAAGGGAAAGAAAGAAAGAAAAGAGGAAGGAAGGAAAAGAGAAGAGGAAGTAAGGAAAAAAGAAAGCAATAAGGAAAGGAAAGAAGGAAGAAAGAAAAAGGAAAGAAGAAAGAAAATAGAGGGAGAAAGGGGAAAAAAAGGAAAGAAGAAAGAAAAAGGGAAGAAGAAAAAGAATAAAGGAAGGAAGGAAGGGGTTTTTTTGACCTGCAAGGCTCCATCTTCCCATTTACTGGGCAACTGAGATGAACTGCAAAAAGGAGAAATTGATTGCATTGACACTCAATGCCCTGAGAAAAAAGACAGTTATCTTCATACAAATGTCCTGGACTTCTTCAGCCCTTCTCAGTTCAGTCACACCCAAAATGCCCTTAGAATGCCAACATTGACAGGACCCACTGAAAAGGCCTGGAGCTAAAGAGCTGTTGCCCCCGTCTCGAATGGTATGACTGTTGTGAGTTTTAAATTATATATTGTTATGCTTGTTTTTAAATTTTTGTCTGTATCCCCCTTCCCCGGTTCGAGTTGTGAGCCGCCCTGAGTCCCCTTTCGGGGGAAAAGGGCAGCATATAAATACAATAAACTGAAACTGAAACAATAAACTGAAATACTTTAAAACGCACAAGTGCTGCACCGTCTTCCTTGCACAAGGCAGGCTCTTCCTGCACCCTTAAATCACCTGCCAATTGAGCGGGCGGCCAGGATCTGTTTTCTCCCAGCTACTTCAGTGTGCTCTCCAAATCACGAGAGATTTCTTAACAACTGAACTTGGGGGAAAAGAATTCTTGATTCAGGGCAGGGCTCCTGTTCAGACACCTAATAAAAATTTAAAAAGGATCAACTTCCTTTTTTCAAATTTTTATTTGTCTTGTATGGCACCCTTTCCCTTGAGCAGAGAGAATTGGTGAAAAGGTATCTCCTCCTGCGAGTCCCTTGGGCTGCAAGGCGATTCAACTGGTCAGTCCTAGAGGAGATCCACCCTGACTGCTCTTTCGAAGGCCAGATCCTGAAGAGGAAACTCAAAGACTTTGGCCACCTAATGAGAAGGAAGAAGGACTCCCTGGAGAAGAGCCTCATGCTGGGAATGACTGAGGGCAAAAGAAGAAGGGGACGACAGAGAAGGAGGTGGCTGGATGGAGTCACCGAAGCAGCAGGTGTGAACTTGAATGGACTCCAGAGGATGGTAGAGGACAGGAAGGCCTGGAGGAACGTTGTCCATGGGGTTGCGATGGGTTGGACGTGACTTTTCAACTAACAACGACAACCTGGGTTTTAAACAAACTGTCCCTCCTGGAAAGGAAAAAAAACTGCAAGGGGGTGGGCTCACTGGGTCCAGGCTATACCCCCCCCCCCTTGCCATCCTCAAGGCTTTCTGGGACATGGAAGAGAGGCCTGGCTTAGCATGAAAGGAAATATACACCTGGAAGTTTCTTCACTTAATTGGGCAATTATTCATACTGAGCCATGGTGGCGCAGTGGTTAGAGTGCAGTACTGCAGGCTACTTTCTGCCGGCTGCAGTCTGCCTGGAATTTGGCAGTTCGAATCTCACCAGGCTCAAGGTTGACTCAGTCTTCCGTCCTTCCGAGGTGGGTAAAATGAGGACCCCGATTGCTGGGAGCAAAGAGGCTGACTCTGTAAACCGCTTAAAGAGGGCTGTAAAAGCACTGTACTGCGGTATCTAAGTCTAAGTGCTATTGCACTTGCTGGAAACCTTACTGAAAGCTGGCCAAAGCCAACAGTTGAATATGTGGGATACCCCACTCGTCCTTTCCCCAGTCATATAGGGAGCTGGGGGGGGGAGGACAGACCCCTAGAGGAAAAGAAAAAGTTCTGCAGAACAGCTGAGTTAATTTTCATTCCAGATGTTGAAGTGATGGCAACCATAATTAGGAGGTGGCAGTGATGATACCGGGGATTTTGTGAGGTTGCAATCCATTGGGTCACAACAGTGGGCACAAGCTATACTCGTACAGGTAGTCCTCGACTTACAACAGTTCATTTAGTGACCGTTTGAAGTTACAACGGTTAGAAGAAGAGCTAGAAATAAGTGAAAGGGGGGGATGTTAATGTATACATCTTTACATAATAAAATGAGAGCAATAACAAGATAAGACATGGAATAATTGAATAATGACAGATGGCAACTTAATATAATTATTAGAAATATATAATTTTGTTGAATGCAATAATTACAATTAATTTTATTAGTTTTGTTTGTATTAGACTGTGCAACACTGTTCATGCATTGATATGTTGGTAAAAAAATAAAAATAAAAAACTGAATCAAAGAAAGTTACAGTGGCACTGAAAACAATGACTTAGTAGCCATTTTTTTTTACACTTTATGACCATTGTAGCATTAAATCAGAGGTCAGCAACCTGCGGCTCTCTCTCATCCCTCTGCTGTGGCTCCCTGTCACCAGGCGCCACCATAATTTTGAGAGGAGCTTGCAGTTGGGGGGGGGAGCAGGGCGCACACCAGGAAGAGACTCTTATGACAAGTGGTGAGTTTTCCGGTCAGCTCCACAGTTGATAGGGCTTTCGGTTAGGACAAGTAGAGGAAAAAGGACGCCACGCTAGGAGGAGACTCTATGGTGGGGGAACCGGACTTCTGGTCGGCAGAGGAAAAAGGACGCCACGCTAGGAGGAGACTCTATGGTGGGGGAACCGAACTTCTGGTCGGCAGAGGAAAAAGGACGCCACGCTAGGTGGAGACTCTATGGTAGGGAAACTGGACTTCCGGTCAGCAGAGGAAAAAGGACGCCACGCTAGGAGGAGACTCTATGGTAGGGAAACTGGACTTCTGGTCAGCAGAGGAAAAAGGATGCCATGTTAGGAGGGGACTCTATAGTAGGGAAACTGGACTTCCGGTCGCCTCCAGAATTGAACGGGGGGGCTTCCGGTTAGGACCTTTGTGGCTCTTTGAGTGTTTAAGATTGCCGACCCCTGCACTAAATGAACTGTTGTAAGTTGATGGGGATGGGGAAAGAAAGAAAAAAGATGCAAATTTCTGCCTGTTTTTTTCTGGCCGTTAAAAACCTTGGTCAAGGTCTGCCTGGCATTTCACCTGCCAAGAAACTCAACCCCTTTTCCTAAAAACAAAATGACTCATGTTTCACCAAAAAAGATGACATTTTAACTTTACTGGCAGCATTATCTGAATCGCCCAGCTGTAGGCAAGATGTAGGGAAGAAGCACCAGCTGGAATTGGTATTCCCCCTTTCTCTTATTTTTCCCTCCCCGCCTTCTCATCTTTCCCGTAGGGCTGCAGCTTATCTCGCTGACATTTATTCATTAGTGCGAGTTTTGCACTCGCCTCCAAAGGAAATTCCTTCCTCTCTTGCAACCCCCCTGTTCCTATACCTTTGCACCTGAAACGGTCTCTGGCACCTGGCTCCTTAAGTGCTCTCTTTTACTTCGGAAATCTTTTATGGAGGAACTGCAAAGAGAATGCTAAAATCTGTCCAGAGGGGAAAAGCATGATAAAAGCCCTGGGGAAATATATTTGATCTCCAGCTGTTGAACACTTGGAAATTCTTCTACTTAAAGCAACGAGTTTCCACTGAATCATATTGGAGTGGGTCCTTTATTCTGGCTCTCTCACATTATAAATTGCAATCCACCAATGGATTTTTCTGCAATTTAATTACCGGTATACTTGACTTAGGGACACGATGGCTCAGTGGCTAAGACGCTGAATTTGTCAATCAGAAAGGTCAGAAGTTCAGCGGTTTGAATCCCTAGAGCCGCATAATGGAGTGAGCTCCTGTTACGTGTCCCAGCTTCTGCCAACCTAGCAGTTCGAAAGCACGTAAAAATGCAAGTAGAAAAATAGGAACCACCTTTGGTGGGAAGATAACAGCGCTCCGTGCGCCTTCGGCGTTGAGTCATGCTGGCCACATGACCACGGAGATGTCTTCGGACAGCGCTGGCTCTTCGGCTTTGAAACGGAGATGAGCACCGCCCTCTAGAGTCGGGAAGGACTAGCACATATGTGCGAGGGGAACCGTTATCTTTAGATTTGTTACTGTCCCTAGTTGCCTTTTCTCGAATCAACAGCAGAGGGCAATCTTCCCTTTCTTAAATCTCACAATTGAGATTTTTGCCCAATATCCAAATATTGTTTTGGTTGATAAAGGCCAAAGCAACAGTTTAAAAGGATGCCCTTTAAATGTCTATTTTAAAATAGGAAACATCCTTTCAACTACAGTTGCCAAAACCAGGAATGAAAAACAGACCAGGATCTTGATCTTCTTTTTGAACTTCAGAAATCAGGATGCTTTCTGGGAATATGATTGTTTTGCCATGGTTAACCTAAAGAATGGGAAGTTAGCTACCTACCTACCTGAGTGGCAATGCTCATCCATCACATTAGGTTTGGTTATCTTGTATAGCATGTTCAGCAAATCCAGGCTGGTTAGGTATGTTGTGTGAATCTAGAAAATAAATTACTGTAATTTAATCAGGAGCTGTGTGAAAAATTCCCCCTTCCCACCTCACTAGTATTTTTAGTGCATATGCTAATTTCTGTCTGGATGGGTTCTAAGTAGGGGGAAGAAAATGAATATTTATCCTGCCAGTGGAATATCGATAATTTCTTGGTTTATCATCCTGGATCAAAGGAGAGATCGACCAAGGTATAAAACCACCTAGAGTTACCACATTTAGTAAGTAGAAGTAGAAGTAGAAGTAGAAGTAAAAGTAAAAGTAAAAGTAAAAGTAAAAGTAAAAGTAAAAGTAAAAGTAAAAGTAAAAGTAAAAGTAAAAGTAAAAGTAAAAGTAAAAGTAAAAGTAAAAGTAAAAGTAAAAGTAAAAGTAAAAGTAAAAGTAAAAGTAAAAGTAAAAGTAAAAGTAAAAGTAAAAGTAAGTAAAAGTAAAAGTAAAAGTAAAAAAATATAAATAAAACCAGGGGTCTGGTAGCATCTTTTCTCTCTCTCCCTCTCTATTTTTTTTACTATGGTTCTGTGGGTGTGGCTGGGTGGGGTGGGGTGTGGCTTGGTGGGTGTGACTTGGTAGGTGTGGCAGGGGAAGGATATTCTAAAATCTCCATTCCCTCCCCACTCCAGGGGAAGGATACTGTAAAATCCTGATCAGCTGGGACTCGGGAGGCAGAGAATAGATGCGGGCCGGGCCAGCCAGAGGTGGCATTTGCCGGTTCTCTGAACTATTCAAAATTTCCCTTCCGGTTCTCCAGAACTGGTCAGAACCTGCTGAATACCTCCTCTAATCTATCTATCTAATCTTTCTATCATATCTATAAAGCTTCCATCTCACCAGAAGTCATTCTGGGCAGCACAAAACAATCATATAAAATGACAACATCAAAACAGTCGTTATAAAAACGATCAAGACAAATACAAAGACATCTGGGAGTTGGTTCACCGGTGTTAAAGTTGTAGAGGTTGAGAACATTGAATTAGAAGGAACACAGAAAAGGAAAAAGCAAGATATGAAGAAAAATATAAGGACATTAAAAAGTACAATTGTGCACCAGTGATGAACATATAATTGCTAAAAAAACATCTGTTAAAATCCGAAACAGGAAAATCATGTTAAAGAATGTATGATAAAGCGGCTAAGATGGTTTTTCAAATAATTCTTGGGGTTCTACCACAAAACCGCGGACAACAAAATCGCGGTCGACGAAAGCGTGTATGTGACGTCATCACAGCGCGACGAAAAAGATCGAAAAATGTAAAAATAAAGCTAAAACCTTCCCCTAACCCCCCCCAAACCTAACCCTAAACCTAACCCTAAACCTAACCCTTAACGTAACGAAAAACCTAACGCTAACCCTTAACCTAACGCTAAACGTAACGCTAACGCTCTAACCCTAACCCTAACCCTTAACCTAACCCTAACCCTAACCCTTAACCTAACCCTTACCTTTATGTGAATCGGCTTGCTGTAATTTAATTATTTCAATTTTTCGATCTTTTTCGTCGCGTTGTGATGATGTCACATACGCGATTTCGTCAACCGCGCTTTTGTGGAACGTGCTTTTGACGGGTCACGAATTCTTGGTATTCTTTTTTTGTTGTTGATATCCAAAGAGGTGTTTTCAGGCACAAGCTGCATTTACTGTATATCTATTGATAGAAGCATCACTTATCATAGTTTGACAGGTGGGTTAGTTAAAGGAAAATGGCCCATCCAATCACAATCATCTCATGGTAGCTTCATGAACATATTCATTGACTGGTCTTTACAGAAGTGGTGCACCATTGCATTCTGGATTCTTAAAAAAAACCCTTTCCAGTGTAGTCCAAATTTGTGTGATTACCTTGTGGTCTCTCCTCCCATTGTTAACCCCGCCTCACTCTCTATACCCTTTGAGAATCATTCAAGGTCAAGAGGCTTCTGCCACCTGCTGTGGCTTAAAACCAGATCAAGCTCAGCTCCAGGTGATCCAAGGACATCTCTGTGCAGATTTCTTGGCAATGATAAAGGAATTATTTGCCCTTCTGGATGTGTTTTCAGCTCTTCATCTACCATTTCTGCTTGGTCTCCAATCCAAAGAAAAATCTGCTTTGCTTTTTTTAAGGATCAGCTGCAGACTGCAACTACTGTATTTACTCTGGTTCTTGGTCTCCTCCTTCCAGTCACTTTTAACATTCGCCAACCGTTGTTTTTAAACCGCCAAAGTGGGCCTGTTTCTTGTTTCTCGTTGCTCCACATCCTTCTACCACTTGCAGCCATTGGCAGCCAGGATAACCACAGATATGGATCCTAACCAGTGTGGCCCAATTTGGCATAGAACAAAAAGAGGCATCAAGCATTAAAAAAAAAGAATTAGGGGCCCTGGTCTCTCTCGCTCTCTCTTGGCAATGATCAGAGGAGAGAGAGGGAGAGGGAGGGAGGGAGGGAGGGTGAGGATGAGTGCCAAGGAACAACATCTGGTTGGAAAACCCACTGGGGCATGGAAAACATGCAATGTGGATTCTCTTGGCTTTTGCACAGAAGAGGAGACGAGGCAGGCGTTTGGCTGTGGCCGACACCATGGTTTTATGGTGACTGCGGGGAAGACTCTCTCTATTTAGGCTTCTAACTGTTTCAGCTAAGTGGAAATACACCACCTAAAATAGAGACTGGAAGGGAGATAGAGAGGGAAAGAGAGAGAGAGGGGAGACAGGAGAGAGGGAAGTAGAAGGGAGGGAAAGAGAAGGAGAGAGGGAAGGTGTGGAAAGGGGAGAGGAGAGGGAGAGAGAGCAAGGGGAAGTAGAGAAGAGAGAGATGGCAGAGGGAAGAAAGGAGGTTGGAAGGAGGGGAGAGGGAGAGGAGAAGGGTGGAAGATGAAATAGACTATAATATGGTGTATGGAAAGCAGAAGAGCAAATAAAAATTGATGAGGCTTGATGGCAAGAGGAATTGATATATTATTGAATATTCAAAAATGTTTGTTAATATGTAATGGCATACTTTGGATTGTATATTATATATATGTTTAAAAAATAAAAAAAACTTTTGGCAATTGTTTCAGCTAAGCCTGGGGAAATGTGGAGCCAGGTCTCTCTAAGCCAGGGGTCCTCAAGCTACGGCCCAGGGGCCCGCGGGGGACCACGAGGCTGCCCCACCCACATTGCCCTGCTTACCTGCTGGCCCCCACCTGCCTTCTGGAGGCCAGGGTGGCCAAAAACGAACAAGTTTTTTCCTAGAGAGAGAGAGGGGGGGGAGGGAGGGAGGGAAGGAGGGAGGGAGGAGAGTGAGTGAGAGACAACTGTACAACTGTGTGACCACAATAATGATAATAATAACAACAAAAATACGACTTATCTATATCCCAAAAGTCATGAAAACATAAAGTGGAAAAATGGGAAGGTGAAAATCTTGTGGGACTCTTGAATATAGACGGATAGTCATTTGGAACACAACATGCCAGATATCACATTCATCAAAAACCGAAGCGTACAATTTATTGATGTCACCAGGAGACACCAGAGTCGAAGAAAAATAACTGGAAAAGGTCACGAAATATGGCGACCTGGCCATCGAAACTATGCGATTACGGATGAAGCACGTAACAGTGGTACCCATTGTTATTGGGACACTTGGCACCACGTCCAAGAATTTTACAAAATATATCAAGAAATTGCAGCTTCCTACAATACCACCAGTGGAACTGCAAAAAACTGTGCTACTCAGAACATTGTGTAGTTTAAGAAGATACTTGGTTGATACTTAGGATGCTGGGCAGCAACCCCTATCAACCATTTAGCGCCAGTCAATGGTATTTGCTATAGATTTTTAAAAGTTCAGTTGAGTTGAGTTTCATGTTTATTTTTATTTATTTATTTTTTAGAAAATTTTATTAATTTCATATATACATTCACAATTACATGATCTCATAACTGTTATTAATAATATGTATTTATAACAATTTCCCCCCCTACAGTTGACGATATACTTGAAATTGCTTTCTTACCATCCCATAACTCCATCTTATCTTACAACATTCCTACTTCTTCTTCCTTCCCTCCTTCCTTCCCTCCTTTCTTCTCTCCTACTCTCCTTCCTTCCCTCCTTCCTTCCCTCCCTCCTTCCCCCTTCCCTCCCCCTTTCTTCTCTCCTTCTCTCCTTCCCTCCTTCCTTCCCTCCTTCCTTCCCTCCTTCCTTCCCTCCTTTCTTCTCTCCTCCTCTCCTTCCTTTCCCCCTTCCTTTCCTCCTTCCTTCCCCCCTTCCTTCTCTCCTACATTCCCTCCCTCCTTCCTTCCCTCCTTTCTTCTCTCCTTCTCCCCTTCCTTCCCTCTTTCCTTCCCTCCTTTCTTCTCTCCTTCTCTCCTTCCTTCCTTCCCTCCTTCCTTCCCTCCCTCCTTCCTTCCCCCCTTTCTTCTCTTTCTTCTCTCCTTCCTTCCTTCCTCCTCTCCTTTCCCTTCTCTCCTTCCCCTTCCTCCCCTTTACCCTTCCCTCATCCTCCCTTATCTCCCCTCTCTCCTACTCTTACATTCCCTCCAATTCTTCCTCTGCTTTTCCCTCTCTCCTATTCCTCTCCTTTTCTCCTCACCTTCCTATCTTTCCTTCTACTCCTCCTTCCATCCACTCTATCCGTTGTTGAGTTTCATGTTTAATAAATAAAAGATCATAACAATAACAATAACCAATTAAGGAATCTATTATGAATGGGGAGATAGTTTCTGCCTTCACAGTTGACTGGTTTACAATTATTTGATGAAGTTAATATGGACAAATAAGGGATAATTAATCAGGTCAGTTAAGGGGCGCAGAGAGAATGAGATAGCATTCTGATAAAGCCTGTTATTCAGATTTTTCAAGATCGGGACTCTATACATTTTTTCCCTGGAAGGAGATCAGAACACGCATTAATCCATATCCTTCACAACAAAGAAGTGCAGCGAAGAACCTTTGCCCCGGTTGATTTTACTTTTGTTTTGCAAGTAAAATTCTCCATTTTACCCACTCCTTCTTCCTGGCTGACGGTTCCAGTCCCAGGGCAGGTCATGGCAAAATTTAATTATCTTTGATGAATTTTTGGCACAGCGACTCCAATAAGGCTTCAAGCAGATCAGCCCTCCCTATGGGAACAGCAAGAAAAAAAATATATGAATTGTTGTATTGTCCTGTTTGATGCCACTGCCAGCGCACGCCTGCGGAGCCACCTGCCTCTGCTTGCTCTCCTCCACCTAGGTCATGTCAGGGATGGGACACGTTTGGCACAAAGGGGTTTTCTGAGTAGGCGACCAAGCAGAACAACTTGTGAGAATCCGATGCGAAGCAGGACATTGTAAGGGGGAAGGGGGGGAAAAAGGGGATTCTGGATTCAAAGCAAAATGTTGCAGCTGGGAAGACAGATGCTTTTGAGGAAATGGACTTCTGGATCAGACTAAACATTTGGTGTGACATTGTTTGCCTTGCAAGTTACTTCAAGAAGTAACAAGTAGGGGAAGAGTGGTCTTCCATGGTTCCTCACTGCTTGCATTTAAGACATACATTGAGAGCTTCTATACTGGAGACAAAGTCCTTGTGTGTCTCATCACACTTCACCAAATACTTCTCTTCTTTTTTTTATAATTTTTTTTATTTTCAAAACAAACATACAAATCCTTCTTTACATACTGTAGAAAGTTTATCAGTTGGTTACAAAAGGCTTTTGTGCATCTCTTCCACCGTCATCAAATATAATTCATATTAATTCTAATATTTTAACTCAGATATTTATTATATTACCATCATCATACCTCCACTTTTATTTGACTATAATTATTTAAACATCTTCTCTTCCCTTCCCTTCCTTCCTTCCCCTCCTCTCCTCTCCTCTCCCCTCCCTTTATCCTTATCCTTATTCTTTTTGTGATTAGGACATAGGAGATATTGGAACATCACCCTGATTCAAGGAAAAAGATGCTTTGAAGTATACAGGAGTGCAAATATCACTTCTGCCTGCAGCTCTTTAAAGCAGCTGTGTCTCTTCCTGGAATTGCACAGCAGCATATATGAGAAAAGATGCAGCTGCTTTCAAGAGAGTTGTTATTCTTGTATACTCCGAAGCTATGGAGGGAATCGAAAGCATTGCACAGCCTGCATTGAAGACAGTCAGCCAATATAGAATACAGTATTATTATCTATGAATTTGTCTTGCCTCTGTTAAAATTTAAAAAAAAAAGTGGAGACTCTAGAAAGAGCACAGAGAAGAGCAACAAAGATGATTAGGGGTTTGGAGGCCAAAGCATATGAAAAAAGGTTGCAGGAACTGGATATGTCTACTTTAATGAAAAGAAGGACCAGGGGAGACATGATAGCAGAGTTTCAGTATCTCAGGGGCTGCCCCAAAGAAGAGGGAGTCAAACTATTCTCCAAGGAACCTGAGGGTAGGACAAGAAGCGATAGGTGGAAACTAATCAAGGAGAGAAGCAACCTGCAATTAAGGAGTTAACAGTGAAGACAATGAATCAGTGGAACAACTTGCCTCCAGAAGTTGTGAATGTTCCAACACTGGAAGTTTTTAAGATGTTGGATAACCATTTGTCTGCAGTGGCGTAGGTTTTCCTGCCTAAGCAGGGGGTTGGACTAGAAGACCTCCAAGGTCCCTTCCAACTCTGTTTTTCTTTCAATTCTAACTGTTAGCAGCCATCTTTATATCTGATGGACGATCCCATGATTTTACTACTCAGAAGTCCTTCCCTTAAACAATCCCGGCTGTTGACACCTCAAAAAAAAGGAGAACTGATCTCTCTCCATATTTTTCCCACTGCACAGACGTCTCTCTACCTCTGTCATAACCTCTCCTTGTTCAACTTTCTCGTAAGCCAGGGGTGGCAGCTTCCTCAGGAGGAGGACCACAAGTCCTTCTCTTTGAGCAGTTAGATGATCGCTGAAGAACTTCTGGAGAGACGATGACTCATCATTTGCAAAATATTCCATTTTGGAGCAATCTGTTTTTTCCAGAAATGCTGTTTTTTTTTCTTCTTCTCCTGGAACGTTCCATTTCTACCCCTGAACAGATGGGGATGAGCATTTGGGGGCCTGGCTGGTATATTTCCAAGATGTCTGGAACAGAAAGCGGCGCATGGTGTTCCAGACACCCTCTCCTGATAGAAGAACAGCTTCTGCCCCATTCATCCTGTTGTTTGTTCTTTGTCAAAGAACCAAAGCAGACCTCACAAATAAGGACTTTGTTCTTTGCATCGTCTTGTCCAGGGTTGGGCTTCAAAAATTTCAGCAACGGGTCTTCTGCCCAGTTGCTGGGTGGGTGTGGCCATGGTAGGGGTGGCCTAGTTGGCCTCCTGAACCATGGTGGAGGGGGGAGTTTTTGCCTTCCCCAGGGCTTCTTGGAGGGCGAAAACTGCCTCCCATGGTTCCGGAGGCCCTCCAGAGGCTAGAAATGGTCCTGCACTTGCCTTGCATCCAAAATAGGCTGCATGGAGACTCCTGGGAGGGGCATAGTGGGGTGGGAGGGGCCAGCCAGGGGCGGGATTTGGAGGTTCTCTGAATTGGCCGTAACGTTAGCTACGGGTTTTCCCAAACCCAGGTGAACCAATAGCAGCCCACCGCTGATCTTCTCCCAACTAGACCCAAGATATGCCTCGGGTTGTGGTATCTGAGGACTACAAGGAACTGCTAGTTTACAGAGGACTTTCTTAGAAGCGACAGGTCATTCTTGCTTTTCTCCTGGGATAATAATATGCTGCAGCTCCTTGCTCTCTTGGCTGCTCAAAAAATGCATTGATTTGGAAGAAAAAAAAATCTTCCTTTCCTTTCTTGCCTCTACATTTCAATGTGGCTTGTTATCTCTTGTTATTATGTATTAACTTCTTGTTGTTAGTTGCGAAGTCATGTCCCACCCTTCGCAACCTCATAGACAATGTTCCTCCAGGCCTTCCTGTCCTCTACCATCCTCTGGAGTCCATTTAAGCTCACGCCAACTGCTTCGGTGACTCCATCCAGCCACCTCATTCTCTGTCGTCCCCTTCTTCTTTTGCCCTCCATCTTTCCAAGCATGAGGCTCTTCTCCAGGGAGTCCTTCTTCCTTCTCATTAGGTGGCCAAAGTCTTTGAGTTTCCTCTTCAGGAACTGGCCTTCTAAAGAGCAGTCAGGGTTGATCTCCTCTAGGACTGACCGGTTGGATGGCCTTGCAGTCCAAGGGACTCGCAGGAGTCTTCTCCAGCACCAGAGTTCAAAGGCTTCAATTCTTTAGCGCTCAGCCTTTCTTATGATCCAACTTTCACAGCCACCCATTGCAGCTGGAAATTATCTTATTATCTGTGGCTTATTATTACCTTTTCCAAAGCAACAGAAGGCAGGACAAGAAACAATGGATGGAAGCAAATCAAGGAGAGAAGCAACCTAGAACTAAGGAGAAATCTCCTGACAGAACAAGAGCCGAGGTGGCGCAGTGGTTAGGGTGCAGTACTGCAGGCCACTTCAGCTGACTGTGATCTGCAGTTCAGCGGTTCAAATCTCACCGGCTCAAGGTCAACTCAGCCTTCCATCCTTCCGAGGTGGGTGAAATGAGGACCCAGATTGTGGGGGCAAGTTGCTGACTCAATTTGCTAAAAAATTTGTAAACTGCTTAGAGAGGGCCGAAAGCCCTATGAAGCGGTATATAAATCTAATAAATAAATAAATAAACAAACAAACAATTAATCAGCGGAACGAAGGGTCTTCAGAGGTTTTGGATGCTCCATCACTGCAGCTTTTCAAGAAGAGATTGCCCAACTATTTTTCTGGAATCTTATAGGGTCCCCTGCTTGAGAAGGGGGGTGGACTAGGAGGCCTCCAAGGTCTCTTCCAACGTTGTTATTCTGATGAAGAGCCACAGAAGGTAATTCCATGGCTATTCCATGGAATTCCAGAGAGGCACCTTTTCAATCTCGCCCTCTACAAACCAAGTTCTAACCTGGAGACATCAGCAGATGGATCCATCTCCTTTACTCATCCATTAGCAAGCCGTCTATAATTCTGCCCCAACTTTATTGGATTGTTCCTGGCCAACAGCGGTTGACTATGCAAAGAATTTGGGGTGCTGGCCTATCCCGAGAGGGCTGGAAGAGTAAGGCTATCATTTTATTCCTTCCCTTCCTTCGGTCGCAATCTCCTCCTTGCATCTTTATTAGAAGAGAGTCTACAAATGTCAAACATCCTTTGCAGAAATCGGAGCAGTCTTTCAAAGCACGGCTGCATCTGGATAATGTAGGATCCCGTCAAGAAATGTTTATGGAACATGGACTGGGTGGAGGGGAGGGGGAGTGAAATGGGCAGGGCGGGGGAAGGAGGCAGCTGAGCTGGTGGAAATCAAAGGGCTTGACAAGAGCGGGATGAAGATGGCAACCCAGATGCAGAGCAAGCCGAACTGTCCTGTCGCCCCCCTCCCCTCCCCTCGGGAAACAGAACACCCCGACCATAAGGACTTGTTTATTTTAAGTAAACTGTAGGAATCAGGCTATGAGAAACGCATGTCAGAAATGAGAAGTTGGTTCGAATCCAACGGTTTCCAAAAGATCTTCTGCGAACATGCATGATTGAATCTGGCAATTCCTTCGCCCCCCCTCCCTCAAGAGAGCCAGGAGTGAGATACAGTTTAATCCCTTCCAAATGTAAGGCGGATTGTATTGACAAGCTGAGATGGGGGACAAAGCGGGATGGGGATGTTGGATGGGGAGATCAAGGAACACCGGAGGTTGAAAGCCTTGGGGCGGTTCGGCTGCCCTCGTAACTGGCTCTTGGGAATTCTCTACCCAGGATGCTCGAGAGGTCCAGGACTTGCTAAACATGTAGCCTGTGGCTCATAACCGATCGTTCAGTGACTATATTCAAAGTTAAAACAGCACTGAAAAAAAAAGGTGATTTATGGCCATTTTTCACTCGACTTTTGGAGCATCTCCATGGTCATGTGGTCAAAATTTGGACGCTTGGCAATTGGCATGTATTTATGATGGTGGAAGTGTCCTGTGGTCCTGGGATCACCTTTTGTGACCTTCCGGAAAACTGTTGTGGTCCGTCTGCGGCCAGTGGAGCTGGCAGCAGAGTCGGACAGGGAGGAGGTTGGGGAGGAACATGGGCCAGTCCTGGGGGCTGGGGAAGGCTCTGATGAGGGCTCTGCGTCAGAGGCAGAGAAGGAAGCTAGACAGCAGTGAGGCAGAGGAACAGCTGGAGCCTGTTCCCAGTGTGCGCATGCGCAGAGCTGCCAGAAGACAAGAACAACTAAGACAGCAGGGTTGACTTAAGAGTAAAGCCACACCTTGGAGGTGATTGGCCCCTCCCAAGGGAAACAAAAGAGGAACGAATGGGGAGGGGGCTTTTGCAGGAAACCATTCATTCGGTCTGGAAAATTCTGCAGAGACTCTACGCCAGAGGTGGGTTCCTACCAGTTCGCACCTATTCGGTAGAACCGATTCATCAAATCTACCGAACCGGTTAGAAGAGGTTCCACCAGTGGACCCGGAAAGCAGGCCACACCTACAGAAGAGGTTCCAAATGTTTTTGAAACCCACCACTGGTCCTTGGATATGATTATTCTACACTATCATGCTCCTATTTATAAAACTCAGTTCCTCTGTGAAAGGTAAGGATGACTACTGCGTTTGTGGTGCAATCAGAACATTGCGTGTGTTGAAGTTGTTTTGACGCAAACCAAAGATGCCTTTTAAAAAACAAGTTTGCATCATATTCTTATGCATGCCAGTGCTGTGTGTGAGGTAATTTAAGGTGGTTCTGACAAGTGTCCTCGGCATCTTCATATCCGGTCACATGGGCGGCAAGCCACTCCCATCCAGTCACATGGGCGGCAAGCCACTCCCACAAAGGAGGCCACACCCACAGAGTAGGTTCGAACAATTTTTGAAACCCACCACTGCTCTACGCCATGTTTTGCTTTGCCCTGTGTTTGGAAACTAGTTATCTGGCAGCGCTCCAAATGAGATAAGGTTCGTGTGGATGAACATTCCTCTGAAAGACTGTTTGCTAAAGCCTTGTTGACTGTGAATGAAAGGAATTCACAGTTGTGTAAATAAAAGAGGTTTTGTCGGGACCAAGATTTTGCTTCCTGTTTTCTAAGGAAGCCTCGGTCAAAACACAAGCAAAGTCAATGGGGAAGCCAGAATTCACTTAAGAAGTAATCAAGGGTGATCTTTGGACTTCCATTGATGTATAGGTGCTAACTCACCTTTCCAAATCTGTACAAGAGGAGTTGGTGTCCTCTTAGCCGTCCTTGGCTGACTGTGGAGAAGCCATGCAGAATCTGATCTGTCTTGTACTCAGGAAGAAGGTCACCAGAAGTGATTCCAGAAGTGGCTGTATAAACTCAAAAGCCAAAATTCACTGGGGTAGAAAGTAATGAGAAACCACTTCGTTGATGCCAAAAGACAACCACGTGGTCTCAGCCATAAAATAACCATGAGTCAAATGTTGACTCAAGGAAGTCTTCGCTTTTCCAGGAAGACCATCTAGATCAGTGAGGTCCTGGATTGTTCCTCCATGACAAGGGGCTCTTCACTTTGGGAATAGGTGTCTCTGCTGGTGGTGATCCAGAACCAGTGGTGACCCTCATTCTGTAAGGTGCCAACAGTTGCCCTGAGCCACTGAGATGCCAATGAGTGAGACACAAGAATAGGCTTGCAAAAACATCAGCTTTTATTTATGGCCTTAGCAAAATCTGATAAAACTATATCCAAAACATTCAAACAAATGCACGTAAGGAATAGCCGCCTTCTGCAAGAGGGGCTCAGAGAATTATATACGTTTTAGGCAGATAGAAACAAAGTTTATCCAATCAGAGACCAAGATTTGTTACCAACGTGATCTTTAAAGCATTCTTTTGTTCAAGCTCCCATCTCTGTCTACTTTATCTATGGAGGATTCCTATGGCTTTGTGTAGGGGGTGGCAGCCCCCCACCCCTTTGCCAAGTTATTTTTTGGCAGAATGCTTTAAGGATTTATGAGCCAGGAAAACTCCCTAGTTTGGTTCCTTTATCTGTGGAGCCTGATATTCCCGTGTAACAATTTCTTCTATGTTTTCAAGAATGTGCCTAGTTTTGAAGCCAAGAATAGAAGCGAGACACAGCAGTGAGATAACATTTGCAGTAATGCCACCCAGTATTAAAGTTATAATTTGCTAGGCTAGAAAACAACTAATTTCTGACAGTGTAAGCAGAAGCCAATAACAAAGCTTAATAAATGATTTCTAGTAGTATATCATATCAGAAGCAAACAGCAAATATTGGTTTAATCAGTAACAATTATATAGTAACATAAGCAATTCATAATAAAAGCAAATAGCCAATATTGATTCATATTGATTCATATGCGCCTTCAGTTCTGAATGGTGGTGAACTGAAACTCCCCCCCCCCCCATCACTTGGTCTTGGCTTCTCTTAGAACAAGCGTCTCCAAACTTGGCAACTTTAAGATTTGTGGATTTTGATAGATTTAAAACCAGAACTATTCCTATTAGGAATTACAGAAGAGGGATGATATATCTAATGTTGCACGTTATAACAGCAGCAAGATTGTTTTTTTGCGCAAAATTGGAAAAACAGACATAACCCCCTCCGAAGAAGAGATAAGAAGGAAAATTTTGGTCTGTGCCGAAATGGACCGACTGACGCTCGAACTTTAAAAATAAGGGTGGGACGGAATATTATGAAATTTGGAACAAAATGTACCAATGGTTGGAAATGAGGAAAATATAGAGGATTTGCAGAACTGAAATTGGACTATGTTTAGACAAATATACAAATGAGGACAAGGGATATGTTTATAAGATCAGAGTAGCAATGTATGATCAGTAGGAATTGTATTTGTGGTTAGGTTAAAATATGTATGGAAATGACAAAGCCAGAAAGGTCACTCTGTGTCCAATGCTTTAATGTTTATTTAATAAACAATTATAAATAAATAAAAGGATTTGTGGACTTCAACTCCCAGAATTTCCGAGCCAAGCATGCTTGGCTCGGAAATTCTGGGAATTGAAGTCCACAAGTCTTAAAATTTCCAAGTTTGGTGACCCCTGTTCTAGATCCAAAAAGTTCTAACAAGCTTTCTGCCTCCTGTGTGACATTTGGTGAAGAACAAATTCCCAGTTCCAGTAGATTTCTGAGCTCTAAGCCTCCAGCAGGACTTCTGATTTTCCTCCCCTGGGTTCACTTTTATGGTGGAAGGGCTAGTGGAAAAAACCCAATACCTCCCTCCAATTCCATCTTTGGTTTCCAAGGCCCCTCCTCTGATGAGAAAACAGTTAATTGGATCTCTGTCTGGCAGCCTTCAAGATATTTGTAAATTAGCCTGGTGTCTTTTCTGTTGCCTGCGCTCGTTTCTTCTCCTCTCTTGGAGGAGAATGTAGGCAAATTCTTCAGACTTTTCTCATAGGTCACGCATTCCAAACCCTTTGTCATTTTTGCCTTGTCCCCTCTCCAACTCCTTTCTGTTCGTCTTAAAAGGGGAGGGAGAATTCTGCAATAAACACTGAAAGGCCTCTGTTTTTTTTTTTTTTTTAATCCTGGGAAGAGGATAAGTCAACTCATGGAACTAGAAAAATGCATTTGTCCACCCTGGTGAACCCTCTAAAGCAGCAATCACCAACTGGTGGTCCGCGAGAAAATTTTGGTGGTCCACAGAAAAATTATTTGCATTTTTTATATTGCACTAAATCAGGAGTCCTCAAACTACGACCCCTGGGACGGATACGTGCAATGAATTGTTGTGTTGCCGCAGGGAGTTTCCCCCTTTGGGGTCTTTTTGTGAGGGTCGGAAAGGGGCAGAAATTCTGACTTGGGGTCTGCTTCAGCCTCCTGGTGCGGGGATTTGGGTGAGGGAAGCTGGAGGGAAGTGGCACTTGTGGCGAAGAGCCGGAGGGTCTTGTTCTAGAGGGACTGCATCATGGCCTGGAACTGGCTGACCATCTCAGCCCACTGAGCTTCCAGGCGCCGATACCTGCCCTTGCACTCCTGCAGGTGTTCGCTCTGCTTGGAAAGCCTATGCTTATAATCCTCAGTGAGGTTCTTCTCCTGAGCCTCCTTCTCGGTCAGATCCAACTTGAACTGAGCTGTTTTACCAACTTTTTTTTATGGTGGCTGCTTAGCTCCAACAACTGCTTCCTGTTGGGGCTCTAAGGAGCCCGGGCGGGCAGGTGAGGAGTGGCTGGGAGGGGAGGGGCGAGTAGAGGCTGGCGAGGTGACCCTCGGTGTGAGTGACATTGAGTTGGCCATACCCACCCAGACACATAACCACCTAGCCGGTCATTAGGCAGATCATATTAGTGGTCCGCGGGATTTAAAATTATGAATTTAGTGGTCCCTGAGGTTCGAAAGGTTGGTGACCACTGATCCAGTCCATCCTTTTCCAAGGTTCAGGAGAAGCTGTTAAACCTTCCACGAGAGGTGGCCCTTCAGCCTCTGCTTAATATGTCTGTGAAACAATATGTCTTCTGTCCACGGAGGTTCTCAATCATCTAGGTCATGGTTGTCTCAAAGGCAACTGGGCTTCCTTGGTTTTGTTACCCTAAAAACATTTAGCTTCTCATCCAAGAGGCTCTAACTTCAGTTCATTTAGGAAGAAGCACCTTTGGGACAGTCTGTCTTCTGATGCAGCTCAGAATTGCATTAGCTCCTTCACTGGCAGGAGGAGACTAAGACATGGAGCATTGGAGCCGAGCTTTGTAGTGCTGCCCAACTCTGCATTTGTTCATTTGGGTGATTGACATCAACCATTGGAAGAAGAGTTGGTCTGGATGGTGGCTGTCAGACGATTGACCCAGATCCCAGAACGGGGATTGCTTCATTGGAACAGCTCTATTTAGCTCCAGCTATGGTTTAGGGTGCCATTAAATGTTCAAGCTATTGTTTTCTTTATGATGAAAGAAATGTCCTTCTGGGTTCGGCTCCAAGTGGGGAAAAAGACACTGGAGACATGGAGGCTGCTTGGAAAGATGGTTTATTGTTGGACAGGGCCACATGGCTTGAGCCCTGAACAGAAAAGGTGATCACATGCTTCAATGTTGGTGGAGAAGAAGAGAAGGGAGGACTGAGATGCTGAGTCCCTGCTTTTATCCACTCTCTGGCCTTTGATCTTGAGCTTGTATTCTGATTGATTGTCAGACTCCCCTGGGGCCATTCAAGGGTGTTTTGAATCTAGGTTTGGTTGAGCTCTCAGATGCCATGTGGTCAGTTGAGTAAAGGGCCAATATTATCATGCTGTAATCCCATCCCCCTGGAACTAAAGTGGAGAAGTCTTTATTATGTAAAGGGACTAGCTTGGCCTTCTTAATGGCCCATTGACAAAGTGGGGATGGGCAGGAAGCTACAGGCAGCTATTCTGTCTTTTAAAACATATTTCTTTCTTTTCACATCCAGAGAAATATTCTGCCTTTTCAATATTTCCTAGGATATTTCATTTTTCTGGGAGAGGGCTGGGTGATAACTTCCTACATTTATAAATCAAATGCTCTGCTTTTCATCAGTGGGCAATAATGCCTAAATAGTGATAACCCCTTCAGATGCCTTGCGATTCAGAATTCTCCCTTAAGGAGCGGCTCGGGTTTTAAGATCTTTTGATCATGCCACCCTCTTCAACTTAACAGAATAACAGAGTTGGAAGGATACTTGGAGGTCTTCTACTCCTGCTCAAACAGGAAACCCTATAACGTTTCAGACAAATAGTTGCGCAATCTCTTTTTAAAAGCTTCTGGTGGCTGGAGCCCCCACAAACTCTAAAGGAAGCCGTTCCACTGATAAAGTGTTCTCACTATCAGAAAATTTCTCCTTAGTTCTAGGTTGCTTCTAATATACCGCTTTGTAGAGCTTTACAGCCATCTCTAAGTGGTTTACAGAGTCAGCCTATTTGCCCCCAACAATCTGGGTCCTAATTTTAACTACCTCGGAAGGATGGAAGGCTGAGTCAACCTTGAGCTGGTCAGGATCGAACTGCTGTCAGTGGGCAGAGTTTGCCTGCAATGCTGCTTTCTAACCACTGTGCCACCATGGTTCTTCATTTATTGGCTTATTGTTTTAGTCTTCATTGTGTTGGCCAATCTGCACATCAGTCTTCAGTGAGAAAATAGCCAAGAATTTTTCAATAAATATATAATCATATTAGCAGCAACAGGCAAAATATCCTATGTTTTCCTGTTCTCTCCCACCCCCTCAACTGCAATTGCTCAAAATTAGAGAATGGTCTTGGTTGATTCCTTTTCTAAAGTGTTGTGGCCGGCCAGCAGAGCTGGTAGCAGATTCAGAGAGTGAGGAGGTTGGGGAGGAACCTGGGCCAGTCCTGGAGTCTGCGGAAGGCTCTGATGAGGGCTCTGTGTCGGAGGTAGATAGGGGGCCAGGGATGTATGCCAGTTATCAGCTGCCTTCAGAGTCGGACATCAGTGAGGCAGACAAAGAGCTGGAGCCTGTTCCCAGTGTGTGAATGCGCAGAGTTGCCAGATGAAGGGAACAGCTAAAGAACAGGTCAACTTGGGAGTAAGGCCAGAGGTGGATGATGAATAGTCCCTCCCAGAGGAAATAAAAGAAGAGCGAAAGGGGAGTGGAGTTTGCAGGAGACCATTAGTTCGCTTAATTGGTTCATGATTCTCCGAGACTCCTTGCCAAGTTTTGCAGAGATCGGCCTGGCAGCTCTCCAAGCCAGAGAAGGTCTGTGACTATAAATCCTCCCTTGAAGGACTTTGCTGGATGTGAAGGAGCCGCATTCACAGTCAATTAATAAAATGGGTTTTTTGTCGGGACAAAGAGGTTGCTTCATGCTTTTGGGAAGCCTCTTTCAGAACATAAAGGTTGTATCTTTACGGAACCTTTTTAGGGTGTTCAAATTTGTACCTTTGCATATCAGTCCTGTTGTTTTGTGTCCTCAGAGGGTTAATTGAGCCATGGGTTTTCCTCTGGAACATCTCATGAACAACCAGGGTGTGGCGGGGGAAGGCTTGCAAAACAGGCAGAACAGAAATATAGGCAGCCTGATGATGTTTATAGCCATTTAATCACGCTCAGCATTAGTAAAATAAACATTTAATTGGATGCCATTTTAAAAGCCATCTCTGCTGCCTGAACAATATCTCTGCGTTTTCACAATCGCTGGCCAAAGTCCTGGAGGGAGGAAAAGACACCACAAATGCTCTTTTTAAAGGAAGGAATAGTTGCGAAGTCGTGTCTGACCCATTATGACCCCATGGACAACGTTCCTCCTGGCCTTCCTGTCCTCTACCATCTTCTGGAGTCCATTTAAGCTCACGCTGACTGCTTCGGTGACTCCATCTAGCCACCTCATTCTCTGCCGTCCCCTTCTTTTTTAGCCCTCAATCTCTCCCAGCATGAGGCTCTCCTCCAGGGAGTCCTTCTTCCTTCTCATTAGGTGGCCAAAGTCTTTGAGTTTCCTCTTCAGGATCTGGCCTTCTAAAGAGCAGTCATGGTGGATCTACCTCTAGGACTGACCGGTTGGATCGCCTTGCAGTCCAGGGGACTCGCAGGAGTCTTCTCCAGCACCATCGTTCAAAGGCCTCAATTCTTTGGTGTTCAGCCTTTCTTATGGTCCAACTTTCACAGCCATCCATTGCAACTGGAACATCTATACCCTTGTCTATGCGCACTTTTGTTGGCAGGGTGATGTCTCTGCTTTTTAGTAGGCTGTTTAGATTTGCCATAGCTTTCCTCCCCAAGAACAAGCATCTTTTAATTTCTTGGCTGCAGTCCCCATCTGCGGTGATCTTGGAGCCCAGGAAAGTAAAGTCTGTCACTACCTCCGTTTCTTCCCCATCTATTTCCCATCAATTTCAAGATTGGTTTAGATATATCTGAGAAGGTCATCTATGGTGAATGGTGAATGTCTATGGAGATTCTTAATCATCCAGGTCATGCTTTTTTCAAAAGGCAAATGGACTTTCTGGTTTTTCTTTGAAGAGCTGAAGAAGCTTCTTGGATGAGAAGTGAAAGGCCTTCAGGGAAAAACCAGAAAGTCCAGTTGCCTCTTGAGAAAAGCACCTTTGGGATGAGATCTATGGAGATTCCCAATCATCCAGGTCATGGTTGTCCCAAGGGTGCCATCTTCTTGGATGAGAAGCAAAACATTTTCAAAGGGGAAAAAAAACCCCACAAGGAAGTCCAGTTGCTTTTTAAAAAAAGCACCTCTGGAACATCTAAGAAGGATCAAGACTAGATCTTCCCCTCAACCAAGGCCGGGAGAAGTAATTGACTACCCATCTACATTCCCCCAAGGAGATTCATGCTAATTTTATCTCGCATCAACGCAACTGGTATTGATTTATGGATCATCTTAACCCTGGTTGTTTGGGGGTTTTCCCTTGGTGTCAAGGCGGGATAAACATGGCTTGAAAGAAAGAATCCGACAGAGATCGTGCCACAAAGCATTCCACATTCTTGAAAAAAGTGCTCGAAGCTGACCAAGTTGGCATCCTACGGAGGAAAAACACCAAGTTGGAATTTCTTGGTGTCATAACAATTTTCCATCAGCTCCACCGACAGTTCCAGTAAGATGTTGAACCTGTCAACATGGGAAGTGAGAATTCTACCTATGCAGTCTTTTTGCCAAGGGTCAGTCCGGGACCGATCCCTTTGAGTCTGTTCCTTCTGGCATTTTGTCGCCTCTAATTTATGTTCTTGCCGATCAAAGAGTTTTTCCTCTTGCTTCCCAGGGGCGATTAAGGAGCAATCTTACCTATTCCTTGCAAACTCAGGGAACAGAGTGCAGATTCGACAGTTCCTCTCCCCAGAAGATAACTTTCAGTTCATACAAATCTCTCAATTTTTGAACGTTATAATTAGTCACCATAAAACAATCTGTCAAACGGTTTTCACTCCGTGTTGCTTTTGGTCTGCTCTGTTTACTCACCCCTGGACTTGTCCAGATGTTCTTGTTTTATGGCCATCACATCAGTCTCAATGAATTTTCCTTCTTTCCTTGGAAATCACCCCTCCTCCTTCTCCTCCAGAGGTACAGTATATTTGCATATACTAAATGAGTCTGTTTATGTACAGAATGGAGTTGAACACATGCCTGCATTTAGCAGCCACAGCTGAGCTTGTAAAAAAAAAAAGAGAAATCTAATTGGATGACACCCCAGCTGTGTGTCAAGTGATTAAAAACCAATCTGTGGCTACCCCTTAAACCTTAATGGGAACAAGCGTGATTTGAGGAATGGGTTTGCCACTGTTCACATGTGAACAATTCAATTAGGAAAAGAGCAGCGGAATAAGCAACGGGCATATATCCTGCTTGTGATGGTTGAAGGAAGGGTAGAGATTGTGTGTCCTTACAACTTCCTTAAAGTTGTCAGATGGGGAATCTCAGGAAATTATGTCTACTTTCCTTGACACTTCATTTCTATATATCAGTCTGCTCACAACACTGTTTTTAAAAAAACTTTTGCTGGCAAAATAGAACAAGGAGGCAATAGACTTTATTTTAATGTTCTATTGTTGCATTTTTCTATAGCTTCTTTCTTTGTGTTTCTTTAATGTTAAATTTGGTCTAGGAGAAAGACAGAGAAAGAGAGAGAGAGAAATAAAGAGAGAGGGTAAGGGGGAGAGAGAGAAAAAAGGAGAAAGAATGAGAGAGAAAGAGAAAGAGAGAAAGAAAGAGAGAGGGAGAGGGGAGAGAGAGAGAGAGAAAGAAAGAAAGAATGAGAGAGAGAGAAAGAGAGAAAAAGAGAGAGAAAGAGAGAGAGAAAAAGGAGAAAGAATGAGAGAGAGACAGAAAGAGAGAGAAAGAGAGAAGGAGAGGGGAGAGAGAGAAAGAAAAAGAATGAGAGGGAGAGAGAGAAAGAGAGAGAAAAAGAGAGAGAGAGAAAGAAAGAGAAAGAAAAAGGAGAAAGAATGAGAGAGAAAGAGAGAAAGAAAGAGAGAAGGAGAGGGGAGAGAAAGAAAGAAAGAAAGAAAAAAGAGAGAATGAGAGAGAGAGAGAATAGAGAGAGATGCAGGCAATAGAAAACAATGCATCTGGATTTTATATAGCTGCTCAGAGTCTGGGTGGCCATAATAAATTAAATGAAAGCAATTCATTAAGGAAAACATTTAAAAAAACAGAAGAAAGGTATAAAGATAAAAAGGAAATAAAAATCATAAAATAAAACTAGAGGTAAAAGAGAGTTGGTCATAAGATGTTTCTATGGATCCCAAGCCGACTGCTGCTACCAAGGATTTATGATTTTAAAATAATCTGGGAATGCACTGGGGAGCCATCCGAGTAGCCCTTGAGTTACGGTCGTTAATTTCAAATGGTTGCTAAATGAATAGGGTGTTTTTCCCCTCCAAATTACCTGTATAGAACTGGCTTAAACATTCATCCCATTACGTAACTCCCTTAATTTCCCTTCTACCCACGTGGCCATTCATGGAGGTGAATTGAAGTCCATTTTCCATTAAGCAAAATACTATCGATGCTTATTTTGATTTCAGGCTAAAAATTACATTTTTTTAAATAACTGCAACCTGGGAAAGCTTGCAATTTGTGAAAGCTTGCAGGTTTATCTGGGGGTGAATAATAAACTGAGCTTTCCGATTACATGCACTACCCTTTCCAAAGCCCTGCATGGGCTACTAGATAAAGGTAAAGGTTCCCCTCGCATATATGTCTGAGTCATTCCTGACTCTAGGGGGCGATGCTCATCTCAGTTTCAAAGCTGAAGAGCCTGCGCTGTCTGAAGACGTATTCGTGGCTGTCCGAAGACGTCTGTTAGGAAGTTTCTCCTCAGTTCTAAGTTGTTTCTCTCCTTGATTAGTTTCCATCCATTGTTTCTTGTCCTGCCTTCAGGTGCTTTGGAGAATAGCTTGACTCCCTCTTCTTTGGGGCAGCCCCTGAGATATTGGAACACTGCTATCCTGTCTCCCCTGGTCCATCTTTTCACTGGACTAGATAAAACTCAATTCCTGCAACCGTTCTTTTGCTTGAGAATTTTTTTTCATATAGTTGAGGGGATTTCTTGATATATTTGAGGTAATTTCTTCAAATAAAGGTGAAGGTTCCCCTCGCACATCTGCGCAAGTCATTCCTGACTCTAGGGGTCAGTGCTCATCTCCGTTTCAAAGCCGAAGAGCCAGCACTGTCCAAAGACGTCTCCGTGGTCATGTGGCCGGCATGACTCAACACCAAAGGCACATGGAATGCTGTTATCTTCCCACCAAAGGTGGTTCCTATTTTTCTACTTGCACTTTTTACGTGCTTTCGAACTGCTAGGTTGGCAGAAGCTGGGACAAGTAACGGGAGCTCACTCCGTTACGCAGTGCTAGGGATTCGAATCGCTAAACTGCCAACCTTTCCAATCGACAAGCTCAGCATCTTAGCCACTGAGCCACCGCGTCCCCGTGGGCTACTAAGGTCCCTCTAAAAAGTGTCACAGAATCATAATTTTTTTTAACCTGACAGAAGAAAAACACTGCAAAATATGTGGGGCATATCTATAATTTAATTAAGTTTAATTCATTTCATTTGAATCCAATTTACATCTAATTGCAAGGGGGAAAAAAATAGACACCAATTGTCCTGTGGATTTCCCGCTCCTTCTTAAAACCATTTCTTGCTGCAGAATATGAGATTATGGTCTACTTTATCGGCCGCAAGCCAGACTGGTTTGCCAAGTAAACTCTGATGTTTATTAATGTTATTATTTTGCAATGCTTCTCTCTGGAGGGTAGATAAAGGTTTAAGAATGGAAAGTCCATTTTGTTTCAACTGCTGCTGATTTTATTATTGAAAAAGCCTGACTTTCCATGTTTAATGCGAGTGGCTTCTTTAAAAAAAAAATTGTTATTGTAGCATTGTGAAACACACCAGCGATCCATCTTTCTTAAACATATTCCCTCTCTTGGGACCTCTTCCCATTTTTAAATATTATGGTGGATTTCAAAAGAACGGCTTGTATTTATCAATATTTATCATATTTCAGATTCAAATGGCTGCCTTCATAGAAGGTCTATTTATGGAACTGTGTGAAAAATAATATGAAACCCATTAGATAGTAACATACAAATATTTTTCAGTAGAAAACCCTGTAAAAAAATAAAAAAATAATAATGAGATGAGTGATGTAGTTTAAACTGTTTTGTATTCTATATCCTACAATGGGCGTCTCTGCATTTGTGGAGCAGCAGAAGTAGAAGACCTCTTTAGGAGATGTGATGGCTCTGTGGCTAAGACACTGAGCTTGTCGATCAGAAAGGTCAGCAGTTGGGCGGTTCAAATCCCTAGCGCCATGTAATGGAGTGAGCTCCCATTACTTGTCCCAGCTTCTGCCAACCTAGCAGTTCGAAAACATGTAAAAAATCCTACCTTCCTTCCCTCCCTCCCTTTCCCTCTTTTCTAAACCACCCATTGTCCTCAGAAAGGGGCTCAGAGCAGGGGTGAAATCCAGCAGGTTCTGAGAGGTTCTGGAGAACCGGTAGCGGAAATTTTGAGTAGTTTGGAGAACCCGCAGCAGAAATTTTGAATAGTTCAGAGAACCGCTAGCAGAAATTGTGAGTAGTTCGGAGAACCGGCAAATGCCACCTCTGGCTGGCCACAGAGTGGGGAGGGAATGGAGATTTTGCAGTATCCTTCCCCTGCTATGTCCATCAAGCCACGCCCACAAAGCCACACCATGCCACCAAGCCATGTCCACAGAACCAGTGGCTCAGAGTAGCTTACTAGTTGGTGCACTTGTGAAGCTAGCCAGCATGTCTAGTTTCTGGCTGATCTTATTTTCTGAACCCAAGCAGTTATTAACTGAGAAAAAAAAGTAATGAACTGGACCACAGATACCCTGTGGTGAGAATGCAGCTTGTACTCTTAGAATTCATGAAGGACACCGACATCTTTGAACATGGATGCTCAGCTCAGGAATTTGATTTCATTACCTAAACTAGCTTGTCATAACATTCTCCAGAAGAAAGGAAACACTTCAAATCCGTCCCAACACCCTCGCTTTCTTTCATTCCCAGACAGAGCTATTCCGGGATGAATGGAAGTCAGGAAGATTTAAACCATCTCCCTCTCAATCTATTCTCCTCCCTCACCCCGAAGGTTCTTCTTAGAGGTTATTACAATTTGTTTTATCTTGATTGTTTTATCTGAAAGGAACTCTTTCCCCTCCTTCTCTGACTAACCCGGTGGGAATCTCTCTCCCCAAATGCCACTTTTGACAAGTTGAAAACGATCCTTGCAAGAACAACTGTGGGCCTTTTTGTTTTTTCAAAGCATGCCTTCATAAAATTAAGTCAAGTCGCCGGAGCCCGGATTAAACTATTCTGGAGGCCACATCCAGCCTGCAGGCCATTTGTGGGCCACCTCTGATTAAAACAATACTTTGGAGGGTGAAATTCTCAGTTGTCTTAAACAGCACACAGTGATTGACTTATTAATTCATTCATAAATTGCTGCCTTACTTTAGGGATTTCATTCCACAAGAACAACAAGCCTGGCATCTTTTCAGTTTGGAGCAGGGCCTTCAAAGTCATCTTTTCCAGTCTCGAAACGGAGGGAACAAATGTAGCCACCGTGCCAAAATGGGTGCCATGGAAAGCTTGAAAGATACATGAGGATAAAGAACTGAAAAAAATAATGTATTATCTCGCTATGGCTGGAGTAGAATAGCTCCAGTAAAGTCTTGATTCCATTTCCAAATCTGTTGGGGCCCAGCAGGAGCCATTGGGTGCTGCCACCAGACTCCGACAGCAAGGGGCCCTATGAGTCAGCTCTGGAGGATGTGGAGGACCCTGGACAGAGTTCCGACTCCGAGCAGGGCGCAGAGAGGCTGGTTGGCCACCAGGAAACACCAGAGCCTTGGACCAGTGGGGAGGAGACAAGGGAGTGTGATCCTGACATCAGCAGTGAGTTGTTCCTGGATGCCCGGCAATGGAGAGTTAATAGGCGTAAGGATCAGTTGCACAGTTACAGGAGGTAATTGCACTCAGCTGCTGGTAATTAGGCTCCTCTCCAGACTATAAATGGACTGCTTGTGCACACGTCCCTTTTGCAGAAGTCAACGCATTAACGAATGTTGGAGAACAGTATTATGAGCCTGGCAGGCTGGATTGCTGCCACGACTTATCTGTGTTGGATTGCTGCCAAGGCTTATCTGTGCCGGTTTGCTGCCAAGGGCCTGTCTGTCTGTTAATAAATTCTGTAAAGTATCTTTGACTCGGAGTGTGTTGGTGTGGGACAAGGGGGGTCAGAACACAAATCTAACTAAATTTAGCACCATCTAGGGCAAGGGGGGAAACTCAAGGACCAGATGGAAGTGGTGGGATTCAGCCAGTTCGCACCAGTTCGGGAGAACCGGTTGTTAACTTTCTAAGCAGTTTGTTTAGAAACCAGTCATACATGAAATCAAAAGTTGTCATCGGTAGAATAGCATCTAATAGATCATCTGGTCTTGTCAACAGGATACTTACTGTCTGTCTTGCTGACAAGTAACTTGGACTCTAATAGCAAGTTAATACCGATTACCTCCCTCCGACCAATTAGATCGCACAGATTGGGCCTCCTCCGAATCCCATCCGCCAGTCAATGCCGACTGGCGACTACGCGGAGGAGAGCCTTTTCAGTAGCAGCTCCGACCCTGTGGAATGACCTCCCCGTCGAGATTCGCACCCTCACCACCGTCCAGACCTTCCGCACAGCCCTTAAGACCTGGCTATCCCGTCAGGCCTGGGGATAAGTTTCTAATTCGCCCCACCCGAGTGTTGAGTGTTGAATGAAAGTTGTGTTTTTACTGTTTATTTTATTCACATATTGTTTATGTCTCTGTATTGCACCCCCCTTTTCCTATGAATGTAAGCCGCCCTGAGTCCCCTCAGGGAAAAGGGCGGCCTATAAATCCCAAATAAATGAAATGAAATAAATGAATACAGAATAACAAAGTTGGAAGGGACCTCGTAGGCAGTATTGGTATTCAGCCAGTTTGCACCTATTTGGGAGAACCAGTTGTTGGACCAAATCTCCTTTTGTTTTTTCCCCACTTTACAGGGCTAATCCTGTAAGGAAGGCAGGAAGGAAACATTCTGGTGTTGTTTCTAGCCTCATCTTTACTGCCCTGCTTAAAGAAACTGCCTCTCAGGTTAACCCTTATGACACTGTAACAATCTAAGGCGAAGTGCCCACCAACCTGAGTGGCATTGAATTGGCCTTGGCCACCCAGTCAAACCACTGCTCTGAACTTTGAACTGAAACAATCTCTCCCCACTCCACGTTGGAAGAATCTGCTGTTGGTATTGTACATTTATTCATGTGTTATTATGTATATAAAGAAGTAAATGAATCCTGCTGAATCACTTATCTGTGTGTGCTTTCTGGAAGTGATTTCTACTAACACTTTTTTTGACACTTTGGATCACACAAAGGAGGGAAAAGGAAGTCCCCTACTCATAAAATAAGTTAAAATAATTTAAAATAACCCAGCCACCCATCTTCTGACCAACTCTGGAGGGAGTTAGATAAGGGTCAATGGCACTCAAGGAGAGTCGGACTTACTTCGCTTGTGGCTATGTAGGGATTCTAGGCTGATCCCTCTTTTAACTCCTCCTCCAAGTTCTTCCACTCCTTTTTACACAGTTAGACATTAGAAATTAGATTCATGGACTCAAAGTCAGCCAAGAAATTAAAAGACGGTTGCTCCTGGGGAGGAAAGCGATGGCAAATCTAGACAGCATATTAAAAAGCAGAGACATCACCCTGCCAACAAAAGTACATATAATCAAGGCTATGGTTTTCCCAGTTTCAATGGATAGCTGTGAAGATTGGATCATAAGGAAGGCTAAGCGCCAAAGAATGGAGGCCTTTGAATTATGGTCCCTTGGACTCCAAGGCGATCCAACCGGTCAGTCCTAGAGGAGATCAACCCTGACTGCTCTTTAGAAGTCCAGATCCTGAAGAGGAAACTCAAATGCTTTGGCCACCTAAGGAGAAGGAAGGACTCCCTGGAGAAGAGCCTCATGCTGGGAACGACGGAGGACAAAAGAAGAAGGGGACAACAGAGAGTGAGGGGGCTGGATGGAGTCACCGAAGCAGTTGGTGTGAGCTTAAATGGAATCCAGAGGATGGTAGAGGACAGGAAGGCCTGGAGGAACATTGTCCATGGGTGGGACATGACTTCGCAACTAACAACAACAATAAGTTATTATATAATAACAAGAGATAACAAGCCACATTAAAATGTAGATGCAAGAAAGGAAAGGAAGATTTTTTTTCTTCCAAATCAATGCATTTTTTGAGCAGCCAAGAGAGCAAGGAGCTACAGCAAATTATTATCCCAGGAGAAAAGGAAGAATGACCTGGCGCTTCTAAGAGAGAAAAGTCCTCTGTAAACTAGCAGTTCCTTGTAGTTCTCAGATACCACAACCCGAGGCATATCTTGGGTCTAGTTGGGAGAAGATCAGGGGTGGGCTGCTATTGGTTCGCAGTCGGCGTGAGCTTAAATGGACTTGAGAGTATGGTAGAGTAGAGGAAGGCCTGGAGGAATGTTGTCCATGGGGTCACGATGGATCAGACAGGACTTCACAACTAACAAAAACAACTCAAAGTCAGGAGATTTAGGGTTTTTTTAAAAAACCTTTTTAGGTTGTTCAGAGCAGTCTTTTTTAACCTGCTGTCCTTCAGCTATGCTGGAATTCAACTCACAGACTTTCTACCTATCGGCCCTGGGACGGCGGAATTTTTAGATTTGGCTATAAGCTTTGGCTCCTTCTTCTTCCCTACCCTTTCTTCCCCTTCCCTGGATGGTTTTGATGGATCGTCAAAAAAATAATAATCTGGCGAATGTCCTTCCTTCTTTGTTGCATTGGATTTTTGTGATTAGCCTCAATTTGTGCAACAGATTAACTCATCTTGTACATTTGGGGGAAAAAGTTTCTTTTGATTTTTCCCTAAGAATGCCTTAATGAATACCACCGGTGATGTGATTTTTGGGGCCATCTGCAGAAACGTGTGGCTTGACAGATGCTAAAAGAAACCAGCTGGGGTCTCCTGCCTCCTGATCCAAGGCATTCTCTGATGTTCACTTACCTCCACCCCGTCCCAGTTTTCCAACCCCCTTATCCCTTGCCGCCTCCTGCCTCTCTCCTAATATGACACCTCTGGCTGTTAAAACAAGCTCTCCTCGGGTTTGACCTCAGGCCCAGTTCCCTTCGACATGCGTTGGTGTCTGTCTTATTTAATTTTTGTTTGTTTTCTTTCGCAAAGGACTGTACGGGATGATCTGTCCTTGCTAAGGGTGGTTTTAACTGAATAACAGAAGGACAGAGTTGGAAGGGGCCTTGGAGGTCTTCTAGCCCAACAAGCAGAAGGTTCTATACCATCACCTTCTCCTCTCTGCAAACCCCACTCCCTTCTGATGATGTCCCCTAGTTGGGTAATAAAACATCTGTAGCAAAACCATCAAGGTCAGAGAGCATCAAGAACCCCACAGTCCTCCTCCTCCCCACTCCTCCCTGCAATCCCACTCCCTTCTAGCACTGATGATGTCCCCTAGTTGGGTAACAAAACATCTGTAGGAAAACCATCAAGGTCGGAGAGCATCAAGAACCCCACAGTCCTCATCCTTGTCCTTGTCATCGTCGTCGTCGTCCTCCTCCTTCTCCTCCTCCTCCTCCTCCTCCCTGCAAACCCCACTCCCTTCTAGCACTGATGATGTCCCCTAGTTGGGTAACAAAACATCTGTAGGAAAACCATCAAGGTCGGAGAGCATCAAGAACCCCACAGTCCTCATCCTTGTCCTTGTCCTTGTCATCGTCGTCCTCCTCCTCCTCCTCCTCCTCCTCCTCCTCCTCCTCCTCCTCCTCCTCCCTGCAAACCCCACTCCCTTCTAGCACTGATGATGTCCCCTAGTTGAGTAACAAAACATCTGTAGGAAAACCATCAAGGTCAGAGAGCAACAAGAACCCCACAGTCCTTGTCCTCCTCCTCCTCCTCCTCCTCCTCCCCCCTCCTCCCTGCAAACCCCACTCCCTTCTAGCACGGATGATGTCCCCTAGTTGGGTAACAAAACATCTGTAGGAAAACCATCAAGGTCAGAGAGCATCAAGAATCCCACAGTCCTTGTCCTTATCCTCCTCCTCCTCCTCCTCCTCCTCCTCCTCCTCCTCCTCCTCCCCCTGCAAACCCCACTCCCTTCTAGCACTGATGATGTCCCCTAGTTGGGTAATAAAACATCTGTAGGAAAACCATCAAGGTCAGAGAGCATCAAGAATCCCACAGTCCTTGTCCTTGTCCTTGTCCTCCTCCTCCTCCTCCCCCCTCCTCCCTGCAAACCCCACTCCCTTCTAGCACTGATGATGTCCCCTAGTTGGGTAACAAAACATCTGTAGGAAAACCATCAACATCTGTAGGAAAACCATCAACATCTGTAGGAAAACCATCAAGGTCAGAGAGCATCAAGAACCCCACAGTCCTTGTCCTTGTCCTTGTCCTTGTCGTCGTCCTATAGCAATAGCAATAGCAATAGCAGTTAGACTTATATACCGCTTCATAGGGCTTTCAGCCCTCTCTAAGCGGTTTACAGAGTCAGCATATTGCCCCCAACAACAATCCGGGTCCTCATTTCACCCACCTCGGAAGGATGGAAGGCTGAGTCAACCTTGAGCCGGGGAGATTTGAACCGCTGAACCGCTGAACTGCAGTCAGCTGAAGTAGCCTGCAGTGCTGCATTTAACCACTGCGCTACCTCGGCTCTCCTCCTCCTCCTCCTCCCTGCAAACCCCACTCCCTTCTAGCACTGATGATGTCCCCTAGTTGGGTAACAAAACATCTGTAGGAAAACCATCAAGGTCAGAGAGCATCAAGAATCCCACAGTCCTCGTCCTTATCCTCCTCCTCCTCCTCCCCCTCCTCCCTGCAAACCCCCCTCCCTTCTAGCACTGATGATGTCCCCTAGTTGAGTAACAAAACATGTGTAGGAAAACCATCAAGGTCAGAGAGCATCAAGAACCCCACAGTTCTCTTCCTCCTCCCTCCTCCTTCCTTCTGCTCCAACTGCTCCTACTACTACTCTCCCTCCTCCCTCCCTCCTCCCTCTTCTCCCCTCCTGTCCCCAGAAAGTCCATACATCTTAAAGCCGGCAAGGTTTGAGAAACACCCCTCGCTCTGGAGGTTTCACACACCCTCCCCATCTCCAGTGTTGTTGGAACCAGCCCCTCTCCCACTGACTTATTAAGCCCAGTGTGGCACGGAGGGCACGGAACCAAAAATAATATTTAGCGACTGGCGAGGAGGAAGGCAGAAAAACCCATGATATAAAGTTTCTTGGAACTGAATAAAAATAATAATAAAGAAAGAGAGCAGAAGGCAATGCCTGACCAATCTCCAGGAAGGAATCAAGTTAGAACCATTTGTTTAAAAGCAATTTGTTTACCAGGAATATAATCAAAAGAATGAAAACGTCCCTCCTCCTCAGGGGCAAACACAGATTAGATTAATACCCAGAGTGGGTACTTGGCAAAGGCCCACAGCTGCCTCTCCGTTCCTTGTCCCATCTCTCCACTCGACTGGCTTCTTGGCAAGCTGAGCCAGGCTGAGAAAGAAAAACATCCTTGATTGCTCATTCATCATTCTCCATTTTTTTTGTCCCTTCGGGGGTGGGGTGAGAACCCAACAACCATCAGTGCTATATTCTGTAATTAACCTAATTATGTCAAAGATTCCAGCAGGCCCACTTGACTGTTTTCAACCTCACCGAGGCCACACGCCTAAGAGACGGAAAAACCCAGAAAGGAGGGCACAAAATGGCGTTCCGCCCTGGCTAATCGTTAGGTTCCGATCTCTTTAACCAGGATGAGGGTGGAGTGGGGAAAGGTGGAGAAGGCACCAGACATTCCTCTGGTCAGTTCACACACCACCACCGCGACGCAGACGAGCAAAAAAATGCTTCGCAGGAAGGAGACGCGCTCATTTCCCCTAGATCAGGTTTGCTATAACCCTCTCAGAAGTGCAATTATTAAGACCCTGAATTGGTTTCCTTCTCATTCATGCGGAGACAAGAATGGATGGTCGGTTTCCTACACTCTCTTGCTGGCTTGAAGAAACGGCAGGGTTTAGATGACATTCCATGTCTGGTCCACCTCGGGTCGATTTCCCACACGCCGCTGGCACAGAAGCTCATTTACGTCATGAAAAAGGTATGGGTTTAGGGAGAGAAAACAGAAAGAGCCCTCCCATTAGGAGAGATGGAACGAAGGACAGAATCAAAGGGTTGGAAGGGACCTTAGAGGTCTTCTAGTCCAATCTTCTGCTCAAGCAGGAAACCCTACACCATTTCAAACAAGCGGCTGTCCACCCTCTTCAAAAAAAGCCTCCAGTAATAAGAGTAAGAGGGGTGGGTTCCTGCCAGTTCTAACCTCTTCTATAGAAGAGGTTCCACAAATCTACAGTGCCGTTTAGAACCGGTTCCAGCTCCCTCCCCTCCGCCCGTCCGCACATCATCAAGATGAAGAGCGAGAGGAGGAATTCTGGGAGTTGAAGTCCACAAGTCTTAAAGCTGTCAAGTTTGAACACCCCTGGGATTTTTTTTTCTAAAGGTTTAGGGGTGCAAGGGACTTGTAACTTGACAGCTTTAAGACTTGCGTGATTCAGATGCCAGAGTTTCTTAGCCAACATTTTGGTTGCTAAGCAAGAGCGTTGTTAAGAGAGTTTCACCACATTTTACAAGTTGACCACGCCCACCCAGTCACATGGCTGGCAAGCCACTCCCACCTTGTCATATGGCTGGCAAGCCACTCCCACCCAGTCACATGGCTGGCAAGCCACTCCCACAAAGCAGGCCACACTCATAGAAGAGGTTCTAAAAAAATTTGAAACCCACCACTGAAGAGTACCCACAACTTCTGAAGCTGTTCCACTGGTCAATTGTTTTAACTGTCGGGGTATCTCTCCTTAGTTCTAGATTGGTTCTCTCCTTGATTAGTTTCCTTCCATTACTTCCTGTCCTGCCTTCAGGCCTTTTAGAGGATAGGTTGACCCCCCTCTTCTTTGTAGCAGCACCTCAAATATTGGAAGACTATTATCCTGTCACCTTTAATCCTTCTCTTCATTAGATTAAAAGGTAAAGTTAAAGGTTCCCCTTGCACACATGTGCTAGTCGTTACCGACTCTAGGGGGCAGTGCTCACCTCAGTTTCAAAGCCAAAGTGCCAGCACTGTCTGAAGACGTCTCCATGGTCATGTGGCTGGCATGACTAAATGCTGAAGGCTTCCCACCAAAGGTGGTCCATATTTTTCTACTCGCATTTTTTACGTGCTTTCGAACTGCTAGATTGACAGAAGGTGGGACAAATAACAGGAGCTCACTCTGTTACATGGCGCTAGGGATCCGAACCGCTGAACTGCCAACCTTTCTGATTGACAAGCTCAGCATCTTAGCCCTGAGCCACCACATCCTGTTGAACCACTGTGTCCCTTACCACTGGACTACATGTACTCAATTCCTGTGATTGGGTTCTTTATATATTCATATATTTCTTCATTCTTCATATATTTTAGCTTCCAGACCCCTAATACAATACAATAGCAGAGTTGGAAGGGACCTTGGAGGTCTTTTAGTCCAACCCCCTGCCTAGGCAGGAAACCCTATACCGTTTCAGACAAATGGCTATCCAACATCTTGCAAAACGTCCAGTGTTGGGGCATTCACAACTTCTGGAGGCAAGTTGTTCCACCGATTAATTGTTCTCACAATCAGGAAATTTCTCCTCAGTTCTAAGTTGCTTCTCTCCTTGATTAGTTTCCACCCATTGCTTCTTCTTCTACCCTCAGGTGCTTTGGAGAATAGTTTGACTCCCTCTTCTTTGTGGCAACCCCTATATAATCTCTATATTACAGATTAAATAGAAGGGACCTTGTAGGTCATCTAATCCAACTCCCCCACCCAAGCAGGAGACCCTACCCCATTTCTGACAAATGGCAGTCCAGTCTCTTCTTCAAAGCCTCCAGTGATGAAGCTCCCACAACTTCCCAAGGCAACTTCTGTTCCATTGGTTGATTGATCATCGTCATCTTTGCTGCTCTTCTCTGCACTTTTTCCAGAGTCTCAATGTCTTCTTTATAATACGTTGACCAAAACTGGATGCAACATTCCAATTGCCATTTTACCCAGTCCTTATAAAGTGATCCTAAAGGTCACTTCATGTGATTTTGATCTTATTCCTCTGCTAAAGCACCCTAGAATTGCATGGCCTTTGGGGGGGCGCGGGGAGGCGTGGGGGGGTGAGGTGGGGCAGGGGGCAGCTGTGTTGCCAAATGGATGCCTCAAAAGGTGAAAGTTGTGCCATAGAAGCAAGAAGTTACGCGACACCTTTTAACGTCTCACGCGAGTCTCATCTTTTGCACGGATAACGTGACATCTTTGCTTACGGATCCAATTTGTAAGGGGTGCAACAAGATTCCTTCTCAGAGGGGCACCAGCATTGCACAGCTGGCCAGAGAAGCTGTCACTTCCACGTCTGTGGCACACAGAGAGATTCCCTTCCTTGTGGTAAGCAGAATCCAGCCTGAGATTTGCCTGCGAAAGGGGATACTTTTGGGGTCCAGCTTGTGCGTTATGCCTGCCGGTGTTGCACTCTGGGTGTGTACCAGGGGTGGGTTTCTCGCCCCGTTCCAACCGGTTCGGTTGGAACAAGGCCGGCGGCGTCCTCGCACACGCGTGCGGTGCGCGTGTGCACGCGCGCGCCGCACGCATGCGTACTAGCGTCTGTGCGATGCTCCAGCTGCTCCTGGAGGATCGCGCAGGCGCTGTATGCGTCCTGCGCATGCGTGGAAGCGCAGAATTCATCAAAACTGGGTAAGGAGTGGGTGCGGGCACGCGGGCGCGGGGGGGCCTTCGCCGTTCCCGGAAGTTACTTACTTCCGGGTTCGGCGACCAACCGGATTGCAGGGACCGCCGCGAACCGGTTGAAACCCACCCCTGGTGTGTACAGAGCACTCCTGGCTGCGAAGACAGGAGACGTACAGCCAGCTTCCTGTTGTGGGCCGCCAATGGAGGTGGCAGCAGATTCGGACAGTGAGGAGGTTGGGGAAGAACATGGGCCTGTCCTGGAGTCTGGGGAAGGCTCTGATGAGGGCTCTGTGTCGGAGGCAGAGAGGGGGCCAAGGCCGTCTGACAGTTATCAGCTGCCTTCAGAGTCAAGACATCAGTAAGGCAGATGAACAGCTGGAGAGTTGCCAGACAAAGGGAACAGCTAAAGAACAGGGATCGGTTTGGGAGTAAGACCACAGGTGGACGATGAGGAAATAAAAGAGGATCGAAAGGGGAGTGGAGTTTTCAGGAGACAATTAGTTCACTCAATTGGTTCGTGACTCTCCGAGACTCCTTGCCAAGTTTTGCAGATATCGGCCTGGCAGCTCTCCAAGCCAGATAAGTTCTGTGATTGCAAAGCCTCCCTCGGAAGACTTTGCTGGTGGTGAATGAGCAGAATTCACAGTTGTCGGGGCCAGGAATTTGCTTCATGCTCTCGGGAAGCCTCGGTCAGAACACTTTCTTGAAACAGAGTCTTCCTGGGTGAACTCGCCCCATCGTTCTTCTTGCGCCCTGCATTGAAGAAAAATGGTATCTGCCTGCACCCCAGTATGACCCTCACTAAGATTTAATAAAGCGGCAATGTGCCTTTGACTATCCGGCGCCTTGATTGAGGATTAATAGCAATATATTTGGTGCCTATCTGGATCTCAAAGGCATCCGTTTCAGAGCTTCAAAACTCCACCAAGCTGTGTTTCTAATTGGCCTCTGAGAACAGGCTGTGGCTTTATTAAATCCTAATTAAATACACATTTGAGTCCGTGCAATTCAAAGCGGTTACCATAAGCTACTTGTCATTAATATGCAGGCTAATGTGTTTTTCAGCTTGGCTGCTCCATTAATTATGAGGAGTTTATGTCTCTTGCTTGCCTTTTGTTGCCTTTGCAGTTTGAGAGAGGAATCGATGTTTTTGGATGTAGCTCAGGTTGCTGCTTTGGGAGGGAAACCAATGCTTGAAGTATTGGGATTTGGTGAGGTAAAAGGCCTAAACCAAGAGTTTAGCATCTCACACTCTTTTATCTAACCCAGGGGTCGGCAAACTTAAACACTCCAAGAGCCATTTGGACCAGTTTCCCACAGAAAAGAAATCACCGGGAACCACAAAGGTCCTAACCGGAAGCTCCCTGTTCAATTCTGGAGCTGATCGGAAGTTCAGTTCCCCCACCATAGAGTCTCCTCCTAGCGCGGCATACTTTTTTGTCTACATGTCATAACCGAAAGCCCTATCAATTGTGGAGACAACTGGAAAACCCTCCCCTTGCCATAGAGTCTTCTCCTGGTGCACTGTGCTTCTCTTCCCCCCCCCCACCGGAAGCGCCTCTCAAAATTGTGGCACCCACCAGAAGCTCCTCTCAAAATTGGGGCACCGACTGGTGACGGAGCCGTAGCAGAGGGAGGAAAGAGCCACATGCGGCTCCGGAGCCGCAGTTTGCCGACCCCTGATCTAACCTATCTCTGTCTGTCTGTCTATCTCTGATCTTCTTTCCCTTGTCTGAACCCTTCTTAGTTTCCAATGGTTCAGAGAACCTCAAGGGAAGAGGTCAGAAAGATTATCCTCTTGAGGGCTCTTTCTGATTGGGAGGGAGCTATTGCTGGTCAAGGGCATTGGAAAAAACATGTCCCTGAAAAGAGTCAGTTGCCACCACCAGCACCAGAATCAGCTCAATGGTCATCAAGAAGAGTTCAGAAGGACATCTCAAACTCCCTGGAAAAATCATGTAGGGAAAAAAAGCATTGATTGGGGAAGGAAACCTTTGAGGAGTCCTAAGGGCATTTGGCAACGCAGCCTTAGCAGAAGATTGCGCAGCTGCTTTGCATCTCTGCCAAAGGGATCTCCAAGTCAACCGAGTCAAAAATGGTCTCCAAGTCACAATCCTCTGCTTGCTTGGAGTCAGTTCAGGGAAAGGACGCCATGCCAACAGGGCCCCCTGGCCAAGCTTGTGACTTAGCCCATGGGAGCAGGATGACATTTTAACTGGGACTTTCTCTCCCCACGTTGACCGGGGGCTTCGAAAACTAAAGCTGCGTTTTCTGAAATAACTTTGAGACAGGAGTGAGTGAGAGAGGATGTGAGACTAATCCTGCTTTGGGAAGAGGAAGCAAAGGGTCGGAGGAGGCGGCGAGTAGCCTATTGTGGAGGTTTCCGAATTGCGGGAAGGTTATCACAGCCACCAACCTTGCTTAATCCTTCTCCTGTCAGCAAGGCTGCGTTTAATTTTTCCAGGCACTTGCTCACAGTTGTGGATATTGGGATTGTTTCTAGGAGATTCCATCCTCACTGGGACTTCATGTCAGTGGTGGGATTCACATTATTTTTACTATCGGTTCTGTGGGCATGGCTTGGTGGGCGTGGCAGGGGAAGGATACTGCAAAATCTCCATTCCCTCCCCACTCCAGGGGAAGGATACTGCAAAATCCCCATTCCCTCCCCACTCCAGGGGAAGGATACTGCAAAATCTCCATTCCCTCCCCACTCCAGGGGAAGGATACTGCAAAATCCCCATTCCCTCTCCACTCCAGGGGAAGGATACTGCAAAATCTCCATTCCCTCTCCACTCCAGGGGAAGGATACTGCAAAATCCCCATTCCCTCCCCACTCCAGGGGAAGGATACTGTAAAATTTCCATTCCCTCCCCACTCCAGGGGAAGGATACTGCAAAATCCCCATTCCCTCTCCACTCCAGGGGAAGGATACTGCAAAATCCCCATTCCCTCCCCACTCCAGGGGAAGGATACTGCAAAATCTCCATTCCCTCCCCACTCCAGGAGAAGGATACTGCAAAATCTCCATTCCCTCCCCACTCCAGGGGAAGGATACTGCAAAATCTCCATTCCCTCCCCGCTCCAGGGGAAGAAAACTGTAAAATCTCCATTCCCTCCCCACTCCAGGGGAAGGATACTGCAAAATCCCCATTCCCTCTCCCTTCCAGGAGAAGGGTACTGCAAAATCTCCATTCCCTCCCCACTCCAGGGGAAGAAAACTGTAAAATCTCCATTCCCTCCCCACTCCAGGGGAAGGATACTGCAAAATCCCCATTCCCTCTCCCTTCCAGGAGAAGGGTACTGCAAAATCTCCATTCCCTCCCCACTCCAGGGGAAGAAAACTGTAAAATCTCCATTCCCTCCCCATTCCAGGGGAAGGATACTGCAAAATCTCCATTTCCTCCCCACTCCAGGGGAAGGATACTGCAAAAGCTCCATTCCCTCCCCACTGGGTGGGCTTGGCCAACTCAACATAACTCATCACACCCAGCCCCGCCTCCTGGCCACTTGCCCCCAAAGCCTCAACAAGGTACAATTTCCCTCTCTATTTATGTACTGTTACTGAACATCCAAAATGGCCCAAAAATGCCCTGAAAAATGCCCCCAAACCACCCCCCAAAACAGCCCCAAAATGGGTGGGGGCAGGGCCAGCCAGTGGTGGGATTTGCTAGTTCGCCGAACTGGGCAGAATTTTAACAACTGGTTTGCCCGAACCAGTCCGAACCTCCTGAATCCCACCTGTGTAACTAGGCTTCCCCTAATTTTGCTCCTTTCAACCCCAGTTCTATTGTACAATACTCTAATGCTAAACTTCACAATCAAATGACTTTTATTTTTTTTAATGAGAATTTTGAAAAACAAACTTTTACAAATATTTACTTCCCTCCTCCCACCCTCTCCCCCCACCCCCACCCCCAACCTTCCCCCCCGACTTCCCAGAACCAATACAGGGTATAAATCTTTAACAAAAACCATCTAAAATACACTTAAAAAGAAAAAAAGATAGTTAATAACATCTTTCAATTGAGCTTTAGCTCCTCCTTGCTAGACTAGCTCTAGACTATTTATATCATTCCTGGTCTTTAATCATAAGCTATCTGAAATTTCTTAGTCCCATATTTATTTTGAGTGTAATCAGTCCATCTTTTCCACTCCAGTTTATATCTCTCGTTTGAATGGTCCTTAAGATATGCAGATATTTTAGCCATCTCAGCTAGGTTTGTTACTTTCAATGTCCATTCTTGAATAGTAGGCAAATCTTCCTTCTTCCAGTATTGCGCCACCAACAATCTAGCTGCAGTTATTAAATGCAAAATCCAAATGACTTTTGTCTACTGCCCTGGAAAAATGATTTGGGTTAAAGAGTGGGGTAGACATAGTATATACATTTAGAAAATGATTTCGGAGGATTAAATTAGGTGTCAGTCTTCGAAATGTGGTGCAGGACCAGTCTCCCTGCCTTGCATATTTCCATTGCATTCATTTGGGAGATGTGTCCAATCATTTTTTTTTTCAAAAGGAAGGATAAACACTGGCATCCAAAATGTAAATAGAGGAACCAGATGAAGCTGAAGTTGAAAGGAATCCGACTCTGCAGAGTTTTAATGGGCTGCCTGGATAAATAGCAAATGATAAACTGTGGGCAACTTCTCATTTCCATGCAATCCCCTTTTTTGGTAGCATGGATTCCTATTGTTCATAATTCATTGGTGGGTTTCAAATTTTTTTTGAACCTACTCTGTGGGTGTGGCCTCTTTTGTGGGAGTGGCTTGCCGGCCATGTGACCTGGTGGGAGTGGCTTGCCGGCCATGTGTTTTCTTTCTTTCTTTCTTTCTTTCTTTCTTTCTTTCTTTCTTTCTTTCTTTCTTTCTCTCTCTCTCTCTCTCCTTCCTTCCTTTTGTCTCTCTGTCCCTTTTTCCTTTTTTTCTTTCATCTCCCTCTCACTCTTTCTTTTTTCTTTCTTTCTTTCTTTCTTTCTTTCTTTCTTTTTTTCTTTCTTTCTTTCTTTCTTTCTTTTTTCCTTTCTTTCTCTTTCTCTTTCTCTTTCTCTTTCTCTCTCTATGTGAGTCTGTGTGTGTGTGTGTGTGTGTCGGTGGGTTTCAAAAATTTTTGGAACCTCTTCTGTAGGTGTGGCCTGCTTTCTGGGTCCACTGGTGGAACCTCTTCTAACCGGTTCGGTAGATTTGACGAACCGGTTCTACTGAACTGGTGCGGACTGGTAGGAACCCACCTCTGTCATAATTTCTCTTCCACAACCAACAAGCTGAATCAGCAAGCAGAGAAGAGCAACCAAGATGATTAGGGGCTGTAGGCTAAACAGTACGATGAACATTTGTGGGAATTAGGGGTGTTATAGGTGTTAGACTTATATACCACTTTACAGTGCTTTAGAGCCCTCTCTAAGCGGTTTACAGAGTCAGCCTTTTGCCCCCCAACCATCTGGGTCCTCATTTTACTCACCTCGGAAGGACGGAAGGCTGAGTCAACCTTGAGCCTGGTGAGATTTAAACTGCCAATTGCAGGCAACCGGCAGTCAGCAGAAGTAGCCTGCGGTATTGCACTCTAACCACTGTGCCACCACGGCTTTGGCTAATGACCCAATGAATCCATATTGCATTTCAAGGTGGCAAAATCCAAGATTCTCCCAAAATCAATCTATTTCCATTCTGTTTCATGAAAAAGTTATTCCTGGGAGTTATTTCAAGAGTTTAGATTCCCCCTACTGTACTAACCAATTGTTTGGGCCATTGACCTCATTGGACAGTAGAAGAATCACCACTGACTTCTTCTCCTCCTCTCATTGGTGCAGTGATTAGAAGAGCTTAAAAGAGCCGTACATTGAATTTTCTACTCATTATGGGTCACTTCTCCTAAAGAGGTCCATCTAGTGGGACTAAGAAGAAGGGCCTTCTCCATGGTAGCTCCCTCCCTGTGTGTTGTGGCCCGCCACCTGCCAGACAGGGAGGAGGTTGGGAGGAACATGGGCCAGTCCTGGAGTCTGGGGAAGGCTCTGATGAGGGCTCTGTATCGGAGGCAGAGATGGGGCCAGGGCCGTATGCCACTTATCAGCTGCCTTCAGAGTCAGACATCTGTGAGGCAGACGAATAGCCGGAACCTGTTTCCAGTGTGCGCATGCGCAGAATTGCCAGACGAAGGGAACAGCTAAAGAACAGGGGTCGACTTGGGAGTAAAGCCATAGGTGGACGATAAGGAAATAAAAGAGGAGCGAAAGGGGAGTGGAGTTTGCAGGAGACAATTAGTTCGCTTAATTGGTTCGTGACTCTCTGAGCCTCCTTGCCAAGTTCTCCAGAGATCAGCCTGGCAGCTCTCCAAGCCAGATGAGGTCTGTGACTGTAAATCCTCCCTTGAAAGACTTTGCTGGATGTGAAGGAGCAGAATTCACAGTCAATTAATGAAAGGGTTTTTTGTCGGGACCAAGAGTTTGCTTCATGCTCTTGGGAAGCCTCGGTCAGAATACTATGGAACATCATCCTTGTGGAGATAAGATTGTTCTCCACTTTGACACTCTTTCACAAGGCCGTGAAGACTTGGTTTTGCCAATGGGCCTGGCGACCCCAGAGTGGGATAGAGCCCCTCAAGTGGCTCATCGGATTGTTCTCACCAGGAAGGTAGGAAGTTATTGCTTTTTAAAAAATTGTTCTTGCATTGGACTTTTATCCTTGTAAGCCAACAGAAATCACTGAGAATGAGTAGGGTGACCCTATAAAATGCTCTTAAATAAATAGATCACATTAGAAATGGATTTCTCTTGGATATGAGAAGGGAAGGTTGGAAATATTTTTGGGCCATATACAAAGGTTATTAATCACAATAATTATCACTATTAAAAAATAAAATATATACAGTTAAATGTTAACTAATATGGGGAAAATGTTACGATATACGATATAATTACATAAAGAAGGGAGAATGATAATAAACTATACTGCATGGAAGATGGAATTTTTGGTATTAAATATTATGGATGTTCAGCTAAAACAGGATATGAGGATTTGATATTAATAGAGGATTCTACAAACAAGTAAATGAAATGTCAGCATGTGGTTATGGATTAAATTTTTGGCATAGTTAAGGATGAAGGATGTTTAAATAACTGTAGTCAACTAAAAGTGGAGGTATAATGATGTCAATATGGTAAACATTTGAGTTAAGATATTTGAATTAATATGAATTAATGGAAGAGATGCACCAAAACATGTTGTAACCAGCTGATATACTTTTTTTATAATATATACCTGTGTTCTTTTTTTGGGGGGGGGTTGGTTTTTCTTTTCTTTTTCTTTTTTTCTTCCCTGCCTTGTTTTTTGTTCTTTTTGTCTTCTTTGTTTTTATTTTTGATTTTTTCTTTCCCACTGGTGTGGGCATGTATTGTTTAAGAAACAAAAAATATTATTATTTTTTTAATAACAATTATAGTCAAGTGAAAATGGATATATGATGATGGTGACATGTATGAATATTTGAGTTAAAATGTTCGAGTTAACATGAATTATGTTTGTTGACTGTGGAAGAGATGCGCAAAAGTCTATTTGTAACCAACTGATACACTTTCTATAGCATGTAAAGAAGGATGTTGTATTTGTTTTAAATTAAAAATTTAAAAAAAATTAATTAAAAAAAAAAGAAATGGATTTCTCCACTAGAATACCTCACAAAAACTAGGCATTAGAGTTGAGAAGGCTCGTTGACTGTTGCCCTAGCAACGAAAACCAATTGGAAAACACCAGCCCAAGTCTTCCCTGTGTAAACTGTTATGGAGAAGGGCCAGAGGTTAAATACAGCAGATGTGTGGCATTCATTAATCGGATTTCACTTCTGCCTGGAGTGTCCTGCCAAAAAAAGGGGCTGTGCTTTTTAATGCCTGGGATGCTCCTGGTTAGCGTGGTGCAGAGGTGTTGCTGTTTGATCTCCGAGGTGGCGCAGTGGTTAAATGCAGCACTGCAGGCTACTTCAGCTGACTGCAGTTCTGCAGTTCGGCTGTTCAAATCTCACCGGCTCAGGGTTGACTCAGCCTTCCATCCTTCTGAGGTGGGTAAAATGAGGACCCAGATTGTTGTTGGGGGCAATATGCTGACTCTGTAAACCGCTTAGAGAGGGCTGAAAGCCCTATGAAGCGGTATATAAGTCTAACTGCTATTGCTACTGCTATTGATTAGCAAAGCCAAGTTCAACACATGTATCTTTTACCAGGATGGCATAGGGCAGGGGTGTCGAACCCAAGGCCCATGGACCGGATCTGGCCTGCAGGGCGCTTAGATCTGGCCAACGGGGCCCGCGGTACTTCTGCCAGCAAAAATGGAGCTTGGGATGGCCACCTACAGCCCGCCTGAGCTCCGTTGTAGGCTGTACAGCCTCCTGCAGCCCTCTGCCAGTGAAAATGAATCTCCCTCCTGGGCTCTGTTTTCACTGGCAGAGGGCTGCAGGAGGCCGACACAGCTGAAAATGAACCTCGGGAGGGCCGTACATGGGAAGCAGAATGTCGAGTTGGTCATGCCCACTCCAGCCACGCCCACCCCAGGTCCTAAAATAAGGTGTGATTCACTTAACAACCACCTTGCTTAGCAATGGAAATTCCGATCCCAGGATTTCATAGGTTGTGGACCTCCTGTTCATATTTTCTGCTCATAGCATCAGGCTGCTCTTCCGTGTGGTGGCAGAGGCAAAGAAAATCAGAACTCCATAACTGAACAGGGACCTCTCCTCAGGGGTGGGATTGAAAATTTTTAGTAACTGGTTCCCTTCCTGGTTGCGGGGTGGGTGTGCACCATAGCAGGGGGCGGGTGTGTTTTCACCCTTCCGAGGCTCTGAAGGCTTTCCTCGAGCTTCCGGGAGGGTGAAAACGGCCTCCCTCAGGCTCTGAAGGCCCTCTGGCAACCAGAAACGGAGACGTTTCTGGACTTCTAGTACTTCCGGGAGGCCTGTTTTTTGCCCTACCCAAGCCTTGGAGGCTTTTCTTGAGCCGCCAGGAGGGCAAAAATGTCCTCCCCCCGGCTCTGGAGGTCCTCCAGACACCAGAAATGGGTACTTCCAGTAGGCCCATTTTTCACCAACCCAGAGCCTCTGCGCGGGCCCTGCACTTATCTGGCATTCAAAACGGGCCATGTGGAGACTCCTGGGAGGAGTGTGGTGGGCAGGGCGGGGCCAGCCAGTCCTTTCAATTACTGGTTCGGGGAACCAGATTAAAATTAACATCCAGTTCTCCCAAACCAGTCCGAATTGGCTGAATCTCACCCCTGTCTCTCCTGCAAGCAGAGTCAGATCAAGGCAGTGGAAATCTGTGTTGAATTACGTCCTTCTTCACATTTTCACAGGCATCCTATCCCTTCCCCTCGTTCCCTTCACTCATTCATTCAACCAGTTGGGAAAAAATTAGTAAAACCCAGACCATTAAACTGGCATCTTTCTGCTCATGGGAAAGCAAGGAATGTTTCTGGGCGAAATCCACGTGGGTTGAAAATGAATGTGGACCGACGTGTCCATGCCTTGGGCCTCAAATTAAAACCCTCCATGTGTTAGCGACACTCCTAATGAGCTGAAAGCTAATTACTCTAAACAATGGAAAGAATAACAATAGCATTTTTTAGCCACAGGATTGGAAAAGGAAGGACTGAGTCGTTTGATCTTCGTTTGACAAATCAAAGCTTGGTTGAGCCTTGATGAGGCTGAACCAATCATCGCCAGCTTTCTCCAAAAGTAACCCTGGAGGAATCTACTTGCTCATGGGTAGCATATTGTAGTTTCTAGCACGCAAAATACAATACAATACAATAGCAGAGTTGGAAGGGACCTTGGAGGTCTTCTAGTCCAAACCCCTGCCTAGGCAGGAAACCCTATACAATTTCAGACAAATGGCTATCCAACATCTTCTTAAAGACTTCCAGTGTTGGGGCATTCACAACTTCTGGAGGCAACTTCTGTTCCGCTGATTAATTGTTCTAACTGTCAGAAATTTCTCTTTAGTTCAAAGTTGCTTCTCTCCTTGATTAGTTTCCATCCATTGCTTCTTGTTCTATCCTCAGGTGCTTTGGAGAATAGCTTGACTCCCTCTTCTTTGTGGCAGCCCCCGAGATGCTGGAACACTGCTATCATGTCTCCCCTAGTCCTTCTTTTCATCAAACTAGACATACACAATTCCTGCAACCGTTCTTTATATGTTTTAGTCCAGGGGTGAAATTCAACAGGTTCTGATAGGTTCTGGAGAACCGGTAGTGGAAATTTTGAGTAGTTTGGAGAACCAGCAAATACCACCTCTATCTGGCCCCAGAGTGGGGAGGGAATGGTGATTTTGCAGTATCCTTCCCCTGTCATGCCCGCAGAACCGGTAATAAACAAATTTGAATGTCACCACTGCTCCAGTCCTCTAATCATCTTTGTTGCTCTTCTCTGCACTCTTTCTAGAGTCTCAACTTCTTTTTTTACATCGTGGCGACCAAAACTGAATTCCCTATTCCAAGTGTGGCCTTACCAAGGCATTATAACTTGAAGTCTTGAGGAAGGAGTCCAACTACTTGCTTAAGCAGGAGACCTTATACTTTTCTAGATAAAATGCTTGTCCTGTCTCTTCTTAAAAACTCTACCCACAACTTCTGGAGGCAAACTATTCTGTGATTTAATTGTTCTCACTGTCAGGAAATTTCTCCTTATTTCTAGACCGTGTCTCTCCTTGATTAGTTTCCATCCATTCTTTCTTGTCCTGCGTTCTGGTGCTTTGGAGAATAGCTTGACTCCCCTCTTCTTTGTGGCAGCCCCTCAAATATTGGATGACTGTGATCATGTCACCCCTAATCTCCTCTTTGTTAGACTAAACATACCCAGCTCCCTCAATCATTCATCATACGGTTTAGCCTCCAGACTCCTTATCCCAACTAGAACTAATTTAAACTATGCTTAATCTGTCACAGAAATCAAGAGACTTACTTAAAATTGTTCGACCAACTGGATCGTCATTACTCCATCTCGGAATTCTCACCAGCTGAAGAATTTTTATATTCAACTTTGGTTCCGCCACAACAATTCCAAATCCAAATCTTCTCTGAAAAAGGAATGCCACACGGTATGATTTTTATTTTATTTTATTCATGTTCAACACCGTAACCTATCTAATGAATAAAATACTAATTATTCTGAATCATTTCATATAAAGACCACTGTATTGAAATAATACAGTGTATCAAGATTTGTAAGGCTATAATGAAAAAAAAAAGGGGGGGGAAAGTGTTAACTGTTTATGCTTCATTTTGCAGTCCATAATAGTTTTTTTTTAAACTCTCTGGATGTGTTTCTACAGTTTGCTGAGAGATGGCAGTGAAGCCCCTGAAGAAAGAATGATATGTACCCCCTCTGTCTCTCTCTGTCTCTGTTTCTCACTCTCTGTCTCTCTCTATCTCTGTAGATGATAGATAGATAGATAGATAGATAGATAGATAGATAGATAGATAGATAGATATAGATAGATAGATATAGATAGATAAATAGATAGATATAGATAGATATAGATAGATAAATAGATATAGATAGATAGATAGATGATAGATAGATAAATAGATATAGATAGATAGATATAGATAGATAGATGATAGATAGATATAGATAAATAGATAGATAAATATATATATATATAGATAGATAGATAGATAGATAGATAGATAAATAGATATAGATAGATAGATGATAGATAGATAGATAGATATAGATAGAGAGATAGAGAGATAAATAGATAGATAGATAGATATAGATAGATAGATAGATAGATGATAGATAGATATAGATAAATAGATAGATAAATAGATATATAGATAGATAAATAGATATAGATAAATAGATAGATAGATAGATAGATAGATGATAGACAGACAGACAGACAGACAGACAGACAGACAGACAGACAGACAGACAGATACATAGGCAGATAAATAGGCAGATAGGCAGATAGCTAGGCAGATGATAGACAGGCAGACAGACACGAGAGAGAGAGGGGGGGAGAGAATATCAGCCAAAAAGCTCTTGAAAAACCTTCAAGAGAGGGGTGTGATCTTTCCATCTGGAAACCTTGACTGTCAAAATCAAATGAAGGAGGGATGATGATGGGGGAAAAAACAAGAGAAGTTTGGGGAAAGCAGCCAATGTTTTCAAGAAAGGAAACTTAAAAAAAAAAAGCTTCCTCTCCTTTTCCATCTAACAGCAAAGCCAAAAAGAAAAGCCAGGAGATGGATGAAAACCGCCCAATTTTGACCTCTGCGAAGGGCCGTTCCACCTGAAGACAAAGTCATCTTCAGAAGCCTTTCCGGATCTCCTCACTTCCCATTTTGGAATTCTGTTCCAGACAAAACAAGGATCTCAGCTTTCAACCACATTTGTAATCTCAGTAGCAGATGGACATCAAGGGAAAGAACCTACCAAAAATAAACATATGCTGGCATTTCCAGTTATGCTTATAAATGATGCAATGAAGTAGACTGTATTCTAACCACTGGGAGGGAAGGAAAGAAGGAAGGAAGGAAAGAAGGAGAGAAGGAGAGAAGGAGAGAAGAAAAGAAGGAAAGAAGGAAAGAAGAAAAGGAAAGAAGGAAATGGCAATAGCAATAGATTATACAGTATGCCGCTTTATTTTTCTTTACAGCCCTCTCTAAGCACTTTATAAAGTCAGCATCTTGCCCCCTCACAATCTGGATCCTCATTTTACTGACCTTGGTAGGATGAGCTGGTCATGATCCAACTGGTGGCAGTCGGCAAAATTACCTTGCAATACTGCATTCTCACCACTGTGCCACAAGGGCTCTTTCCCCCAGTCTTTTAAAGAAAGATTCCTAGGGTGAAAAAAAAAACCTACATAACATCTGTGAGGGAGCTAGAAAATTAATAGAGCTAATCAGCTCATTTTTTCCCCCTACTGTTCCTCCTTGCCACGAGTAATGCATTTATCCTACAACTAAGTTTGATAAATGGAAGGGTAAAATTACCTCCTTTGGGACACTTATTAGAGATAATTTGGACTATAAGCTTTCAAAGTTAATGTTCTTAACTAAAAGAGGGTGGTGGTGGAAATTGTCAGAAACAAAAGAATTGGTGGGCTGGATGCTATTGGAGCGTTTAACTTTCAGCATTTGAGGAAGGTTGGTTATTCTTTTTTTAAACAATATGAAACATTAAGAAACCAAATTGCAATAATCTGCCATTAAGAAGGTTCAAACCCCGAGTTTAATGCTTATGGCTCCTTTTGTCTTTTATATTTTAAGCCTCCCCGAAGACGGGTGCGGAAGAATAATGATGAAAAATGAAAAAAAATCAACAAAAGTTTCACAACGACTACATTCACATAGACATTGAACCAGATTTTGCCTCTGGAGAATGCGTGGGTAGGTGGTTAGTTTGAACTTCGATGGCATGTCTCGGGTTTTAGCATGTGAATCCAGCACGTTTCATCATTTCTAAGTTTTGAGACAACCTACACAAAGTTTAAAGGCCACTTGTAAGAGCCGAGGTGGCGCAGTAGTTAGGGTGCAGAACTGCAGGCCACTTCAGCTGACTGTTATCTGCAGTTCAGCGGTTCTAATCCCACCGGCTCAAGGTTGACTGAGCCTTCCATCCTTCCGAGGTGGGTAAAATGAGGACCCGGATTGTTGGGGGCAATATGCTGACTCTGTAAACCGCTTAGAGAGGGCTGAAAGCCCTATGAAGTGGTTTATAAGTCTAACTGCTATTGCTATTGCTGCTATTGCCTCTTGTGGTACAAAAATGTGGTAAGGAAAAATAGCAATAGCAATAGCAGTAGACTTATATACCGCTTCATAGGGCTTTCAGCCCTCTCTAAGCGGTTTACAGAGAGTCAGCATATTGCCCCCAACAACAATCCGCGTCCTCATTTTACCCACCTCGGAAGAATGGAAGGCTGAGTCAACCCTGAGCCGGTGAGATTTGAACAGCAGAACTGCAGAACTGCAGTCAGCTGAAGTAGCCTGCAGTGCTGCATTTAACCACTGCGCCACTGCGCTGTAATGTGTAGCTGACCCAAAAATTGTACACTCCTTCTATCCGGGATGGTTTTTCTCTTCCTGAAAGAGGAAGGGGACATCCACCTAGCTGGCTAGATCAGTCAAATCAACCCCTGGGGATCAATAGGGTGAACAGATCAGTCATAATAGAGCTGGAAGGAATCTTGGAGGTCTTCTAGTCCAACCCCCTGCTCAAGCAGGAGACCAGATCATATACCATTTCAGACAAGTGACTATCCAGTCTCTTCTTAAATATCTCCAGTCTTGGAATACTCACAACTTCTGAAGTCAAGCTGCTTCACTGATTAATTGTCCTCACCAAAGGTGGCATTCAGCAGGTTCTCACCAGTTCTGGAGAGCGAGCAGCGGAAATTTTGAGTAGTTTGGGGAACCGGTAAATACCACCTCTGGTTGGCCCCGCCCCAGAGGTGGGTTCCTACTAGTTCGCACCTTTTCGGTAGAACCGGTTCATCAAATCTACCGAACCGGTTAGAAGAGGTTCCACCAGTGGACCCGGAAAGCAGGCCACACCTACAGAAGAGGTTCCAAAATTTTTTGAAACCCACCACTGGTCCTTGGATAGGATTATTCTACACTATCATGCTCCTATTTATAAAACTCAGTGCCTCTGTGAAAGGTAAGGATGACTACTGCGTTTGTGGTGCAATCAGAACATTGCGTGTGTTGAAGTTGTTTTAACGCAAACCAAAGATGCCTTTTAAAAAACAAGTTTACATCATATTCTTATGCCTGCCAGTGCTGTGTGTGAGGTAATTTAAGGTGGTTCTGACAAGTGTCGTCGGCGTCTTCATATCCGGTCAGATGGGTGGCAAGCCACTCCCATCCAGTCACATGGGCGACAAGCCACTCCCACAAAGGAGGCCACACCCACATAGTAGGTTCGAACAATTTTTGAAACCCACCACTGCCCCGCCCCCATCTATTCTCTGCCTCCTGAGTCCTAGCTGATCGGGAGGAAATGGGGATTTTGCAGTAGCCTTCCTCTTGAGTGGGGAGGGAATGGGGATTTTACAGTATCCTCTCCTAGAGTAGGGTAGGAAGGAAGATTTTATAGTCTCCTTCCTCTGTCATGGCCACCAAGCCACACCCACTAAGCCATGCCACGCCCACCAACCCACGCCCACAGAACCGGTAGTAAAAAAATGTTGAATTCCACCACAGGTCCTCACTGTTAGGAAGTTTCTCCTTAACTCCATGTTGCTTCATTCCTTGATTAGTTTCTGTTGTTTCTTGTCCTGCCCTCAGGTGCTTTGGAAAATAAGTTGACCCCCTCCTCTTTATGGCAACCTCTACTTGGTACCTGAAGTCCTTCAATGCTTTATGCAATTTCTTCAGAAGTTGCAAAAAAAAAGGGCTATAAAATGTCCCAGTCATCAAAAGATTGTCTGGTGTTGCCTTAAAGTACAGACGAGACAATAAAAGTCTAACCTCAGACCAAGAATAGGAAATCTTTGTTCAATATATAGTGGTTGCTGAAGGCCATTTCTTCAAGGATGACCCATTGGAGTTGCTTGATCGGCAGGGATGAAGCCAACGGGGCTGGGTGAAACAATCCCCTTTTTTTAATTACTGAAACTGTTGGCGCCTTCAAAGGACTTGAGGAGACAATAGAAATGAATATCACAAGATGAAAACTATCTCCTTTGTAGCTGTGTGTGATGATGCAACCCAAGTTGCATAAACAGAGGGATAGAATCAAGATCACACGAAGTGTTAATACCACTGCATAATGCCTTGGTAATGCTATACTTGGAATCCTGCATCCAGTTTTGGTCACTACAATGTAAAAAAGATGTGGAGACTCTAGAAAGAGCGCAGAGAAGAGCAACAAAGATGATTAGGGGACTGGAGACTAAAACATATGAAGAACGGTTGCAGGAACTGGGTAAGTCTAGTTTAAGAGAAAGAAGGACTAGGGGAGACATGATAGCAGTGTTCCAATATCTCAGGGGTTGCCACAAAGAAGAGGGAGTCAAGCTGTTCTCCAAAGCACCTGAAGGCAGGACAAGAAGAAATGGGTGGAAACTAATCAAGGAGAGAAACAACTTAGAACTGAGGAGAGATTTCCTGACAGTTAGAACAATTAATCAGTGGAACAATTTGCCTCCAGAAATTGTGAATGCTCCAATACTGGAAATTTTTAAGAAGAGATTGGATAACCATTTGTCTAAAGTGGTGTAGGGTTTCCTGCCTAAGCAGGGGGTTGGATTGGAAGACCTCCAAGGTCCCTTCCAACTCTGTTATTCTATTCTAAAACAGTTTCTCAAGAATGAAGACAAATATACGTGGCCCAGGATAATGATGCAACATTGAATTTGGGTTGGTCACTGGGACCAGAGATTTACTCTTTCAAAAAAGAAAAAATAGTTCCTTCATTGATCCAGCCTGAAAGAATGAAGTAGCTCAGAAGAAAGACAATGTTAGGGAAACCGGAGGGGAGGACAAGAAGCAATGGGTGGAAACTAATCAAGGAGAGAAGCAACTTAGAATGAAGGAGAAATTTCCTGACAGTGAGAACAATTAATCAGTGGAACAACTTCCCTCCAGAAGTTGTGAATGCTCCAACACTGGAAGTTTTAAAGATGATGTTGGATGACCATTTGTCTGAAGTGCTGTGTCAGGCCTGGAAGCCATCTTCCATTTTATGGAAGATGCTATTTGGAACCCTGACATAGTGTAGGGTTTCCTGCCTAAGCAAGGGGTTGGACTAGAAGACCTCCAAGGTACCTTCCAACTCTGTTATTCTATTCTAAGTTCAAAAAGTCTTGCATTCTGGCCTCCACATATTTTTGTCATTTTGACACCAACGAGGTTGGGAACAAAAAAAATTACGTCTCTCTCCTCTCTATCCCAGGTAGCATATTCTTGGTGTGTACTAAACGAATCCCTGGCACGTGAGTTTTGAAACAGAGCATCTTGAAATGATTACTCAGGGCAGCTGGTGGTCTTAGTAAGTGAGTCAATCTGTAGCAGAATTTTGATTTTTCTTTGTTCCCGAATTTGTGAAATGATGAACACTGTCCTTGAAGAATTCAGGGCTGGTTTATTAAGAGTCCCAATAGAACAGAATACTTGTAGTTCAGTATGGAACTGCAGGGTCCTTGGTACTCCCTGAGCTTGGTTATTTTCTTCTAGATATTCCATGATCCAATGAGGTAACATCATCAATGCTAGAAGGGAGTGGGGTTTGCTCTCTATTAGCAAGAGTCCAAAATCTACAGCGAGAATTTGAGATTTATAATCATTTAAGACAGGAAGGAAGGAAGGAAGGAAGGAAGGAAGGAAGGAAGGAAGGAAGGAAGGAAGGGGAAGGGAAGGGAAGTGGAGAGAAGGAGGAAGGAAGGAAAATGAAAGAAGGAAGGAAAGAGAGAAGGAAATATGAAGGCAGGCAGGAAGGTTTTGTGAGAACAAGGAAGGAAGGAGGATTTTGTAAGAGGAAGGAAGGGAGGGAGGAAGGAAGGATGAAAGGAAGGAGGATTTTGTGAGAACAAGGAAGGGAGGGAGGAAAGAAGGAGGATTTTGTGAGAACAAGAAAGAGAAGGAAGGAGGAAAGAAGGAAGGAAGGAAAGAAAGAAAGAAGGAGGATTTTGTGAGAACAAGGGAGGGAGGGATGAAGGAAGGAAGATTTTGTGATAATAAGGAAGGGAGGGAGGAAGGAAGGAGGGTTTTATGAAAACAAGAAAGGGAGGAAAGGAAAGAAGGAAAGAAAGAATGAGGATTTTGTGAGAATAAGGAAGGGAGGGATGAAGGAAAGAAGATTTTGTGACAACAAGGAAGGGAGATAGGGAGGGAGGGAGGAAGGAAGGAAGTTTGATCAGCAGGCAGATGTCATCTGCTCCTCTCCATCTTGGTTCCAGCATCCAGCCCCTTTCCTGCCTTCTTCCACATCTTCATTTAATGCCCCTTCCCCTCAGCCGTTTTCACCATGCTCCATAGACGCTTCCCACCCTGATCGCTCGTGATCGATAACTGAAGACAATGAACCGGGAATGGACAACGCTGGGCCACCTCATGAATAAACATCAGGCTGTTTGGAGGACACAGCTTCCTCTCTCCACACACACACACACACACACCAAACAACAACGGTGTGGGGTGGGAGGAAACCAAGCCCATTGTATGGCCCCCCAATTTAAAATTCAGCTTCGGTGGGGATGCGTCTTTCCCAAGCAGACCACTCCAAAAAGGACCGCTCGATGGCTGGGATTTTTATTTATTTATTTCCTCTCCTTCGCCTTTCTCTCCCTCCAAAGGGCCAACCTGTTCCTTTCACCCCTTTTCCCCTCCGCGCTTCCACCCCCTTTCCTCTCCTCCTTGTTTCTTTCTCTCGCGCGCCTTTGTGAAGCGGCCCGTGACAAATGTTTGCAAAAGGAGGGTGCTGTGAGAACCTGGCGTCGGCCATTGAGAAGATGGCGGTGAATGGCCTTCTCCGTTTTCTAAGGTTTCTCTCTCTCTCTCTCTCTCTCTCTCACTCTCTCTGTATCTTTTTTTTCTGCGCCTTCAATTTTTTCTTGTCTGGCGACTCAAAAAAGCTGGCGCGGGAGCCGAAAGGGTGGAGGAAAAGGCCTGAGTGAGACTACAGAATGCCTTTTATTCTCTTTTCTCCTCTTTTTTCTCCCCCTTTTTTTCTCCCCTCAGCTTCTCATTTGGATGTTGGTGGTAATCGGGGCGTGTTTGGGAAGAAAACCAGCAGCCGAACAATGGAGGATGTTTTAATACTAACATTTTCCTTTCTGCTTTTTCCAAAGTAGGGGGTACTGACTTGTGAGGAGGAACGAGACATGCCAAGTTAGAAAAATATTGCTCCGGTTGCCTCCCAGGGTGCGAGTTCTTCTCCTCTCCAGGAAACGTGGCGGGCGGGATGATGTTATACATTATTTCTGACTTGGACCTCTTGAGTTCCCTCCTGGCGGGGAGAATCCCACTGCGCTACCACACTTCACTCGGAATTCAGGAGATGGGGGGGGGGGGACAGGAGGGACAGATTTATTGGGTAGGCTCGGCATCCATGGACCAACGGTCAAGTACCAGGGAAATCAGGAGATCCGGGCCGTTCAAATGTGTATAAAGATTTATTGTAAGCTTAAGCTCTCTAGAAGAATCTGAAGTACTAACAGTCCAGAGTAATTAACGGGAGATAAGAATTGAAGATAGGGACGCGGTGGCTCAGTGGCTAAGACGCTGAGCCTGTCGATCAGAATGGTCGGCAGTTCGGTGGTTCGAATCCCTAGCACCACCTAATGGAGTGAGCTCCCGTGACTTGTCCCAGCTTCTGTCAATCTAGCAGTTTGAAAGCACGTCAAAATGCAAGTAGAAAAATAGGAACCACCTTTGGTGGGAAGGGAACAGCATTCCGTGCGCCTTTGAGATTTAGTCATGCCGCTCTACATGGGGCAGCCCTTGAAGAGTGTTCGGAGACTCCAGCTGGTCCAGAATGCAGCGGCCCGAGCGATTGTGGGTGCACCCCGGTACACCCACGTTATTGGTCTCCGGATACGCTTCAGGGTGCTAGTTATTACTTATAGAGCCCTACATGGTATTGGACCTGGGTACTTGAGAGACCGCCTTCTGCCGATTACCTCCCACAGAACCATTCGATCCCACAGATTAGGCCTCCTCCGTATTCCATCTGCCAGCCAATGTCGGCTGGCGACTACTCGGAGGAGGGCCTTCTCTGTGGCTGCCCCGGCCCTTTGGAACGAGCTTCCTGTGGAGATTTGGACCCTCTCCACCCTTCAGGCCTTCCGGACGGCCGTGAAGACCTGGCTGTCCCAGCAAGCCTGGGGTTGAGTCCCCCCCCCTACTTGAATCTGCTGTGTCTGTTGTGCTTTTAAACTGTTTGTATTGTCTGATTGTCTTTGTCTTATTTTTTGTAATTTCCCCTCCCTTGGCTTTGTTCAGCCGCCCTGAGTCCCTTCGGGGAATAGGGTGGCCTACAAATTGAATAAAATCCAAATCCACATGACTACGGAGACATCTTCAGACAGCGCTGGCTCTTTGGCTTTGCAACAGAGATGAGCACCGCCCCCTAGAGTCGGGAATGACTAGCATACATGTGCGAGGGGAACTTTTACCTTTTATTCCAGTGGGATGGACAGGGGTTTTCTAAACAAGCCAGAAGGAGGAAGTGGTTCAGGATGACCCCAAAAGGATGTCCATTCATCCAACTACTAATTCTGAGGAGCTCACAAAACTCCAAGAGGCAACTAAGACAGAAAAAGAGGAAGAAAGAGAGCAGAGCAATTGCCTCATTCTGCATTATCCTAGTGTGAATTCCACCATTCTTGTTTTGGAAAAACAAAACAAAACAAATTAAAACAAAACGGATCGTTTTGAGGGGAATTTATCCATTTCTCACTTGATCCTACCAGGTTGCGACTGATACATGAGCTGAAATCAGCTTTTCCTTCATTCTTAATGGTTTTCTTCTTCCACTCTTGAGTAATCACTACTTAGTCAAGAGACAGCTTCTGGTTCCACCACAAAACCGCGGTAGACTAAAGCGCGTGTCACTAAAGCGCGGTGATAAAACCGCACCGTCAAAACCGTGCGACAACAGCGCGCCGACAACAGCGCGCTGACAGAAGCGCGCTGTAACATAACCCTAAAAATAACCCTAAACCTAACCCTAAACCTAACCCTAAACCTAACCCAAAACCTAACCCTAAACCTTACCTTAAGTTAAATCGCGCTTCTGTCGGCGCGCTGTTGTGGGCGCGCTTTTGACATCGCGGTTTTAGCACTGCGGTGTTGTCGGCGCGCTTTAGTCTACCGCGGTTATGTCGTGCCACGCAGCTTCCATCGTTCTAGCCATCCCTTGTGCCCCTTGAAGCTTTCTCTCTATCTTCACTTGCCATCTCCTGGCGATCACTCACAAGACGTTCTTCTTCCCCCCATCGCCACATTCCTCTCCACGTGACTTCCAGCCGAAGCCCTGTCCGTTTCCAGCTGGAGGGAGCGCTTTACAATGGCCTTACAACCTCCCCCACTGTTGCCGGGCTTCCAGTCGCAGGAGGGAAACAGCTACTGTTTAATCCCGTTTGACAGCTCTTTCATCATCTGTCTCCTCCGCTCCAGCTTGGCCATGGCTCATCCAAAGTCCCTTTGTGGCTATAATCAAAGCCTGGTGAGTGATGGTCTTCGGGGCAGGGTGGTGGGGAGGAACAGGGAGGGAGAGAGAGAGAGAGAGAGAGAGCAAGGGATGTGTGAACATAAGGAGGAACTTCTCATTCTTATGGGGCTGGGGGACAAGGACCTGCTACACCCAGGGGCTGTCAAATGCAAAGGGACAGAACTGGTCAAAGGTGGGGAGTAGGGAGGCTGAAGAGATCTGGTGTTTCTTTGTCTGGAGCATTGCGATGATTTCCAGAATCCACAGGTGTGCATGGTGGGTGGTAGGAGGACAGAGGCACAGGATCCAACCAGAAATTTCCCCCCGGTGTCTGAAAAGGAGGGAGGGAAGGAAGCCACCGCCCTTCTTTCCCTACACAGACAATGAATATTTATAGACTTCTGGGAAGACACTGCACTAATAGGGAGAAACTGTTCCCCCCCATGTAAGAATAGAGGTTAAAGGGACCTTGGAGGCAGGGGTGGGTTTCTCGCCCCGTTCCAACCGGGGCCGGCGGCGTCCTCGTGCATGCGTGCAGCGCACGCATGCATACTAGCGTCTGTATGATGCTCCAGCTGCTCCTGGAGGATCGCACAGGCGCTGTATGCGTCCTGCGCATGCGTGGAAGCGCAGAACTCATCAAAACCGGGTAAGGAATGTGGGCGGGCGGGTAGGCCCTTCGCCGTTCCCGGAAGTTACTTACTTCTGGGTTCGCCGACCAACCGGTTCGCGGGGACTGCCGCGAACCGGTTGAAACCCACCCCTGCTTGGAGGTCTTCTAGTCCAACCCCTTGCTCAAGGGGGAGACCCTCTATCATTTCAGGCAATCTTCTCTTGAGAAAACCTCCAGGGATGGATCACCAGAGGTTGTATTCAGCCAGTTTTAACTGGTTCTGGCGAGCCGGTAGAGGAAATATTGAGTAGTTTGGAGAACCGGCAAATACCACCTCTGGATGGCTCTGCACCCCCATCTATTCTCTGCCTCCCAAGTCTCAGCTGATCGGCTGGGTCTTCTTTGGCTGCCCTGCATAAGAGAACGGAGCTGGAAAGCTGGTTAATTAGGTGGGGAGGGAATGGGGATTTTGCAGTATCCTTCCCCCAGGAGTGGGAAAGTGTGTGTGACCCAGGGAGAACGGAATTCTGTCTCTTCGTTTGCCCTGAGCCAGACTTGGTCTAAATCCGGGATGGTGAACCTATGGCACATGTGCCAGAGGTGGCACCCAGAGCCCACTCCGTGGGCATGCACACCGTTGCCAGCTGCTCTTCTGGTTTCTGGCACACACATGCATACCAGCCAGCTGGTCTTCACAGGTGCTGGAAAATGGCCTGAAAATGCCCCCAAAACAGCCGAAACCTAGGTTGTTTCCAGGCTGTTTTTCGGGACAAACCCAGTGTGAAAACAGCCTGGAAAACAGCTTGAAAACAGCCAAAAACAGCCACAAAGCAGGCATATGCGCAATGGACAGCTGATCTTTGGGTTTCCAATGCTCAGTGCCAAAAAAGGTGCCAAAAAGATTCGCCACCACTGGTATAGGGTTTCCTGCCTGAGCAAGGGATTGAACGAGAAGACCTCCAAGGTCCCTTCGAACTCTGTTGTTCTGTTCTGTTATCTCTTAAGAAACAAAGCTGTGGCTTTATCATTTCAGGTCCTCTTCTGATGGACCTGGATAACGGGGAAGAAAATCCCGAACTTGATACTTGGCTTTCCTGGTTGAGGATCTCTTTGCCTTGTCAAAACGCCTTGCCATCTCGACATCTCAGCATCCCAAGAACACATGTTCGTTCACAGATCTGGGATTCCCTTATCTCCAAAGGGCACATCCGACAATTAGCTTATCTGTTGTGCAAGTGAGGAATAAGGCTGCTCTTATCTAGATGACTTCCTTATGTTGGAAGAAGGGAGAGTTCCGAAGATAAAAGTAAAACGAATGCACTTTAGAAAAGAGGGGAGGGGGGAGAGAAAGGGAACACGTAACTACTTTGAAATAGGAGGTGAATGAAGATTTTTTGTTTTAAAAAAAAAATCTACTGAGTGCATAATTCCCTTGCTATTAAAAAGATTTTTTTTTTAAAAAAAAGAATGATGCAAAGGAGAAAAACGATTAGTGATGGATCAGGGACCAGATTCCTAATTTTCAAAGTATCCACAGATAGTCACGGCTGTTTGTTTAGTGACTGGTTGAAGCTACTGTCCTTCTGAAATAAGCACAACTTACGACCAATCCTCACACTTTATTTATTTTATGTATTTAGTTGGTCAAACAATGAGGTTTAGATCTGACTGCAATGGGGTATTGCTGAAATGGTGCTCCTAATAAATTACTGGTTTTCTTTTGAAACTTGGCTTGAGACTCATGAATCAATTAGGGCATATTTCGGAAACCTGACAGTCACATTTTATTTATCTATTTAGTTTGTCAAACGTGTACAAGATAACAGGCATAAGGAGAAACATGGACATGAACAAGGGAAATGGGTACTAATAAATGGGGACACTAGGATAGGGATGGTAGGCAGGCTGGTGTGCTTATGCACGCTCCCTACAGACCTCTTAGGAATGGGGTGAGGTCCATAGTAAACAGTTTAAGGTTAAAGTTATGGGGGTTGTGTCAAAAATGTTCAACTTTCCATTGCCAAACATGAGGGCTGCTCAAAAGTGGTGACATGCCTTGGGGGTTGTAAAGATAGTTCCTTTAATATACTTTAGAGGTTCCACCACAAAACCGCGGAGGACAAAATCACGCTCGACAAAAGTGCGCATTTGACGTCATCACAGCGCGACGAAAACATCGCGCTGTGATCGAAAAATGTACAAATAAAGCAAAAACCTTACCCTAACCCCCCCAAACCTAACCCTAAACCTAACCCTAAACCTAACCCTTAACCTAACTCTAAATCTAACCCTAAACCTAACCCTTAACCTAGCGCTAAACCTAACGCTAACCCTTAACCTAACACTAAACGTAACCCTAACGCTCTAAACCTAACCCTAACCCTTAACCTAACCCTAACCCTAACCATAAACCTAACCCTTACCTTTATGTGAATCGGCTTGGTTTAATTTAATTTTTATTTCAATTTTTAATTTTTTTCATCGCGCTGTGATGACGTCAAATGCGCGCTTTCGTCGATCGCGCTTTTGTGGACCGCGGTTTTGACGGGTCACGACTTTAGATGCGCTTGGTGAGTAACTACAGAAGTATCATAACTTTTAGACATTTTTTTTTCCATTTCATTCACAAGAATGAGGCCCTTCCTTCGGCCCCCGAGACATCTGCAGTGCAGCTTCTCACCCACATGCCTCCACTCTCCCCCTTTCCAGCAGGCCTTTACAAGGCCAATGATCTCAAAGGAACCATAAAAAAAATAACCTAGATTTAATGCTAAAGCTGCATTCCATGGCCATGCCAACCACGTTGCCACAGCTGGAGAGATTTAGCTCCGTTATTCTGTAATTTGTAAAATAATAAAGATGGGAAAGAGAGAGAGAGAGAGAGAGAGAGAGAGAGAGAGAGAGAGAGAGAGAGAGAGAGAGAGAGAGAGAGAGAGAGAGAGAGAGAGAGAGAGAGAGAGAGAAATAAAGGCATACATTTAGGCAAGAAAAACCAAAAGTATTCATATTGTAGACTGGGTGAAACCAGGCTTAATAGCAGTAACTGTGATCTTGGCATCTTAATGGACAAGCAGTTAAATATGAGCCAGCAGTGTGCAGCCAAAAAAGCCAGTGCAATCCTATGTTGCATTAACAGAGGGATACAATCAAGATCAAGTGAGGTACTAATACCACTCTGTAAAGCTTTAGTAACACCACACCTAGAGTACTGTGTCCATTTTTGGTTACCACACCATAAAAAAGATGTTGAGACTCTAGAAAGAGTGCAGAGAAGAGCAACCAAGATGATGAGGGGACTGGAGGCTCAAACATAATAATGAACGGTTGCGGGAACTGGGCATGGCTAGTCTAGGGAAGAGAAGGACCAGGGGAGACAGGAAAGCAGTCTTCCAATATTTGAGGGGCTGCCACAGAGAGGAGGAGGTCAAGCTTTTTTCCAAGGCACCCAAAGGCCAGACAAGGAATAATGGATGGAAACTGACCAAAGAGAGATTCAACCTAGAAATAAGGAGAAATTTCCTGACCATGAGAACTATCAATATATGGAACAGAAGTTGCCTTCCGATGTTTTAGGAGTTTCATCACTGGAGGCTTTCAAGAAAAGATTGGACTGCCATTTGTCAGAAATAGTGTAGGATCTCCTGCTAGGACAGAGGATTGGACTAGATGACCTACAAGGTGCCTTCCAACTCTGTTATAAGGAAGAAAGAAAAAGAAAGAAAGAAAGAAAGAAAGAAAGAGAGGGGAAGAAAGAAAAGAAAGAAGGAAAGAAAGATAGATTGGGCTGCCTTACCAGTGTGTCTTATGGCAATGAATAAACCTTGCTTTGGTTGTTTAACTTCTCAAGAAGGTTGATGGAGAAGAGAGGTGCACCTATATGGCAACATCTACAGGAATTATTATAGTACTTTCCTAACTTCTCCTCCGAAGGGCAGTGTTTTTACAGGGACAAGTACAAGGGAAAATCTGACTTGGATAAACACTAAATAGGCAGAGTTACTGCAAGTTAAAATCCAACATCCGAGAATCATGTTTACTCTGTCGGAATCCAGCATCCGCTGGGCATAACGAGGGCATGTGCCATGCTTAGTTCCTCTTTCCATGCACCGACCTGTCAAGTGCCCTTGTTTTCTGGAATATTCCAGTCAATCCAATCCATGAATAAGAATTTGCATGAATATTCCCCCAGTAATGTTTACTCGGAAGTCAAGTCTTCCCACCTCGGTCCCTTTCCATTCATCCGAGAGCCAGTCAAGGGGATGATGGTTGATGATTTTTGCAGTCGTCGGGAGATTGGAAGTTGGCTGAGAAATTGTGTGATGAATGTCTCGATTGTGGTGCTGGTGTCATGTTTTTCTGCTTGTGCGTTCACTGTGATGCAGGGGGAAATCCATCTCCGCGCGCGTGGCAAAACTGGGTGAACATTGATGTTAACCAGTCAGGTCCCCAGGGAAAATGTTAGAAATATATGTAATAAATCAAATGAATCTCCACTGAATAAGTGACTACCAACGGCATCTTGATTTCCATCATTGCTGCTAAAAGTTGACATTCACCATGATCTCATTATTAAATCATTCTGGACATTTCCTGACCTGGTATAGCTCAAGGACCATTTGTCCCTTCAGTAATTCGCTTATTTTTATTTCCCTGGTTTCCACGTATACTTGGATAGGCCAGCAATGTTCAGAATCGCGCAGAAGGAAAAGTCTTTCCGACATTTTCTTGACACCTTGCCAACTTTTTAAAAGGGAATATCAATAATTATTACAACCAATCCATGACAGGATAGTCAAGCAAAAGCAAAAAGAAGGAGAGGGAGAGAAAGGAGAGAAGGAGAAGATGGAGAAGAAGGAGAAGGAAAAGCAGAAGGAGGTGAAGATGTGGGGGCAATCTGGCTGCGACATCTGTCACCCCATTGATCGCCAGGGTTGATTCGGCTGATCTGGCTGGCTAGGCGGGTGTCCCCTTCCTCCCTCACTGCTCCATATGCATCCCTCCTGAAGCTGCGCGCTCAGTGGAAGAGGACGACCATCCCAGATACAAGGAGTGTACCGATCTTCGGTCAAGGGTATACGATAGCTGCGCTCCTCTGCTAGAACCTCCAAACAAGCTTAAGAAGGAGGTGAAGGAGGTGAAAGAGGAAGAGGAGAAAAAGAAGAAGGCGGAGGGGAGGAGGAGGAGAAGAGGAGGAGGAGGAGGAAGAGGAGGAGAAGGATGAGTATGATGATAAATAATCATATCACCAGAGTTTCAAAGGTTGTGAATCCAAAATCATGATGTCATTTGTGGCCCCTATGGTGTTGTTGGGCCACAAGAGAAATAGGGCAGGATTCCATAGTTAAAAGGACGGAATTGGGATTTTTCACTGCCCTAGAAATGGGGCAACTTAAGAGGAAAATCATTTTTGGAATATGGATGCCTGTACACTGTTCACTGTACTTCCCTCCTTCCCATCACCTGCACTTACGGAAACTACTTTTAAAGCACACATACACAAACCTGTCACACACACACACACACACACACACATACATACACACACGGAAACTCACTGCTTTTAGGACCCACATATGTACATACGCACGGGAGCAAGCACATGTTAATAATGGGAAACCCCCCTTCCTTGTTGCCAGTAATGTAAGCTCATGTACAGTCATTGATATTAAACAGGGCAAGATTTTACAAGATAAAAGAAAGTGTGTGTGTGGGGGAGAGAGATTATTATTTCTCCCCCCCCTTCGTCCTAGATTCATTTATGCCTTGACTTCACATCTGGATTCACATGTGGTTTGCTTGGGCCAAGTTGTGGTTCATTGCAAGCAAACAGTCTCAGCTCCTGCTGGCCAATAACCGATTCCCCTGATCCGTCAAATATTTTATGGCTATTTCCCAAACGGAAAAGAAAGGGACGATAAAACTTGTCCAAAGCAAAAGCTAAAAATACGCTGTTTTTCCCTCTCCCATTCTTTATATATTCGCCATTTTCAACCACAGACAAGGGCTTAGCGTTCTTAAGCCACTGTCAAGCCTGCAGCCAGTTTCTTTTAGGATCTTTGGCCTGTCACACTAATATTCTATTTTACTACGCTGTTTCATTAGTGGGGAATTGGGAAGGGGAACAGTAAGGAGTAGAATGTGTTGTTGTCAAAATAAAATTCCTTTCTAGAAAGCCATGGTCATCCTTCGTCTCCGCACCTCTGCACCTGACCGGAACTAGATGAGTGGAACTGCCAGTATGGCAGTGGAAGATTGGACCATGTGATGGACTTGTGGATGTGGGGAAAGATCATGAACTTTCAACTAGATGGGGAAAACTGGGAAGCTTTCAGATTCGGGTTTTCCCAGATATGCCAACATGTCTCTCTTAATCAATTGGAACATTGAGGAATACTTTGCCTTGGACTCTGATTTAATTTTGGATGCTATTTGGAACGCCGACAGACACGTGTTTTCTTTTTTCTTCTCTTTTTCTTTAAATGCCTACATTGCCTTTACAGCCTGGAACTGGGAACATGAAGCTGAGCCCTGATTCCATTTGTAAAAAAAAAGGGAGGGGTAATGGAAAAAGGGAAAAAAAGAAGGGCGATGAATCGAGGAAGGACAAAGTTATTTGAAGAAAGGACTGAACCTAAAGCAAAGGAAAGCCTAATGTGAAAAATAAGATGGCCTGCCTTGAAAAAAGCAGTTTTATGAGGGCCCTGGTTTTCCTGCAGACGTTTCATGACCCAACTAGGTAACACCATCAGTGCTAGGAGGCTGTGGGGTTTGCTTTCTGTTTATGCATGTATAAGAGCAGCCCTGTCAGTGTTGAGGATTATGTTCTTGATAGTTCCTTAATAAGTCTGTTGTTTACTGTGCAATTTTTCATCTGAATTGGGGCATTGTTGTTTATTGCCTTTTTCCCTTCTCTCTATCAAGTCACCATCCTCCTAATCTTTTTCCAATCCATCCCTTTTTGATCTCAGAATTGTCAATTTGATAGAATAGAACAGAATAACAGAGTTGGAAGGGACCTTGGAGGTCTTCTAGTCAAATCCCCTGCCTAGGCAAGAAACTTCATACCGTTTCAGACAAATGGCTATCCAACATCTTCTTAAAGACTTCCAGTGTTGGGGCATTCACAACTTCTGGAGGCAAGTTGTTCCACTGATTAATTGTTCTAACCATCAGGAGGTTTCTCCTCAGTTCTAAGATGCTTCTGTCCTTGATTAGTTTCCACCCATTGCTTCTTGTTCTACACTCATGTGCTTTGGAGAATAATTTGACTCCCTCTTCTTTGTGGCAACCTCTGAGATATCGGAAGGCTCCTATCCTGTCTCCCCTAGTCCTTCTTTTCATTAAACTAGACATACCCAGTTCCTGCAACCATTCTTCATATGTTTTAGCCTCCAGTCCCCTAATCCTTTTTGCTGCTCTTCTCTGCACTCTTTCCAGAGTCTCAACATCTGTTTTACATCGTGGCGACCAAAACTGAATGCAGGATTCCATGTGTGGCCTTACCAAGGCCTTATAAAGTGCTATTAACACTTCATGAGATCTTGATTCTATCCCTCTGTTTATGCAGCCCAGAACTGTATTTTTATAAATAAAGTTAGATTAGGTTAAAATAGATTAACAGAGTTGGAAGGGACCTTGTAGGTCATCTAGTCCAACCCTTGGCCCAAGCAGGAGAGCCTACACCATTTCTGGCAAATGACAGTCCAGCTTCTTCTGGAAAGCCTCCAGTGATGAAGGCAACTTCTGTTCCATGGGCTAATTGTTCTCACGGTCAGTAAATGTTTCCTTATTTCTAGGTTGAATCTGTCCTTGATCAGTTTTCATCCATTATTCCTTCAGGTTGCTTTCGGTGATGGGATTGAAAACACATCAGGCCCAGAATGGAACGGCTCATAGTCTTCAGCGGGGGAGGGGACCTTCCCACAATTGGCTCCCCCCTTGATCCCCTTCTATGTGGCTCAACCCGATCTTGCCAGACCCCTGTTGCTAGTCATCACCTGTCCTAATTGAAAAACCTCCGGAGTTCCATGCTATGATCAGCGCTGGCAGGAACGCAAAATCTGCAGGTGTGCAAGTGTGCGTTTGTGTGTTGCAACCATCTAGGCACACGGCGGGGGGGACATCGAGGGAAGAGCCCCTTCAGTGGTTCTTGTCCTGGAGGGTGAGGGGGTGGGGGGGTGAGGGTCGAAAGCCTTTTAACTGGCATAAAGTTACAGCTCAGCCATGCCAAAGATGCAAAGAATTTCTACCTGGTCTCAAAAGGATGCATTCTTTCTTTCTTTTTAATCAACTAATAATAAAAATAATAAAAAAATGTTAGCATCAGGGAAAGGGTTGGCCAGAGCACCTTTGAATGATTTTGCACCTGTTTATCAGACAAAGCAGCAGGAGGGGCTGGTTGTGGAAGGTGGGAAAGGGGGAAAGGGAAGGGAAAGAAAGAAAGAAAGAAAGAAAGAAAGAAAGAAAGAAAGAAAGAAAGAAAGAAAGAAAGAAAAAAAAGAAAGAGGAGAGAGGGCATCAAGCAAGCATTTTAGATTGGAGCCCGAGAAATGTTTTAGAAAGACCCGAGAAAGATGGGAGCCAGTTTGATGTAGAGGCTAAAGCACCAGGCTAGAAACTAGGTGATCACGAGTTCTAGTTCTTCCTTAGGCACAAAATTGGGTGACCCTCAGTCCCTCGGCCCTAGAAAGAAGATGGCAAGAGCTAACCGTTTCTGAAATGTTGCCAAGAAAACTGCAGGAACTTTATTGGCATTACCGAGACACAGCTTGGTGTAGAGGTTTAAGGCTTCGGGCTAGGGAGACTGTGAGTTTTAGTCTCGCCGGAGGCACAAAATCAGCTAGGTGACTAGGAAGGAGACAAATGATACATCCCTTTGAAACATCTGGCTAAGAAGCCAAGAAAACAGGCACTCGTCAAGATTCAACCCTAACTTAGGGGAAGGGAAAGGAAGGGAAAGGAAAGACAAATGAAAAGAAAAGAAAGGAAAAGGGAAAAAAACAAATGAAGGAAAAGAAACAGAAAGGAAGGAAAAGAAAGGAAAAAAGAGAAATGAAGGAAAAGAAAGGAAAAGAAAAAAACAAATGAAGGAAGGAAGGGAAAGAAACAGAAATGAAGGAAGGAAAGGAAAAGAAAGGAAGGGAAAAAAGAAATGAAAGAAAAGAAAGGGAAATAAAAGAAAGGAAAGGAAAAGAAAGAAAGAGAAATGAAGGAAAGAAGAAAAAGAAAGGAAAGGAAAAGAAAAGAAACAGTAACAAACAGAAACAGAAATTAAGGAAAGGAATGAAGGAAAGGAAAAGAAACAGAAATGAAGGAGAGGAAAAGAAAGGAAAGGAAAGGAAAGGAAAGGGAGGTGTGTGGATTAGGAAAAACAAGGAAAGGAAAAGAAACAAAGGAAAAGAAAAACTTTAAAAGTATCTATCCCTTTCACAAAGCATTCTTCGGTATAGTGTCTCAGAGCGGCTTCTTTCTTTTTCTTTCAAAAGGCAACTGGACTGTTTTCTATTTGAGGAAGAAGAAGATTTTTGCTTCTTATCCAAGAAGTTTCATCAGTTATAATTCAGTATAGGGGTTAAAATATCAAGTGTTAGGATGGGGAATCTGCAGGGGAGCATAAAAAAAAAATCAATATGGCAGCCATCTCTCTCTTTACTGACCTTCCATTCCCTCTGCAGATGCTGTTGGGGTCAAAGGATGGGGGGAAATCACCTCTTAACTTCTGCTTTGTAGGACAGGTTTTTGATCTAATAGTGTGTCCTTTCTGCATTCAGAATACTGCATTCTGTTTTGGTCGCCACGATGTAAAGAAGATGTGGAGACTCTAGAAAGAGTGCAGAAAAGAGCAACAAAGATGCTTAGGGGACTGGAGGCTAAAACATATGAAGAACGGTTGCAGGAACTGGGTATCTCTAGTTTAATGAAAAGAAGGACTAGGGCAGACAGGATAGCAGTCTTCCAATATCTCAGGGGTTGCCACAAAGAAGAGTGAGTCAAGCTATTCTCCAAAGCACCTGAGGGCAGGACAAGAAGCAATGGGTGGAAACTAATCAAAGAGAGAAGCAACTTAGAACTGAGGAGAAATTTCCTGGCAGTTAGAACAATTAATCAGTGGAACCACTTGCCTTCAGAAGTTGTGAATGCCCCAACACTGGAAGTCTTTAAGAAGATGTTGGATATCCATTTGTCTGAAATAGGCAGGGGGTTGGACAAGAAGACCTCCAAAGTCCCTTCCAACTCTGCTCTTGTATTGTATCACTCACGCCCTCGTGACCTCAAGACTGGACTACTGCAATGCGCTCTACATGGGGCAGCCCTTAAAGAGCATTTGGAGACTTCAACTTGTCCAGAATGCAGCCACGCGAGCGATTGTGGGTGTACCTCGATACACCCACGTTACACCTATCCTCCGTGAGCTGCACTGGCTTCCACTCGGTCTCCGGATACGCTTCAAGGTGCTAGTTATTACTTATAAAGCCCTTCATGGTATTGGACCTGGGTACTTGAGAGACCGCCTGCTGCCAATTACCTCCCAAAGACCCATTAGATCGCACAGGGTTGGCCTCCTCCGGGTCCCGTCTACCAGCCAATGCCATCAGCTACGACCCGGGGGGAGGGCCTTCTCTGTTGCAGCTCCGGCCCTTTGGAACGAACTCCCCGCGGAGATTCGGACCCTCGCCTCTCTCCCGGCCTTCTGAAAAGCCGTTAAAACCTGGCTGTGTCGGCAGGCCTGGGGTTGATGAGCTCCTTTCCCCTCTCGACAGGTATGGTTGTTGGTTATTTTTTTAAAATTTGTCTTGTTTCTGTATGTTCCCTTCCCCGTTTGAGATGTTCGCCGCCCTGAGTCCCTGCAGGGAATAGGGCGGCATATAAATAAAATAAAACTTCAAACTTCAAACTTGTATTGTATTATTCTCTCTTAAAGTCCCAGATAAAAGTCTGGTTCTATCTACACTCCTGACTTCCCTTAACTTCTCTTCCCCTAATTTATGCAGCTGCTAACGAAATTGGCCAACTTCCATTTTGATGGAAATTTCTCTGGTGTCATTCCTTGTTATGTTAATTCCACCAAGACAAAAGTCTTAAAGTATAAAAGTAAACGCTCCCTCTCTCTTTGACATATATAATTTCCACGATTGATATGCAACTCTAGATTGCATGCAATTTTCCCCACCCACCCACCCACTCACCCACCCAGATATCTTTAAAAAAAAAGAGAGAGATTTCTGGATGGAGAAAGAGAGAAACATTAGCCAACATTCCAACTTTTGTGTCAATGTGAAATTTTTGGAGGGGAGCAAGTTGCACCAATCAATTTTCAGCACAACCCATGCGTTGGCGTGCATTCGAAGGAAGAGGTGATTGCTTTCACAATCCAGACTAACTCAGCTGCTGTTCTAGGTTAGCTGGAGAGTGACAGATATTCAGGGAGGCCAAATCCAACGAGTGTACATTTGCCAACACAATTCTTGGAAAAGTCCTCAACATATATATACAAAACGTTGTGGCCCGCCAGCGGCCAGCTGAGCTGGCAGCAGATTCTGACAGTGAGGAGGTTGGGGAGGAACATGGGCCAATCCTGGAGTCTGGGAAGGCTCCGATAAGAGCTCCGGAGGCAAAGAGGGGGCCAGAGTCGTCTGACAGTTATCAGCTGCCTTCGGAGTCAGACATCAGTGAGGCAGAAGAACAGCTGGAGCCTGTTCCCAGTGTGTGCATGCACAGAGCTGCCAGACGAAGGGAACAGCTAAAGAACAGGGGTCGACTTGAGAGTAAGGCCACAGATGGACGATGCATGGCCCCTCCCAGAGGAAATAAGAGGAGCGAAAGGGGAGTGGAGTTTTCAGGAGACAATTAGTTTGCTTAATTGGTTCGTGACTCTCCGAGACTCCTTGCCAAGTTTTGCAGATATCAGCCTGGCAGCTCTCCAAGCCAGAGAAGGTCTGTGACTGTAGATCCTCCCTTGAAAGACTTTGCTGGATGTGAATGAGCAGAATTGACAGCAAACTAATAAAAGGGGTTTTTGTTGGGACCAGGAGTTTGCTTCGTGCTCTTGGGAAGCCTCGGTCAGAACATAAAATGGGCTGCACACCCTTAACCCATGAAATCAGTGTTGGGGCTGCAGAACCCACAATAGCCACGCAGTCAAATTTTCAAACAGAAAGGTGAAAGGCGGCATTATTTTTTGTCAGGAAAAGGCAATACCTCTTGTCATTATCCATTAAGCAGGAAAGAAAATGAGAAAATGCCTTGCAGATGTACTTTGTGCAATGTATGTTTGGCGTTTCCGATTCGAGCATTTTCACCCACTTGTTCTACCTGGAAGCTTCTCAAGTGGGAAATGTGCAGTTGGACTGGTTGAACTCAATGTCCACAAATGAAATTTACCTTTTTCCATCTCTTAATGGATCGGTAAAGGTATGGCTAGATGGGTTGCCCCAAAGAAATTGCTTCCTAGCAGGGGTGGGCTTAAATTTGCAGCAACGGGGCAGTGATGCTGAAATTGCAGTCATGGTAAATCCATTTAAGCACATGCCAACTGCTTTTGTGACTCCATCCAGCCAACTCCTTCTCTGACAGTTTGGTTTCTCCCATGATATGATCCTGATGTTGTTATTGTTAGTTACGAAGTTGTGTCCGACCCATGGATAACGTTCCTCCAAGCCTTCCTATGGTCTACCATCCTCTGGAGTCCATTTAAGCTCATGCTTCGGTGACTCCATCCAGCCACCTCCTTCTCTGCTTCCCCTTCTTCTTTTGCCCTCCATCGTTCCCAGCATGAGGCTCTTCTCCAGGAAGTCCTTCTTCCTTCTCATTAGGTGGCCAAAGTCTTTGAGTTTCCTCTTCAGGATCTGGCCTTCTAAAGAGCAGTCAGGGTTGATCTCCTCTAGGACTGACCGGTTGGATGGCCTTGCAGTCCAAGGGACTCGCAGGAGTCTTCTCCAGCACAAGAATTCAAAGGCCTCCATTCTTTGGCGCTCAGCCTTCCTTATGGGCCAATATTTAATTACACATATTAAAAAGAAGGAAATGTGCTCTGTTCCTTGTCTTGGAGAGTTGCTGGGAGATCTTTCCCTGTGTCTGCTCTCTCCACACCTCATCTTGTCTTCAGTAAGTTGACTCCACGGCACACCTGCCCAGGGCTGAGAAATAGTTTGCATTCCTGGCTGCTGGAGCCCACTTCCTGCCTTTTATTTTGCTGGAGAGAATGCTGGCCTGGCTTGGCCTCTGCTTTCTTAGAGGGTGGGCCTCGCGCTCCCTCTTTCCTGGCCTGGAAGGACAACCAGGACAACAATCTTCTAGTTTTTGAGGTTGGCTGGAATTCTCTTGCATTCACCTTGTTTACTCTCCTTTGCAACTTGTCCCTTGGCCTTGGGTTGTTGGCTGTGGCTAGTTGTTGATTCTCCCCCCCTCCGCACCATCTCCTAGCACTATGACCAGTGTTGAAATTCAATTTTTTTTACTACCGGTTCTGTGGGCGTGGCTTGGTGGGTATGGTGTGGCTTGGTGGGCGTGGTGTGGCTTGGTGGGCGTGGCTTGGTGGGCGTGGCAGGGGAAGGATATTGCAAAATCTCCATTCCCACCCCACTCTGCGGCCAGCCAGAGATGGCATTTGCTGGTTTTCTGAACTACCCAAAGGCAGCCCTTGAAGAGCATTCGGAGACTTCAGCTCGTCCAGAATGCAGCCGCGCGAGCGATTGTGGGTGCACCTCGGTACACCCACGTTACACCTATCCTCCGCGAGCTGCACTGGTTACCGATTGGTCTCCGGATACGCTTCAAGGTGCTAGTCGTCACTTATAAAGCCCTTCATGGTATTGGACCTGGGTACTTGAGAGACCGCCTGCTGCCAATTACCTCCCAAAGACCCATTAGATCACACAGGGTTGGCCTCCTCCGGGTTCCATCTACCAGCCAATGCCATCTGGCTACTACCCGGGGGAGGGCCTTCTCTGTGGCAGCGCCGGCCCTTTGGAACGAACTCCCCACCGAGATTCGGACCCTCACCCCTCTCCAGGCCTTCCGAAAAGCCGTTAAAACCTGGCTGTGTCGGCAGGCCTGGGGTTGATGAGTTCCCTTCCCCTCTCGATTGTGTGTCTGTTGGTTATTTTAAATACTTGTATTTGTAGTTCTAGTGTTTCCCTTCCCCTCTTGGGTTTGTGAGCCGCCCTGAGTCCCGCTGGGAATAGGGCGGCATATAAATAAAATGAAACCTAAACCTAACCTAACCAAAGTTTCTGCTACTGGTTGTCCAGAACCTGTCGGAACCTGCTGGATTTCACCCCTGACTGTGACAAGAGGTGGTATTCAGCCGATTCTGATCGGTTCTGGCAAACCGGTAGTGGATATTTTGAGTAGTTCGGAGAACCAGCAAATATCACCTGTGATTAGCCCCACCCCCATATATTATCTGCTTCCCAAGCTGATTGGAGTCCCAGCTGATTGCCTGGATCTTCTTTTGTTGCTCTGCACAGAATGGAGTTGGAGAGCAGCTTAGTGGAGGGGTGGGAGGGAATGGGGATTTTGCAGTATTTTTTTTTCATTGTAAAATGTGTTTTTTATTTTCCATTTTTCATTTTCATACAGTCACATATATACTGTGCATAACCGGGGCCATACAACATTAAACAATAAACACAGCAATTCCTCTTGTCAACAATACCCCCCAAAATAGAAACCCAATATACCTCTTCGACCCTCCATACACCTCTTTCTTTCACCCCCCTCCAACTTTCCATCTTCCCTCCATCATTCCCCTCTACCCTACTTCCCCTCTCCCTCTACCACTCCTCTCTCCCAGTCCACTCCCTCCCTTCCTTCTCACCCTCCCTCCAATCCTCTCTCCCACCCTCTCTACCCCTCTTTCTTCTATCCCGCTACTCCTCCCTTTGGTGTATTTCTACTATATGTCAATATATTCAGGGATTTTGCAGTATTGTTCCAGTGCCACGCCCACCAAGATGTTGAGACTCTAGAAAGAGTGCTGAGAGGAGCAACCGGGATGATTAGGGGACTGGAGGCTAAAACATATGATGAACGGTTGCAGGAACTGGGCATGGCTTGTCTAGTGAAGAGAAGGACCAGGGGAGACAGGAGAGCAGCCTTCCAATATTTGAGGGGCTGCCACAGAGAGGAGATCAACCTATTTTCCAAGGCACCTGAAGGCCAGATAAGAAATAATGGATGGAAACTGACCAAGGAGAGATTCAATCTAGAAATAAGGAGAAATTTCCTGACAGTGAGAACAATCGACCGATAGAACAGAAGTTGCCTTCGGAAGTTGTGGGAGCTTCATCACTGGAAGCTTTCAAGAAGAGACTGGACTGATGGTGTCCGAAATGGTGTAGGGTCTCCTGCTTGAGTAGCAGGGTTGGACTAGATGACCTACAAGGTCCCTTCCAACCCTATTAATCTGTATCTAAGTTCAGAGCCTCATTCTAAGGGTCTATTTCAGGAAATCTTAGGTGCCCGGGGAAAGCCTTCAAATTCACCGTCTCCTACCGCCGGCCTCTTTAAAATATTATTCCCCTTTCCTTCCCCAAAAGAAGTCCTTAAAAACAGCATGCCTGTCAGGAAACCTCAAATCAGAGCCAATGTTTGTGAAAGACTTTTTTAAAAAAAAAGAAAGGAAAGAAAATACACATCTGCCAATATAATCTGGCTTTTCCAAATAAATAAAACCAGGTCTCTCCAACTTTGATCCGGAGTTCTAGGCATTAAAAAATAAAGTATTTACTTTTTCATCCCATCCCAAGTTTGAACAGTCCGGCTGCTCTTAGCTGCTGAGCTTGCATTCCTTGGGGCTGATCATGGG